>NC_133617.1:753998650-754151150 GCF_048593235.1 Sminthopsis crassicaudata | reverse complement strand
GCCAGCCACCCTCCAATACCACACGGAGTAAATCTCCACCTGGTTCCCCTCTGCGTCACCTGAGTAACGACCGGCAGCTAAGGCATTAACAACAATCACCAGCCGCTGCCATCTCGGAAGCACGAGTCGCTCTCTGGCACCTCCCAAGTGCTGGGCACCGCACCAGGCGCTCGAGACAGGAGGACTGCCCCAAGTACAAATAACAGCAGTTCAGAAACTAACTGGCTCAACGTGCACCTGGACAAGGAGCTGCAAGGACTGGTTCTTGTTCTCGTCTTCTCAATGGATGGGGGAAGGGGAATAAAACAGAATGGGACTTTAAAAAATAACGGCTGCCTCGCCTTTGTCCGAGAACATGGAGGACCCCCCAAGGCAGCCTCCTCTACCTGACGAGAGCCCGGGCTGTTGGAGTTTCCCTTCCGTCTCTGCTCAACACTGCCCCTGCAAACTCCCCACGGCCCAAGCTCTGCCCTCCGGGGCCAACAGAACAAGGGGAATCCCATTTCCACAAAAGGGCCCTTGAAAAGGGAAGAGAGCATTCCTGCCGCAACACCCTCCTCCTCTCTCTTACCCGGTCCCCGACCTGGAGGGTCCCATCCTGACCATCCTCCTCTGACCTTTTTCCTGCTGTCTCAACAACCTTCCTAAAATGTGATGCCCAGGACTGAGCACAAGCTGGCCATCTTGGTGCGGGACACTGCCACGTTGCCTTCGTGATCGCTACCGAGCCCGTGGTCAATGGAAACCCCCTATCTCTTTTAAGCAAACTCTTGTCCCGTCATTTCTCTGCCATCTCTTTGCACTTGGAAGTTGTTTATTGAGCCAAGTGCAGGACTTGTTATCTCTCCTTACAAAGTTTCCTGTTCTTGGGCTTGGCCCCAAATTCGGAGCCCCCAAAGGTCACTTGCTTCAGGCTTCCAGGCCAAACCCAGCCGTCTTTAGCACGCTGGGCGGCTGGCCTCCTGCTCCTTGTGTCCCTTCTGCTACTAGCAGAGGCCGGAGAGGGAGCCCGGCCCGACCCGACCTTCCCCCGAACCACACCAGGCAGGCAGGAGAGGTGGGGAGCAGGGGAACAAAGGGGCGCGAGGGAGGGGGCACCAGAACAATCGGCCTCCAGAAAAAGCATTCATCCCCTCAGTTTTGTCCATCCCCCTTCATCCCATCACAATCGACCAGAAAACAGCTGTAACCCCGAGGCCTCTCACTGAATGGTGGGACTCGCCTGATGTGGGGTTACCACGCGGCTGTCCGTCTGTGTGACGGGCAGCTTTGATCCACTATTGTCCACAGGCTGAATCTTCAAAACAGGCCTCCCGGCCCTGGGCATGTCCCCCCCTCCTGTGTGCAGGCCTTGCCCCTGCGGCATCTGCCAGCTTCTTCCCTACCATGCCCGCCTGCACTCTGTAACCCGAGAAGGGGAGCCCAGGGATACCCACTCCATTAAACATGGAGGAGAGGTGTGAGCATGGGAAAACATGTGCCAGGGGCCGGGAGCAGCCATCGCAGAGACCTCCCCGAGGTTGAAACCTTCCCCTGGGCTGCCCTGAGGTGGGGTCTCAGCTGGGGTGCCACCAGGGGTTTGGGAAATGGGACCCTGCCTCCCCGGGATGGTCTGTGTCTTCCCTCAGGGGTGGCCCCAAGAGCTCGGCTCGTCTTCCACAAAGCTTCCTAAATCCCAGAAAGAAAACCCACATATCAGTCTGTCCTGCCTCCAGGTCCAAACGTGGCCCTCAGAGGTCCTGCCAGCTTTAAATACGTGACCCCACAGTGAGCACAAGATCTGGCCCCGTCTTCCTGGGCCGAAGCGCAGCCCTTCGGCCACTGTCCCCTCTGCCCCTCAGGGTCAGCTGAGCTCACTGCATCCTCTCACGGGAAATCTGCTGAGACAGTGGGAGCCGCACCCCCGCTCCCAGCCAGTGCCAGGCGCTCCACGGCCCCTGGCTGACCTCCGCCCTGATGACGCTGCGCTCAGCCTCATGCAGCTGGACACCTCCTCCCCTGATCCTGCCAGGCCTTCCCAGACACTCCCAAATGCCCGGTGTCACCCTGGAGGCTGCAGCCGCTCACTAACAGTACGTCCTCTTCCTCTCATTCCAAGCAAAAACTCAGTCCCATCCAGCAGTCCAACCCTTGTCCGAATACATTATAGCTTGTCAGGTTCCCTCTGAAAAATGGGGCTTTTAGGGGGAGAGACAGTGTCTGAGGAGAGGACTGACTTCTGCTGCCTGGGTGCAGCCTCCCTAAATCTGGGCCTCCCTGAATCCCAGCACAGCTTCCCTGAATCCGGGTGCGGCCTCTCTGAATCTGGGTGCAGCCTCCCTGAATCTGGGTGTGATCTCCCTGAATCTGGGTGTGATCTCCCTGAATCTGGGTGTAGCCTCCCTGAATCTGGGTGTGATCTCCCTGAATCTGGGTGCAGCCTCCCTGAATCTGGATGTGATCTCTCTGAATCTGGGTGTGATCTCACTGAATCTGGGCCTCCCTAAATCTAGGCCTCCCTGAATCTGGATGTGATCTCCCTGAATCTGGGTGTGATCTCCCTGAATCTGGGTGTAATCTTCCTGAATCTGGGTGCAGCCTCCCTGAATCTGGATGTGATCTCCCTGAATCTGGGTGTGATCTCTCTGAATCTGGGTGTAATCTTCCTGAATCTGGGCGTAATCTTCCTGAATCTAGGTGCAGCCTCCCTGAATCTGGGTGTGACTTCTCTGAATCTGGATGTGATCTCCCTGAATCTGGGTGTGATCTCCCTGAATCTGGGTGTAATCTTCCTGAATCTGGGTGTGATCTCCCTGAATCTGGGTGTAATCTCCCTGAATCTGGGTGTGATCTCCCTGAATCTGGGCATAATCTCCCTGAATCTGGGTGCAGCCTCCCTGAATCTGGGTGCAGCCTCCCTGAATCTGGGTGTGATCTCCCTGAATCGGGGTGTAATCTCCCTGAATCTGGGTGTAATCTCCCTGAATCTGGGTGTAATCTCCCTGAATCTGGGTGTGATCTTCCTGAATCTGGGTGTAATCTCCCTGAATCTGGGTGTGGCCTTTCTGAATCTAGGTGCAGCCTCCCTGAATCTGGGTGTGGCTTCTCTGAATCTGGATTCAATCTCTCTGAATCTGGGTGTGATCTCCCTGAATCTGGGTGTAATCTCCCTGAATCTGGGTGTGATCTCCCTGAATCTGGGTGTAATCTTCCTGAATCTGGGTGCAGCCTCCCTGAATCTGGGTGTGATCGCCCTGAATCTGGGTGTGATCTCCCTGAATCTGGGTGTAATCTTCCTGAATCTGGGTGCAGCCTCCCTGAATCTGGGTGCAGCCTCCCTGAATCTAGGTGTGATCTCCCTGAATCTGGGTGTAATCTCCCTGAATCTGGGTGTGATCTCCCTGAATCTGGGCATAATCTCCCTGAATCTGGGTGCAGCCTCCCTGAATCTGGATGTGATCTCCCTGAATCTGGGGGTGATCTCCCTGAATCTGGGTGTAATCTTCCTGAATCTGGGTGCAGCCTCCCTGAATCTGGGTGTAATCTCCCTGAATCTGGGTGTGATCTCCCTGAATCTGGGCATAATCTCCCTGAATCTGGGTGCAGCCTCCCTGAATCTGGATGTGATCTCCCTGAATCTGGGGGTGATCTCCCTGAATCTGGGTGTAATCTTCCTGAATCTGGGTGCAGCCTCCCTGAATCTGGGTGTGATCTCCCTGAATCTGGGTGTAATCTCCCTGAATCTGGGTGTGATCTCCCTGAATCTGGATTCAATCTCTCTGAATCTGGGTGCGATCTCCCTGAATCTGGGTGCAATCTCTGAATCTGGGTGCATCAATCTACGAATGCAGCCCCACAAGGGAAGGGGCAGCACGACCTGGTGAAGATGAGCTACAGGATCCTGGATGGGTCACTTCAGTGTCTTCACAATTAACCCTATGACCACGAGGCAGCAGGAGTAGACAAGTGTGTGGAGCTGCATAAGGGATGAGTTCCCACAGCAGACACTCCCAGATAAATGAAATCATGGGTTCCTTGAGCATCAGAGACAAAATGGGTCTGAGCGATCTCTGATTCCTCCTAAAAAATGAGGAAATGCAGGCCCAGAGAAGCAGGGGTCCATGCAGTGGGGATGGAGAGGGGATCTGGAACCCAGGTGGGGAAGGAGGAGCTCGGCGTCCTCTAGCCCTCAATGACCTCCTCGCTAGCCCCTCGCTGCCCAGAGGAGAATGGCCAAGCAAAGACCCCGACAGGCACCGGTCTGGTGACCCACTCAGAGATCATTTTTTTTTCTTTTTTGTTTTTGCAGAGACAATTGGGGTTAAGTGACTTGCCCAGGGTCACACAGCTAGGAAATGGGACTAGATTTGAACTCAGGTCCTTCTGACTTCAGGTCTGGTGCTTTATCCACTGCACCATCTAGCTGCCCCTCAGAGATCATTTTAAAGAAGATCATAAAACAGCAGTCATGTTAAAAAGCTGCTTTCCTAGGAGACATAAAGGCCCACCCCTCCCATGACTAGGAGAAATGTTTTACTGCCCAGACTTTGAGCTCCTGGATGAAGCCGCCTCTGCTGTAACCCGGCCCAGAGCGCCCAGGGAGGATGGGGAGAGCTCAGCGGGGTGTGTAATCAGATTGCAGCACTTAGCAGGCCCACTCCCCTTTCTCTAAAGCAGCAAGGAAAGGTCACAAGATCAGAGAGCAGGTGCAAGTGGAGCCAAGTCTACACCTAGGTTTCCTTATGTTCCCCCCTAGACCTTTCACCATCATCCTCATCACCATCACCGCCATCATCATCACCATCACCGCCATCATCATCCTCACCACCACCATCACCTCCACTACCACCACCCTCCTCTTCCTCCTCCAAACAATAATATTCATAACCACCTCTTGTGAGTTGGCGATGGGCCCCGACAATATTCCTCTGGCCAAGAGGCCAGACTTGAGTCTCCCTTCTGCCATCTTCTTCCCTTCTGAAGACTCTGCCATTTTAGGGTTCTCCACACTGCTTGACATGGTCTCCTTCCGGAGCGGTGGCGACCCATTGCCATCTCCTACGACAGACTTGGAGGTCTTGTTTTTGTGTGGCGGTCTCTTTGGGGACGTGGTGTTACCGAGTGTGTCACCATCACATTCATCATGCCTACTGGAGAGAAGAGGTGGGCATTAAGAGTATATCCCAGTCCTGAGCACTCACACATTACTGATCACAACCCCCCCCCCGGGGAACTATGCCATCCACCAACTGACCAAAACCGCTTTCGAGGCTGTCTTGTCATTTGTCATGGGGGGTGGAGTCCCTTAAGCAAGGCAGCTCGCTCTTAGTGTTTTAGGGCGCGTCACACTGATAACTGGCACGGATTTAGGAAAAGCTAAAGTACCAGGTTTTCTCTCGTACTTTCACAGAATCTTATTTCCATTCACATTAGCCAGTCATAATAGAAATAATGTGCTGGACTGTCATTTGAAAATCAAAGAAAAATAACTCATTAGGATCAGCACGCCATGGCAAAGGCAGAGGTCGGAGAACGGAATTTATCATCTCGTCTGTCTGCCCGCAGCAGTCTGTATTCCAGAGGGTCAAAACCACGGGGTGCACTGGCCACCTGGATTCAATGGCATTGGGAGATGGAAGAATACGATACGATGCGGATGATGTGAATCTGTGGCTTTTTGAACTGTCCCTGGCATCCAAGGTTGCCCCCAGGATTCGAGACTGCCCAGGGCTCTCCACTCTTTATCCCAGACAGACGGTAACCCCACATGGTAAATACTTTTATTTGGTATTCAAAAAACGGTTTTTCCTATGGCATTTTCCATGCAACTGTGGTTTTTAATGTGATTGCCACGTAAGGGCTGATAGATAAAAGCTGCACCGCGGTCTGTGGCCTCCAGAAAGCTCAAACTTCTAAAACTCATCCTTTCTGTTCTAAACAGCAAGCAGCATCCGTGCTGGAGAAGCAGATAGACAGGGCTCAGAACCCAGTCCCCTTACTCAAAGACAACCCCCCCCCCAACCATTTGTAGTCCCTCTCCTGCCCTCCCCGTTCCGACAATTTAATCCAACATTTATTATGTGCCAGGGAGGGAGGAGAGAAGGGGGCCCAGGCCCTCCCATATGTGCTGCCGAGGGTCCCGTTAGGACCCTAATCTTCCAGTACACAATTCCTAGGAAGGCATAAACTCACTCTCAAATCTTGGATTTGGTTTTCTATCTCAAGTACCATTTTTAAGGGACCATCGCAAACCAACAAACAAGACAATCCTTCCCAAGACAAAAGGAAGTCCGGAGTGTCAGACAAAGTGCCACTTCATCATGGGCACACCTCAGGCTGCAGTAACTGCCTGGAGCTCCCAGGTCCAGGGTTTTACCCTATGCACGACTCAAATGGGCAAGGCAGTCTTCCCAAAGTAGCGTCCCAAAACACACTGAGTGCTGAAGTGCATAGCTTTGAAGCACAATTCGCACTATATTAGTCATTTGGTGTAATAATCTGCTAGTAGTGGGTTCTGTCATTTGGCTATCCACTGTGGGGGAGGGATAGTTGGAGGGAAAAAGGCCGGGCACACGATGGCGGTGGCTCTCTCTAGGACTGACCTTAGTGTCAGAGATTGTCAAGATCTTGATTAGACCTTGTCTTTGAAAATGATCTCCTTGCCTTGGATAATTACAGAGCCCTAATGGAGACAAAATTCTAATCATTTCATCCAATTTACAAGTACCTGGGCAGATTAGAGATAACTGAATGTCAGAAGGCTCAGGGGGTTCAAATCCTGACTTTGATATAAGATCTTGGGTAAAGGCCCCCTGCTCTAGCTCTATGGATGTTTCCACAACTTTAAACATTAGGGACTTTTGATTAGGTCATTCCCAGCTCCCTCTGCCCTGAATCCCATAATACCATGACCCTCTGAAACTTGGCTTGACCTGAGAGGGGCACTTGGCAGTATCCTCTGTGCCTTCAGTTCTGGGCTTACCTTTCAAGCTTGCTCTCACCACATGCCTCAGATTTCAAAAAGGATTTTAAATAAGTGAGACTGGCTGCATTTCTACCAGCCCTTCCTGCTCTCAATCAATCCCACAATTCTTTTCTAGGCTATCTGGATCAGTGAGCCCTGGAAGTCATTAAGAACTGAAGCTATAAAGCTCAACACTCACTCAGTGTTGACACTGGGTGCCAGGCAGAAGCTCCCTTGCTTTCTCCTTCACAAACACATCCCTGAATGAGCTTCTCTCTGCTCTGGGCCTGTCAGGGCCCTGACCTGCTCCTCATCCTACTTACAGCATTCTGCATGCTGCCGCTGGCCCTAACCTCGGTGTGGGGTGACCTGTCCCTCTACAAGGGTTCTCTCTATTTGTGTCTGTCAAGCCTGGTTACCAGGGGGCCCAGGATCCCCTCTCTGTGCTTTTCCCATGTGCTCTCATGGATTAAGCAATTTTAATTCTGCCTGCATTTTTTTTTTGCCCACACTTTTCTATATAGATGCCCATCATTTGTGATCAGAGATCTGTGCCCGCCTTTCTTCCCAAGATGTAGAAGATGGCACAAGGAGGAAGAGTGGTGGGCTGTCTCTCACCCATGCCAGAAAAGGTGCCAAGGGGGATGAGGTTATGGGGCAGTGGTGTAATACAGATGGCATCCATTCTGGCCCACCCTGTCTCCTATGCAAGAAAGGCCAGGAGGTCCCCCTGCAAGGATCAAAGTGGGGGCCAAGTGGGCATAAAGCCTCCCCTCCTGCTACCCATTCTCGGAGCTCTGCCCCTCAAAGTCAGTCCCTGCTGGGCCCTGCGGCCATTTCTGAGGAACTGCCTCTCCAAAGAACAAAACATGCGAATGGCCAGGAGCATCCTGGGTATATTTAGAGCAGGGGGAATCAAAGAACCCAAAGAGCTCCCTCAGAAGAAGGGATCGGAGCTGGGCCCTGACAGCACGATACTGATCCTGGCCAAGAAAACCATGAGACCGAAAACTGAACAGCTCCGACCCGGGCCGGCTGCAGGCTCCGGGGGACCCTCTGTAAAGCACCTCCTTAGCAGAGCCTGAACAGCCTCTTCCCTCAGGACCCGGGAGGTCTGGCCCACAGCCCCAGAGCTCCCCGAGCAAGGCCACAGACGGGAGGAGGGGAGAGGGGCCACTGAGAGGGGGGAATGACCTCAAAGTAGGAGAGGGGAGTGACCAGTGATGGGGAAGAGGGAGAGGGGAGTGGCCAGTGACTGGGAAGGAGACCGGTGAGGAGACCTCAGGGAAGCCGCCCCATCCCTAGTGGGTGAGATATGATGCATCCAACGTGTGCCCCAAGATCGGAGCAGGAAGGAGACCTGGGGGGGGGGGCGGAGCCGGGTGGCCCACAGGCCGACCTTCCCCCATTTCCGCAGGGCCGCGCGCGGGCCTCTGACGCTCTCTTCTTCCTCCTTCCCAACCCCCTGCGCCGGCGGTTGCTTCTGGGGGACCCCCGGCAGCTGTTCTACCTGGGCAGGGGCTGTGGGCGGGCCGCGGGCGGGGCCTCGGGAGGCCGAGGCCACTCGAGGCCCGGGGTGGACAGAAACGGCAGCGGGGCCGGGATCGAGGCCCAGACGCGGGCCATCCTAGGCTCGGGGTCCTGCGGTCCGATGTGGGGCAGGCTGACGTCAGCCGAGGACATGCCCTGGCGCCCCTCCGCGGGCCAGCCCCAGACTAGCGGGGCCCGAGGCCCTGACGAGGCGGATTGGGCCCGGCCTCGCAGCCACCGGTGGTTCAGGGCAGCGGCCTGCCGGGCCCCAGAGCGAGGCCTGGCACCTCTCTGCACATGCGCCAGCACAGAGCCCCTGCAGCGGCCCGACGGACATACGCCGAGGACCCTCGGGAGCCTCGCCCACCCCCACTGCCCATGCGCCAAGGGGCCCGGAGGGAAGTCTCGCCCCCGAGCCTCGCCAGTCCCTACTGCACCTGCGCTGCGGGACCGGGGTGCTTGGCCCTCCCCCACTGCACATGCGTCAAGGATCGAGCCTTTAAGGCCATGGCGGCTCCCGCTCTCCTCCACAGTCCCGCCCCGCGAGTCCCCGCCCCCATATCTCTGGGACGCAGCCGAACCCACGCCCTCCGTGAGCCCCCGGGGTGCCCGGCAGTGGCTGCGCTCCCGCGGAGGCTCCTGCCCGGCGGTGCCAGCGGGCGCATGGAGGCGGCTGCCCCTTTGCGGGCTTGTCTCGTCTCGTACCCGGCTTTGAGGGCTCTTTCGGCGCCCAGCCCCCATCTTCGGGGCCTACTGCTCCCGGGGCTGCAGCCCCTGCCGGACATGCCAGCTCCCTGCCGCGGGGCTGTGAGGGGCTGAGGACACAGACCACGGATATCCGCCCCTGCCGGCGACTCTGCGCCCCTCACCCGCGCCCCTCAGGGAAAGCGAGAGAAGCCCCACACGTCCGGGCGCCCGCCCTTGGGCCCGCTGGGGCCCGTTCAGTGGAGGCCTCCCACGCCCCATTGCGCCCCCTTTAGGAAGGTAGGGAAGCTCCAGTCGGTACAAGGGAGCCCCGTTCGGTGTAGAAAGCTGGACATTCTCCAAGGCAATAAAGCCTGACACTAAATGGCGGCCCCTCCAACATGTCCGCCTATGGCTCCTCCTAGGATCCCCAGAGACCCCCTTTTAATCTCTAAATTTCAAACTTGGGGGCGTCCTTCTGCATATGAATATGGACAAAGCACTCAGCCCAGCGCCTGGCGCATAGTAGGTGCTGTACCCCTTAGTACGTGCTGTACCGCTTAGTAGGTGCTGCGCCAATCTTTCTCCTCTTCAGAAAGGAAGGATGCTTGAGCATGCTTAACCAAAGCCAGGAATGAATAAAACTTTGGGGGTCGCTATTTCACCCCCAGACACTTCTAAGTTAAGGCCGAGTGTGGGTCAGAAAAGCATTTACCAGACTGCGGGCGTTGGTGCTAAATCTGGGCCATTAGAACCAATGCAAGGTGGTACCTGGTCTTTCCATCGTCATCTGAAACCTCACTCGAATTATTATTATTCACTGCAGAATTCTCAGAGCATTTCAAAGGGAGTTTGTTATACATCTTGGAAGCTGAAACAATAGAAAGTGGTGTTTCTTGTATTAAATTGTAACTGTTCTTTCCAAAATGATCCAAAAAGTAACTTGTAATGATTTCGAGGCTTGTTTTCAGAGGATTTTTCTTTACCTGTTATTGGGAGAAAAAAAGGTTAACTTTGAATTGCTTCAAGTTTTACAAAGTCAGGTGTTCCTAAGACCTTTTTGCTAAACATCGTTATCTTTGAATTTTTCCAGTTTAAATCTTTTCCCAGTTGAAGAAAGAACCCTTTATCTGATGGCAAGTACGTGGGGGAGTGGAGGGGTGGGTGAGAGACCGAAGGGCCTTGTCTGAGTGTTAACTGCCATCTCTTTCATGTGTGGCCTCGGCCCCTGGACAATTCGTACCTCAAATGAAGAAGTGCTTTGCACGGCCCCTGAGGGCCCTTCTAGGATCTTCTCCTCCTATTGTCAAAGACAAAAAATTAGGAGTCCCATACCCTGCATTGTAGACCCAAACCTGACCATTTTATTCCACATAATTTGAAATCCACAGAAGGAAAAGGGAAAAATGTCCAGACTGATAACTGATTCCCAGATGGTTATTCACAATCATAACACGCTCCTGCCTATAAGGTTTTAGACACTTCCTCTTGCCTGCAGGACATAAGACAAACTTGAACTTTGAACTTGGAGTTCAGATACATACTAGCCTTGGGATCCTGGGCAAGACACTTCTTTTCTCTCAGCCTCAGTTTCCTCATCTGTCAAATGAGGAGACTGGCTTCGGGAGTTCTGTTTCTGGATAGATGATCTCATGAACCCACTCATCTTCACAGCTCTAGCACCTGCTTAACTGTCTGTGCCCAGAACATGACATTCCCTTTAAAAGCATTTCCTCAACTTCCCCTCTTGGAATTTCCCACAACTCCCAAGCTCCCTCCTAAGGGAGGCCTCCTCTGATTCCTCCCCTTGCAGGAAATTACCAGGTAAGTCTCTCTCTGATTTCCTGACCTGTGCACACAGATTCTTTCAGTGGAACATAAATCTCGTGTCTGCTCCCAAGAGCAAGGAATATTTCCCTTTTGTTTTCATGTCCCAACGTCTAGCATAGCCTCAGTGCTTAGGAAATGTTTGTCGACTGAATGATTGGTTGACTGATCTTAAGGTATGTATAGAATTTTGACATTTGGACAAGGCTCCTTGTCATAGAGATTGTGGAAGGTGACAAGATTGTGGAAAGGGAGCCGAGGCACTTTTCCTTAGAAGAGAAGAGTCAAAAATGGCCCATCTGGGAAGAATTGACCATCGGTGATGAAAAATCATCTTGTGGGGAAAGGAGAGAGCCTGAGGGTGCTGGGCTGGGCCAGAATGAGAGTATGAGAAACGGCCCCCAGAGGGGGCACCTCTCCCTTCTCAGCAGGAGACTGCTTGGGTCAGCAGCCTTGGGCATCTTGCTGCCAGCCCCCACTCCTGCACTTGCCACCCCCCAACTTTCTGTCCCCTTAAAGTCACCCACCTTGTTTTCCTTATAAAGCATTTCTAGGTGCAGAACTTTGCGCAGCTCATTTCTGTTGTTTATGCTGTATTCACCTCGAGGATGTTCTTGGTCCAAGACAAGGCTTGTTTTTTTTAAACCCTGGAAGAAGTGGGAAACATTTGGTCGATCGAGCTCTTCAGCCCACTCTACCATGTCCAGTACTACTTCCTTCCTAGAGGTTGTTGGGGCACCCACACTGGCCCGGACACCTGGAAGGAGAAGCTCCCAAGGGGCTTGGCAGCAGCAGAGACATCAGCACTTACTTACCAGACATGTGATCATGCAGCGTTCATGGTCAGAGAAGGTCTGAACTCGGAGCTGGGCTCTGGCCCTCCACCTGACCTAGACCTGCAGTCCTTCCCCCTTGTTCCAGGGGCTCTCACTCTAGCACCTGGGGCAGATGTCAGATGCCCTCAACCCCAGTAAAATGGCCTTGTGTGGGGTCAGCACTTTATTTATTATGCCGGGAGCCTCATAAGGTTGATAACCCTTCTCCCTGTCCCCACCTCCACCTTCTGAGTGACATTCCCCACCCAAGTCCCTCATCAATCCTTTCTGCTTAGAGAGCAATGCCACCATAGCAGTGACCTTTTGTAGTGTGTACAGAGTGGAAGGGACATTGAAGACATCAGAGACAGAGAGAAAATGTGGGGAGGGAGCAGGGAAGGAGAAAAAGAAGGGAGGAAGGAAGAGAAGGAGGAGAGAATTTCATTGCTGGGGTGCTCACAACCTGTGAAGGCAGCTCATTCCATTGCTGAATGGTTCTCATTGTTGAGAAGGAGGGAGCCATCATTTAAATTTTTTAAGCACGAGATTTGATACTTTTGGAAAGAGACATTGAATCCTATAAAGCTGAAATTTGCTTCCCTGAATCTTTTGAGTTTGGATCCTATTTCTTCTCACAAAATAACAGATGAAAACAGAACAAATGTAGACTGAGCTGAACATTAGGAGCCTTTCAAACAAGCAAAAATGATTAAAAAGCAGGCCTTCCTCAAGATTAAATAGCTTAATGTAAATTGCCACAAAAGAGGCAAGAGAAAGCTTTTACAATAGAGAGGAAGGGGTAGGGAAGTGAATGAACCTTCTCTCATCAGAAATGACTCAAAGAAAAAATAATAGGTATAGAAATCTATCTTACCCTATAGGAAAATAGGAAAGGAAAAGGGTACAAGAAGAGGGAAGAACGGTAGAAGGGAGAGCACATGGGAGAAGGGAGTGGTCAGTAGCAGAGCACTTTTGAAGAGGGACAGAATCAAAGGAGAGAATAGAATAAATGGGCAGGAAAAAGGAGTTATGATGGAGAGAATTTTGAAGCCAGTTTCTCTGATGAAGGCTTCATTTGTCAAATAAGGAACAATCAAATTATAAGATCCATTCCCCAATTGATATGATCAAATGAAATGACCTAAAGATCTGAGCTGTCCCCTAAGGGATTGTGCATAACCTTCTAACAATACCAGTACGAGGCATGGATCCCAAACCATTCTTTAAAAAAAAAAATAAGGAAAAGGACCTAAATGCATGGAATTATATATAGTAGCTTTTATTTAAAAAAAAAAGGAAAGGATATATATATATATATATATATATATATATATATATATATATATATATATATATATATATATATATGTAGCAGCTTTTATTATTTTAAAAAAAAGGGAAAAGAAGCTATATGCGCAAAATTATATATAGCAGCATTTATTTCAGGGTAAAGAATTGGAAATTGAAAGAATGCCCACCAACTGGGGAAGGCTGAGTAAGTGGTGGTCTGCCATTATGATGGAATGCAATTGTTCTGTAAGAAATGATGAGCAAGATACTCAGAAAACCCTGGAAAGATTTCAGTGAGCTGATGCAATGTCCTGCAGACAAAGTGATAGCAAAGTGCTGGGATGCTCAGCTGTGAGTGACTTTTAGCAAAGTGCTGGGATGCTCAGCTGTGAGTGACTTTGCTGTTCTCAGCAGTACAGTGATCCACGACCACCCTGAAGCATTTATGGTGAAAAATGCTTTCCATACCCAGAGAAAGAACTGATGGTATCTGACTACAGATTGAAGCATTCTCTTTTTTATTTTATTTTTCATGGGTGGGAGTGACGGGAAATCTTTGTTTTCTTTAGTGACATGTTTATAGAAATGTCTTGCATAAGTTCACATGCATCTTTCTCAGTGGTGGGAGGAGGGAGAGAATCTGGAACTCAGAAGTTTAAAAACAAATTTTAAAATGATTTTACCTGTAACTGGGGAAAATATTAAAACTATCTGTAAAAAACACTAAATAGTCCAAACTTGCAACCCATGCAGCCTATAACATGTTTTTACACACATCCCCCATCATCCTGATCACTCTCCCTGATCAGTCTTCAGCTTATCAAAGGATTTTGAGGCCGTTTGTCATTCTGCAGATGAGGAGACAGACTCGTTGCAATGGCCCAAGGTCACACAGCTCATACCTAGTAGAGCCAGGAGTCCGATGCATATCCTGGGACTCCCCGGCCGGCACCCTGTCTGCTCCATCACTGCCTTAAGGCCTCAGGACAGCCTACTTCTGCAGAATAGGCTCCAAGCCCGAATCTTCCTGCCACCAGCAGGCTTTCCTCCCCCAGTGGAAACTTTTGAGAACAGAGCCCGGAGAGCCAAACTCTGCTTGGCACATGGCAGGCTCGCCATAAATGCTCATTGATGTGACACAGACTGTCAGGCTCCTCCCAGAGCTGGCCCTGGGTCCCCCCAGCCCCTTCCATTTCGGTGGCCACATGCTGCTTGGCCCCCCAGAAGACAGGGAGCTGATGAAGGACACCCCAGGGAAGCAAGCACTCCATGTGGAGGTAGCAGCCAAGGGGCTGAAGCCCAGAGATGCTCAGCCAGAAAACTCAGGAGATTCTGCAGAGCTCCTGCTCGCTTTGCTGGGTTTGGGGGAAGGCTGGGGGGCTTCCTCCTTAGACAGCTGTCAGCAGCCTCTACTAACCTGACACACTGAGGCTTTGTGGGCTTTTACTGTTGTTATCTATCAGTGGCCAGCAGACAAACTTAGCCTCAGTGTGGGTCTGCATCCTGCCTCCCCAAAGCCAGGCAAAGGAGCAGCCTTGTAAATCCTGCCCCCCTGGAGCTGGCAGAGGAGCAGCCTCCTATTTGCTGCCCCCCCAACCTGAGCCATCAGAGAAGCCTCCTGAATCCTGCCTCCCCCCCCCCACTCCGAGCCAGACAGAGCAGCCTATCTCCTGTCCCTTGGAACCGGCAGAGCAAGCCGCAGCCTTCTCTCCTCTCGGAGGCTGACAGAAGTTTCCCTTCTTAGGAGCGAGGCTTTAAACAAGGGCTGCCATGTGGCTGCTCCTGACTCCAGGAGGCCCAGCAGAGGGGCTGCACATGGCTGGGAGCCGGGCCCTCCAAGACTCCTCACAGGAAGGAAATCCCTGTTTGGAGAAGGGGCTCTCGGGAGATGTAGTTGAGCCTCTTCCCGGGCCATCCTTAGGAAGTTACAGGAAGCCTTCCAGAATGTCCAGGGCCGGATCCCGGCTTCCCTGCCCAGGAGCCCCAGCCCCTCACCCCGGGCCCCCTCCCCGCCTGCTCCCAGGGCGCAGGCAGGAGCCCGCCACTCCGTGGAGGTGCGGGGAGCTGGGGAGCTGGGGGCCCGCCCCGGGTGCTTCCGGTACCTTTCTGTGCAGAAATTCTCGGACCAGAGACGCCGCCACCTCCTCCACAAAGAGGGGGCCCATCCCTAGCCCTGCAGCCTGCTTGGGTGGGCTCCCCCGGATCTTGGCAGTAGACATTCACGACCGCTTCAGACAGAGCCTGCCCCCACTGGTCATTAGAATCCAGGGTTAGGAGGGATTCAAACCGGATGGGCAGCAGCAGGGGCAGCAGCCCAAAGGGAGCAGCCTATTGTCGGTTGGCTTGGCCTGGGAGTGTTGCCGTGGAGACCATGGCAGCCTGGAACTCCTCCTCCTCCCCTCCCCCCTTGGCATTCAGGGCAGGGGAGGGCTGAGAGGAGGGGAGGAAGCAGAAGAGGAGGAGCACAAAACTGAGGAGGAGGAGGAGCAGGAAGCGGAGGCGGGGGAGGAGGGCCCTCCTGCCGGTTCTGCCCCGTCGGGCATCGGGCTAGCCCTCCCAGCTGCTGGAGGCTCTCTTGGCTGGCCAATCTAGCGAAAGCTTTCTCTGTGTCTGGCCCCTGGCCCTGTTCTCTTGCTGGCTTCTTAAAGAGACTGTTTCAGAGAGCTCTCTCTCCTTCCTCCTTTCTGGACGTTACTTTGTCTACACTTTGTATCTCTGTAAGAAAGTACATGTTGTAAACACTCCTGCTTTCTGGAAGTTACTTTGTCTATATTTTGTGTTTCTATAAGAAGGTACTTGTAAACACTCCGGGTTTTGGAAGTTAACTTTGTCTATACTTTGTCTATACTTTGTCTATACTTTGTATCTCTGTAAGAAAGTACAGATTATAAACACTCCTGCTTTCTGGAAGTTACTTTGTCTATACTTTGTATCTCTGTAAGAAAGTACAGGTTGTAAACACTCCTCCCCTGGACTTCCTCTAAAAGCTCCATGAAGATGGGGACCCTCCGTCCTTGGTCTCCCCAGCACTAAGCCTGTCACCGGGAACACAGTAGGCACTTACTGCTGATACTGAAATTGAATCTTGACATCACCATTTAATCATTTTCAGATCCAGTGGTCACTTAATTTAAGGAAGGATCAGCATAGGAACCATGAACCGTGAGTTATAAGATTTCCTTAGAACATCTAGAACCTTGATTAAACCAGACTAATGCAGAAAATGAGCACTTAACCAGGCTTTGCCTGAATTTCACTTCACAGAGAAAAAAACCAGGAATTCTCTCTTCTTTTTGTGTTAGGATTCTTACCAGGTGCTGAGTCGGCTGTCTAATTTGGCATGGCACTTAACCGCTCTCTAGTTCAGAGTTCACACCTTTCACACCTTTAGAAGAGAATATGGACAAGCCCACTGGAAGCTCCCGGAGATTCAGAGCCAGGAGGACTGGGGGGAACTTTGGGAGATTCACAAGCTCAGAGAAACCAACAATCCCACTTTTGGAGGTGGAGACAAGGTTCATTCCCACTTCTACCTTTGTGCTGGCTGGAGACATTGGGAGGAGGAGAGGCTGAAGCTGGCTGGAGGCTCTGGATTCAGAGGGAGCTAGAGGCAAAAGTTGGAAGAGACAAAGGACTAGAGGCAAGATCCAGAAGGCTCCAGAAAACTAGCCCAGCCTCAAATGAAGGAGATAAGATTTTGGAAAGACACAGTAAAAGATCTGGACTTTAACTCCTGGCTGCATTTGGAGTGATTGAACTGAACTGAAACTAAGGCTGCCTCCAGAAGCTCCCCAAGAATCCTGCTCACAGAGAACGATTATAATTTAGAGAAAAAGAACATTACACTTTTGATCAAGGGCTTAAGTAAGGGCATAAGAGGCTTATGCTCCAAGAGATTGGTTTCCTCCTCTATAGAAAGAGGAATTTAGTTTATCCCTTCTTTTATATGATTCAGTGAAAGAAAGGAAAAGCAGAGAGACTCCTGTGACCCTCAAAAGCAGCTGTGCGTCAGGGATCAGTTTTTCTTCAAGAAAGAAACTCCTTGGATGTCGTGGGGCCAGAGTTGCTGCAGCCGTCTCCACTCCTCCGTCGGCTGCCGCTCACGTTGTTGGACACTGATGTAGAAACACCTTTGAAAGATCCCCAACTTGGGAAACATTCTCAAGAATGAAGGGAAACCAAGGGAATCCAATTCGTTCAAAAGGAACCCCGACATTTAACCAGCCAAAATAGGCACGCCCCAACGCTTCTCTTGGCCAGACCATGCCTGGACCCTCTGACCCTCTATTATACCTTCTAGAATCAGAGTTTCCTCCTGGTTGCTTTTAAAGGCCTTCACGACCAAGTCTAGAGGTTTTCTAGCCTCCCACGGGTACATCCTTCCCTCTAGCCAAGCTGCCCTTCTCCATGTGCTTCCTAGCCAAAGCTTCAGCTCCTCCTTGCTCTCCTTGACCTGGGAGTTTCAGGATTTGGCTATAATATTCCTGACAGTTTTTATTTGGGGATTTCTTTTAGGAGGTGACCAGTAGATTCTTTCCATTTCTATGCCCCATCTGCCTCCCTCCTCACTTCTAACTTTTCTGACTCTGTCCTGACATGGGCAAGATCCTGTCCGAAGCCTTCCCTTACCTCCACCACCCTCAGTCCCCTGCTCTGCACAGTCAGTTCGGCTCTAATGGGAGAAGTGAGTTCCTAAAAATCCCCTCGAGGCAAAGCCTGACAATAAAGACTGCCAGGCCTGTGGGGGCTGGGGCTGGGGCACCCACCTTTTAGTCACAGCAATTTATCATCCCAGCATTCTCTCTGCTGGTTCACAATGGGGATTCCCTTCTGCTGCTGCCGCCTCAAGAATAATCGTACGTTCTCTCGTTTCTTTCAAATAACTCCAGTCAGGTGTGCCGGGGGAGGCATCTTTGAGCCAGGAGACGTCAACGTGTTTGGGATGTTGAGTGCACACTTGTGCGTGGGTGTGCAAGGCATAGGCACCTACATGTGTGTAACATGTGTTGTGTGTGCATGTGTATATCTGTGCATTAGTATGCACGTGTTGAAAGTGGCTCGATGGTGCCCTGGATAGAGCACAGGGCCTGAATTCAGTAAGACATGTATTTAAATACAGCCCCAGACATTTATAAGCTGTGTCACCCTGGGCAAGTCACTTAATCCTGATCTATTAAAAGGACTAGAGAATGAAATGACAACTTTAACATCTTTGCCAAGAAAACCCCATAGGAAGTCAGACTTTGGTTGGGACTGAAACAATGGAACAGCCACAAAGTGTGTTATGTGTAGATGTGTTGTACATGCAAACACAGGTATGTATAGTATTTGTATATTCATATATATATATATATATATATATATATATATATATATATATATATATATATATATGTGTGTGTGTGTGTGTTGTATTATGTTTGCATATGCATTTATATTGTATATGGATAGACCTTATATTGTGTTTATATATATATATATGTGTGTGTTCTGCATAATATATAAAGATTATGTGTTGTGTATATACATACATTATACATATGTATATGTGTATATATCAGTGTTTATATCTATGGTGTGTGTATGTTGTGTATGTTGTATATATATATATGTGTACATGGATTATGTCTTGTATATATATATATATATGCACTGGGCATTGTATATGTAGATCCATATATTGTGTTGTATGTATACACATCTATGTTATTGTACATGTATGTTGTTACCTATGTGTATCCATATATCGTGTGTTGTGTGTATATACATCCATGTGTATGTTCCACTATCCAAGCATGTACATATATTGTGTGGTACTGTGCATGTCCATATGTAACATGTATGACCAGGGTTGTGCTGTGCGTGTACATGTGTTGTGTGCATGTGTTTGTGGGTTGTGGTTATGAACAGACATATTGTCACACGTACTCACAAATGGCAAAGAAGAGTCAAGTATGGCAGCATGCCTGCTGCCGTGTGGTGGATGTTTAACGAGACGTGACTTGTATGTAGCCCTCCGTGACTCGGTTTCCTATTTTCTGCATGCACCTGGTGGGCACAACGGCCTGCTGCCCATTCCAACAATCACGTGGGAACAAACTCACATTTTCAAACATTCAAGCAGAACTGACTCTAAATACTTTGTGTCTATATTTATTTACTTTATATTGATGCTGTACATACTTGGATGGGTAGAACCACAGACTAATTCGCTGAAAAATAATCTGTTAAACCTTCTAGATTGACCCAGTTCTTCAGACCTTAGGGTGAGCCCTGATTCCACTTCCTGAAATCAAAGTCTCTGCAAGAGAAACTTGCTCAGCCACCTCCCCCAAGAACTGCTGTAAAAGGAGGAGCTATTTGAGAACCCACATTGCCGAGGTCTGGAAGTGTTGAGGGTGAAGAGAAGCCAGACCCAGAAAAGGTGGGACTGACCGAGCCCCGCCGGAGGAGAAAACGATGGAGGACCAAGGATCCTGAAGCTTCTTGGAGTAAGAGTTCCGAGGTAAGCCACCAAATTGTGCCATGTGCCCAAGAGCCGGGCAAGTGGCGTTGTCCCCCACTTTCTCCGATAGGTGCTATAGTGCGCACTGCTTCATCCTCACACGTTTGCAGAAAGCCGAGTCTTACCCACCCAGGGGCAGAGGCCACAGGAACCTTACTTTGCTCTTAGGCTCAAACATGCAAATTATATCAGTGAGTTATTGGCTTATACTTCAGTGGCTTAAAACTGCCCTAAGACTAAGAGCTGCATTATATACGGGCTGCATTTCTCCCCTTAGAAGGTAAGCTCGTTTTCCATGGGAATTGAGTCAGCCTCTGCGCTTCTATTCCCACCCATCCCCTCCTCCCCCCGTCACTGCACTGGACACATCGGAGGGGCTTAAAATATGAGTTTGTTTAGTTGATGCACACTCCTCAAGGCAGCCTATTCCATTCTCCTGATTCCAATCATGGGATCATCTTTAATGAGCCGCCTAGGGGAGATGCTGCAGAAGCCACGGAGAAGGAAGCAGCCTCCAAGGGTGGGCAGGAGAGACTACGGGGAGACGATAAGCCGGGCCCTTTGCTCCTCATAGGAGCTGTATGAAGAGGGCGACCCTGCTCCCCCCATGTGATTAGAGGAGGAGACAGGGTTCCAGGCAGGGAATGCAGGGGCTCCACACCTGCCAAATGCTTCAAGCCAGGAGGAGGTTCATTGAACCCAGTGGAAGCCATTGGGCCAGGCAGGATCCAGGCGATTCCAGAGGCTGAGTGATTGGAGTGCCAAGATGAGAGCTTGATGCCTCAGGAGCCTCCCTCCAACAGCAGAAGCCTCGAGGTGTCATCCCCAGCCTCATGGACAAGTGCCGGCAGCTCTCTGAGGCTCTGGAGGACGGGGCTGCTGTGGGCCGCCAGGGCCGGGGGCCGTTCCCGGGGTTCTGTGGGAGTCTGAACAGAAGCCAGATTGTGGCCCGGCCTCAGGGGGAGCCAGCCTTCTTGGGTCGTGTGCGAACTCCTGTTGACTGTGGGCCCATACATATGGCTAAGACCTTCCTGGTGAGGTTTATGTAGGACATGAGCCCATGGGTGGAGAAAGTCAGGGCCTCCTGCTCCCCTTCCCCACTGTCAGAGTTGGGCCTGGAGCTTTGGCCTCTTGGTGGTTTTCCATTCTAGGGGTTTAGTCTTTCATCTAGGCCAAGAGTAGGAAGCATGGGCATTTGGGAGCCAGAGGAGGTGATCAACCACCCCAGTATCCTTGTCCTGAGGAGCAAGAGCCCAGGCCTTTGTCCCCGCAGAATGCTGGGATGTGATTTTGGCCACTCCCTTTGCACGTGAGCTTGGTGGGACCCATTTTCTAGCAGCTGAGCTAAGGTGAGCTGAGCTGGACTGGGGAAGGGGACTGTACACCTGCGGTATTGGCAGAAAGGTTTGGTCAGGAATATTCCTCTGTAAAATCTATGCAGGGTTAAGGATTAAATGGGGCTGGAGGGCTAGTCACTGCATCCCTAAAATTGGAGAAACAGCCATTGGGAGCACAGACCCATAGCAGAAGAGGGAGCTTGGCTGGGGTCTGCCCTAATGGGCAGCTGGTTAGTGCAATGACAACACTGGGCTTCAAGTCCAGTCTCAGCTACATGACCATGATCTAGTCATTTCCCTCCATACCTCAGTTTCCACTTACCTCAGGGTTGATGAGAAACTCAGATCTTTGTAAAGTACTTTACATACAGATGGCGCTGCACGCATGCTATGTATTAGTTGTGAACAAGTAGGAATCTGTAAGTGAAACTAAAAGCCACATTTCAAGTGCAAGAGACATTTTTGAGGGAAGACGCAGGCTCGAGACCGCAGCAGTTTCTTCAACTCTTCCATTTGCCTTTCCTCTCATCCCCCGTCCACACCCAAATCCACGGTACCAAACACCCCACTTTTACTATGCACACGTGGAAGGGCTTACACGCACAGAACATATGTGGAGACCTCCTCACTAGCAAAAGCTTCCCATTGATGGGACTCATGAGCTGTGGTTTGGAGCAGCCAAAGCTGTTCCACCAAAGCAAACTTTCCCGGGAGCTACGGTACCGTGTAGGTTGCAGCACTACAACTTGCTCTTGGAGATGTCCGATATTAAAATGAATAGCCAAAAAAAGGTCGTGTGCACAAAGTGTACACTCCCCCATAGAAATTAGGGAATTCATTCGGAGTCAGATAAGGTTGACACACACGACTTTCCAAAAGTTTGAAAGCAGGGGGATAATCCCTGCTTTTGTCCCTGAAGTTCTTAAGGACGCCGTCTCATTCCTTTTATCCATTCTCATTTCAATTGAAGAAACATTTATTTGGCACTTGTTGTCTCAGGTGACAGTGGAGAGAGATGGAGCCTAGAAGAAGACACTTGTGAAGCTCCCAGTCCAGGAATCCTCAGCTAAACCCTCCTGGCATAAAGTCCCCTCTAAGGCAATGAACCCCCAACTTCTGAGCTTCTCAAAACCGGTTTCTCTTGTTTTAGAGCATGGGTCCATTGGTTATTGCAGGGATGATTCAAAGCGAGCCCCTCCCTAGCCGGTCCCCCCTTATTGGGATCAGCTCTGAGTTTGAGGCTCTCTCCTCCTCAGAATTAGCTGCTTGTTAGAGTCAAACATGCATGCTTATTGTGGTTGCTGTTATTCATCCTTTGTTTTCAAAGAGAACCAATGACATTGTACTACCGTGATATCTTGACTTTTGCATGAATTGAGTTGCAAAGTCATCCCAGTCCAGTGGCAAAATCCCAAAGCAGGAGGCCTGGTGGTGGCCCAGGATGCAGTGGGTGACTTGGTATCTTCCATGTTGAACCAAACTCGAAGCTCTCCACAGAACCTGCTCCCATCATGGCCAGGGGAACACTTTGTCTTCATCCTCCGTTCTGCAGGGGGATGTCTTCACATGATTGAGTTTGACATCCTCCTCACTCACTGCTGACTTGGAGGCTCGTTGGCTGCTCTCCCAACTTGATTTAGTCCATCTTGGTTTGCTGAGATGTAACCACTGGCTGCTGCAGCTTCTTGGAGCCACAGGTAAGTGTTGGGGGGCAGGTGGACACCAAAGGCTCATGAGCGCCCCTGCAAAGGGCGTCAGCGGTCCTCACCCCAGAGAGCCTGGTCCTTCCTCTAACACCCCAAACACTCCACGGATGCATGACTAGTAAGGCAGAAGCCCCTGTTCTCTTGTTTCTGGCCTCCTGCAGACAGTTGATTGGTTGGTTGGTGGTTGTCCTTCCTTCTCGAAGAGGACCCAAATGCCGCCTCTATGTTAGAGTCGAGTTCCAGTGTGATGGACTGGGGCTGATCTGACCAATGAGGGCACAGAATGCTGGGCCACAGGTCAGACACAAAGAGTCTTCATGAACATTTGAGGGGACTTCTCTAATTTTGCACATCTCACGTTTCTTTGGACCAAGATCAGGTGTATGGTGTACACCCCTCTGGGGGATCCTCCATAAGCTTTTCTGTACCCCAACATCTTGGGAATACCAGTTCATCGTCAAGATTTTTGTGCAGCTACGTCCAGGGCCTGAGAAAAAGGAGCCCAGGGTGGGATTGTAGGACTCAGCGTATGCCTGCCCCAGGGGAGCATCCAACAGGAAGAATCGTTTCCTTACAATTAGAGCAGTGTCAGAGCATGAGCCTCTGGGAAGCGGCAGCTCCCTGCCCCCTCTCTCCTCCTGCATTCTTTATCTCACACAATCCCCCAGCATCACTCATGACCCAAGCAGACATCATAATCTTCCATGAATAGGATCCTCCTTAAACTTTTCTTCCAGCGCCAAATTAGAGGCATCCTGAACCTGGAACTCCCTCCCTCACTGCTCCCAAGCTGAAGGCAGCCATTGGAAGAGAAAACCCACTTCCCCCACAAGGTGGCGCTCTCATAGCAGGCAGTGCCCAGGCTGAGCCAAAGCCCAAGCAGCAGAGACTGTCTGGAAGGGGGCGTGGAGTTCAAGGGTCTCATTCCAAAGACGAGAAAGCGGGATCCATGTGTGTGGAGGTCACACAGCACCTGCGTGGCCGGGGCTAGGTCCTCCCTCTTGGCTCCTCCCAGACCGCTCTTTTCTTGCCTTGATTTACAAGCTTAGCTCCCTTAAGTGCTCACATTGATGTCCCCAGAACTCTGAAAAGTCAGAAATTAGACCCGATACTTGGAGGTAGTTTCTAACACGCCTCAGGTTGCCAGCTGGGGTGTCTGAATCACTGACCACAGGCCACAAGAGGGCAGCACAGGCAAAGGAGGAAGATGGGGCTTTGCAAGGGGGGGGGGGCGGGGGGGCTTCCTAATGGCCACAAGAGGGGATTGCTGCTAAATGAAGACCGGCTCTTGAAGGGAGTGCTGGCTGATGGCGCCAAAAGAGCAGCAGAGCTAAAGCATGAAGACAAGTCTGTAAAGTGGGTGCTGGTGGTTAACAATAACAAAATAACACAACAGGAAGGGGGTGCTGCTGATGATCATAAAACAGCTAAAGGAAGAAGAGAGGCCCTTGCAAGGTGTGTGCTGGCCGGTGGCCACAAGAGGGAAGCTCGCCTAAAGAATGAGGTGCTGACTGAAGGCCACCAAGAGGGCAACAGAGCTAAAACATGAAGACAGGCCTTGGAAGGGGACGCTGGCTGATGGCTACCCCAGTTAAAAGGATGAGAACAGGCTTTTAGAAGAGGTGCTGGCTGGTGACCTCGAGAAGGGCTGAATGTAGGTCTTTGAAGGGGGCGATGGCTTATGTCAACAAGAGAGCAGCACAAGTTAAAGATGAAGATAAGCCTTTGAAGGCCGTGCTGGCTCACGGCGACCAGAGTAGCAGCACAGCTAAAGCATGAAGACAGGCCTCTGAAGGGAGCGCTCTCCGATGGCCACAAGAGTGCAGCACAGCTCAGTGATGAAGGTAAGCCTGTGTAGGGTGCCCTGGCTTATGGGGCTGAGGGCAGCACAGCTAAAGAATGAAGACAGGACTTTGAAGGGGGTGTTGGCCAAATTACCACGTCAAAGCAAAACAGCTAATGGATGAAGATGGGTCTTTCCAGGGTCTGCTGGCCACAGGCCACAAGGAAGCTCGCATACCTAAAGAATGCTCATTCTTTGGTCTTTGAAGAGGGTGCTACCTGATGACCACAAGATGGAAGCACAGCTAAGCCAAGACAGGACTTGAAGAGGATGCTGGTCAATGGTCACAGGAGGACAGTGCAGCCAAAGGATGAAAGAAGTTAGACCTTTGCAGGGTGTGCTGGCTGGTGGTCACAAAAAGGCTGTACAGCAAAAGCATGAAGACAGAGCTTTTCAGGTGATGCTGCCAGAGGCCACAAAAGGTTACAACAGCTAAATGATGAGGACAGGCTTTTGAAGGGGAGCTGGCCAGTGGCCACAAGAAGGAAACACAACTAAAAGATGAAGATAGACCCTTGAAGAGGATGCTGGTTGATAGAACCAAAAGGGCAGAATAGCTAAAACATGAAGATAAGGCTTTTCAGGAGGGCTGACTTATGTCTACAAGAGAGCAGCACAGCTCAAAGATGAAGACACGCCTGTGAAGTGGGTGCTGCCTGATGGCAACAAGAGAGCAGCACAGCTAAATCATGAAGACAGGCCTTTGAAAGAGCTTCTGGTGGATGGAGAAAAGAGGGCACCACAGCTAAAAGATGAAGATAGGACTTTGCAGAGCGTGCTGGCTAATGGTACCAAAAGGTCAATACAGCTAAAGCATGAAGATAGAGCTTTGCAGGGGATGCCGGTCAGTGGCCGCAAGGAGGGCACATAGCTAATGGACGAAGGTACACACATGAAGGGCATAGAGCTGATGTCTACAAGAGGGCAGCGCAGCTACAGAGTGAACTTAGGTCTTTGAGAGGGTGCTGACAGATGGGCACAAGAAGGGAGAACAACTAATGAAGACAGGCCTTTGCAGGGAGTGCTGGCCGATGGTGACAAGAGGGCAACACCTTAAGGATAAAGGTAGGACTCTGTGGGGCATACTGCTGATGGCACCAGGAGGGCAGCATGAAGACAAGCTAACACATTAAGACAGACCTTTGCTAGGCGTGCTGGCTGATGACCAGAAGAAGCCAGTCCAGCAAGAGGATAAAGATAGGCTTTTGAAGGGGGTCTGGTCGATGGCCACAAGAGGGCATTATAACTAAAGGATAAGCACAGGCCTTTGAAGGTGCTGGCCCATGGCCACAAGGGGGCAACACAAGGGATAAAGACAGACTTTTTGCAAGGTTTGTTGGCTCGTGGCCACAAGAGGGCAACCCAGCTAGAGGATGAAGATAGGCCTTTGCAGGGCATATTGGTTGGTGGCTACAAGAGAGCAGCACAACTAAACATTAAGAAAGGCTTTGCTAGGCTTGCTGGCCAATGGCTACAAGACAGCATCCTGGCGGAGGCCTTTGAAGAAGGTGCTGAGCGATGACCACAAGGCGGTAATCCAGCAAGAGGATAGAGACAGGCTTTTGAAGACGGTGATGGCCCATGGCCACAACAAGGCAGCCCACCTAGAGGATTGAGATGGGCCTTTGAAGGGGGTGCTGACCGAGGGCCACAAAAAGGCAACACAAGGGATGAAGACAGAAGTTTGCTGGCTCATGGCCACAAGAGGGCAACCCAGCTAGAGGATGAAGATAGGCTTTTGCAGGGCACTCTAGTTGATAACCACAAGAGGGCAACACAGCTAAAGGATCAAGACAGGCCTTTGAAGGGGGTGCTTGCCAATGGCCACCAGAAGGCAGCCCTGCTAGAGGATGAAGATAAGCCTTTGCAGGGCACACTAGTTGATAGCCACCAGAGGGCAGCACAGCTAAAGGATGAAGATCTTTGAGGTGAGGGTCCGCTGCTCAGCCCTGCCCTTTCCCCATGGAGGCAGAAGAATACTTTGGGAATGATGTCGACTGCCTCACCCATAGCATTCTGCCTCGTGTCTATGCTTTGTCCGGGCACTTCCAGCCCAATGTCTTCCCTCTTCTTCGCTGCTCCCAGAGAATTTCTGCCCCACCCCCCTTAGTCAAGCTGTAGACACTGTGCCATGTGTTGGTCCCCCAGAGGCAGAAGACATTTCCTCCTCAGGGAGTGCAGAGTCTACTGGGGGAGCATCAAGCAAACACTTATCAAAGTTATCTATGGGACAAGGAGGAAATAAGCAACACAAGGCAATGACGGGGGACCTGGAAAGGCTTCTCATTGGGGGTGGGACTCAATCTGGGCCTGGAAGGAAGCCAGAGCAGTTCAGAGGCGGACGTCAGGAGGCGAGGAGGGAGATTAGGTTGGTGTCTGTCCTCCAAGAGGACCCAAAGGCCAGTATATTAGAGCTACGATGTGTATCCAACTAGGGCTGATCAGACCAATGTGAGTTCAGAATGCTCTGCCACAGGTTGGCCAAAAATAATCCCTATCAATATTTGGGGAGGGGGCTTCTCTAATCTTGCGCCTCTCGTGTTTCTTCTGAGCTAATTCACTTCTGTTTTGCTCCCAGAGCACAGCACTTTCTCTGATGACGCATGTCATGCTGGGGGTCCTATGTCAGTGTCTTCCATGTAATACAATCAATTCTGAAGTTCTTGAGAGACCTCCAGAGTGCCCTTGTATCCTTTTGCCTGATCACTCTGTGAGCACTTGTCCTGTGTAAATAGAATTTTCGGCAAGCGTAATTTAACATTCAAACAATGTGATCAGCCCAGCAGATCATCAGAATTTCTTGAGTATGTGTGTCACGGGAGGTGCAGGGACACGATCAGGCTCGTGCATTGGGAAAATGACTCTGGCAGATGAGCAGAGGAAGGACTGGGAGATTCAGGGCAAAAATGAGGAGGCGTCCGTCCGCTTTGTAGTTTGGAAGAACGTATGCCCTGGTCTGGAAGCTTCTCTAATGCGTAGGGTGAATGAGAGTGAGGGTTGGACATTGGGGCAGCTGGGAGGGATGCTCTAGACAGAAATAGAGAGGATGAGGGAAGGCTTTGGTAAGGAGGATGCTGACTTCTTTTTGAGCACGTGCAGCTTTAAGCGCCACAGAGGTGATGTCTGACGTGTCTGCAGGAGGTGATATTGATGAGCTCACTCAGGAAGATGGTAGACGGAGGAAAGAGTCGGCGGCCAAAGACAGAGACTTGGGAGATGCTCTCAGGGGAGTCCAGGGGAGGACACGAGCTGGGTCACTGAAGCTTGGACAGGAGAGAAGATCCAGGAGAAGTGGGGGATGGGCGATGCAGAAAAAATGGAGACTGAGAACAGCTGCTACCCAGCAGAGAAGATGGTCAATGGGTTAGGGTGGTTTTGATTTGTTGTGATCAGGAACCAGCCACCTTCCCTTTAGTTTGTGCCCCAAAGGCCCGACAGTGATGAACATTGAGACTTGTTGGCTTGGGTGCTCGGGTCAGCCGTCAGAAGTAAATGGCCCCAGGACTTGCATCTGGGCCAGGGTTAGGGCCCACATAAGAACCGAGTCCATGGTTCATTTCTCACCTTTGTTTCACCATGTTTTCGTCTCCTGAGTGAACTAAAGGGTTTTCATTCCACCCGTGAGCTCCTGGTCTCTCCTGTTTGTTGCAGTTGAAGCCTCTGGGCAATAATGTTTGGGGCAGCCCGACGCCATTGTTGGGCTCCACCTCAGTCTTGAAGTCAGCCCGTGGCACAGCCTTCTCCCCATCCCTAATCCTAGAATCAGAGAGTCTCAAGAGGGAATGAACTCAGCCAGTGTACTTTGTATGCACTTGACAATAGCCTTCAGGGACCCGCTGACCCCTCAGTGATGGGCCCCTCACCACCCGACAGCTATCCCGTTTCATTCTCACTCATTTTTGATGGGAATCTCTGCTTTCTCCAAGCCAACATCTACTTCTCTATAGCTGCCACCCACTGGTTCCAGTTTCCTGCTTGGGTACATCAAGAGCAAGTATGGTACGTCCTTGCTGAGACCCTGAAAGGGCTTGCAGGACATCAGCCCGGGCCCCCAGAGTCTTCCTCACCCAAGAAGTGGTCCTTGTAACAGCTGAGTGAATGCTGGACCCGGGGGTAAAACCAGGCTCACTGCAGTGAACCAAGACCCGAAGGCCTGCCTGCTAGGGGGGCATCCGTGCTGTTAGAACCAATCAAGCTCATTATGAGCATGTCAGTCATTTCCTCTGCTTTGTCTGATTCTTCACCACCCACTGTTAGGTTTTTCTAGCAAAGATAATGGAGTGGTTGGCCATTTCCTTCTCCAGCTCATGTGACAGATGAGGAAACTGAGGCAGACTGGGTGAGGTGACTTGGTCAGTGTCACTGGATCTGAACCCAGGAGACTTCAGACCTGAGGCTCTGTCCTTTGTGCTTCCTCGCTGCCAGGGTGAGTACAGCCTGCAAAGAAACAAGAGGCATTTTGCAGCTGCCCCCATTTGCCATTTCTATAGATACAGCATGTGTCTTCCTTGGGCGCCTCATTGCTCCCAGCTATGAAATCAAACACTGCATCACCTCTAGGGCACCTTCCACCCCTAAAGCCAGCCCTTCTTGTGGACTTTAAGGAGATGGATGGTGGATGCCAGTTGTGACCTTGAGCGTGACCTCTCACAAATCCCAGGAGGGTCCCAAAGAGCAGAATGGGCAGTGGAAAAAAAGGGGACTCAGGGATGGACGAGATGCTGAGAGGAAGCTTGGACCCTGAGGCCGGCCTAGTGGGCGGGGAATGGACGCTCTGGGATTAGGGCTAAGGAAGGATGGAGAAGGCAGTGAGTGAAGGGACTCTCTGAAGGAGGAGGGGGATAGAGGGAGGCATCCAGGTCCAGGGAAGAGGCTTCCTTGTGGTGTTTATATTGGTACCTGATGACTGAGGGAGCAATGCCTCAGGGGAGGTGGCTGTGGTGAAAGCAAGTAGCTGGAGGAGCCGATTTCAGGGCTTTGGTTAAGACCCTTCTGGATACAGAGAAACGGATCCTACCTATATCTGTGACTCTAAACCCAGAAGTCTCCTTGGAAACAGTGGATCCAGTCTCTTAGGGTTACAGGTGAGAAAGCTGAGGTCCCAGGAGGTAAAAAGGCCTGTACACAGTCACCCAGGTGATCAGATCTCTAGTGACCCTAGGCCTGGCCTGACTTAAAGCTGCTTGCTGGGATAACTGAAGCAATTATTGACTATTGAAATCCTAGAACCTTAGAGGGGGAAAGGGCCTCTAACTCAAGCCTCACAGGAATCGAGGACCCCTCCAGACAATGTCTGCCAGGTGCTCATCCTTCCTTTCAGCACCCCTTCCCCCAACTATGAGAAAGCTGCTGCTGCTCCTGAAGGCAGATCCCCTGAATGGGCCCATTTGGCACTCCGGAGAGAGCTGACCATGTCTCCATCTGTGGCTCCATTCCAGCCACTGACAAGAACCGGTAATACCGAGGTATCTGGGCAGTGACCTATCCAGGGTCACATGGCCTTCCTGGCCCCCCAGGTTTCCTTGCAGTGAGGGAGAGCCGAGTCTGGTTCAAACTCTGAGGCCCAGAGGCCACATGTGGGCCCGAGAGCCATTGCTGCTTTACCTGCCTCTGGCTTCAGGTCACTTTTCTGCAGGGACTGGGGAGAAGGAGCGGCCTTAGCCCACCCGTCCTGAGCCCTCAGAGAGAGAAAGACCCACGGGTCCAAGGGATGAAGTCCGAGACTCCTGCTGTGTGACTGGTAGAGCTCTTAGCTCTCCTAATGCCAGGGATACGACCTCTCAGGGAGCCTCCAACTCTTTGCAATGGCTTTCAAACCCCTCTGCCCAGTATGCACTTCCCACTGGTGATCTGTCTCTCTCCTCCAGCCACACTACCTTCTTTTCAACCCTGCCTCCATTCTATTCACATTATTTCCTCCTCCTTTCCTTCCAACTACTCACTCTTGAAGTCATGAGAAGCAGGCCACGTTCCCCTTCACCTCCATTGTTTGATCACAATGCCATCTATAACGGATCCTTTTCAGAGCGTTCCCTGGTTCACTTCCGCCAGTGGAAAAATACACAGGGCTGTTCATCTGTCTGGTTACCTTCTCGTCAAGAAAATGTTCTGCCCTGATGGAATGAGCCTGGACAGAGCCAGACACTTCTGCAAAAATAAAAATACCTCCTGAGCCAACAATCCTTTATTTCAGCATGAATTCCCTGGGGGCCAGCGCCCCGTGCTCACCCTCTCCTGGCCCAGAATCCACTCCTGGTGAAAAGGATAAATAAACTAGGTGGGGACACCGCTCTCTTCTGACCACACATGCAGACACATCTGCTGATGGCCTAGGCGGGCCTCCAAGATGGCCGTCACTGAGCATAAATGTGCACACGTGTGTCTGCCTTCAGCAATTCTAGATGCAGGAGGTTTGTTCAGTACCTGGACTTCTGGGAAATGCCCACAGACTGACTTTGTAGAAAGCTGGGTTGCACTTGACAGGCAGCACATTCTGTAAACACTTGTTAAATCCCTACTGTGTGGGAACCTGAAGTGCTACGAGTTTGCATTACAGAGTTTCTAAAATGGATCCTTTGGAGAGGGGAGAGAAGAGGCAAAAGGAGGAAGACTTTTAGACAAGAACCCCGCTTACCGGGTCTCCGCACAACAGGTCACAGCCCTTGATGGGCACTTTACTTTTCCTTAGGTTGAGATCAAACCTGCCTGCCAAAACCAATTTTCCTAGCTGCTGCTTTGTGGAAAAATAGCCAAGTGATTTTTTCCCTTACCCCCTATTGCTGTCTACCCATGGTCGATTTTTAAATAATATGAAATCACTGGTGACCCCTGTAAGTTCTAGAACTCTCCTCACATTCTTTCTTGACTAATCTCTTCTTGGAAGCACAGAATCTGAACTTAGAAGACACGATGGTGATCCAAGTCTCCCAGACTCTGATTCGTGTCTCCCAAACTACTGGTGATTCGATTTCTGCTGGAGGGAACGAGCAGCTCGCTTCATATAACTGTTAGGAAGGTCTTGTGATGGGCTGTATGTAAGGAATTCACTTTTGCCTTAATCATTCTATCATTCAGAAATTGGAGGCACCCACACTGGGATTCTAGCTTGCTTAGACAAGAATAAGAACCAACAGTGACTTGCTAGGGATCAGAGAAAAGTGGTGGAATCTCTAAAAGAAGGGCCATCCCAACAAGATGGGGACTCTCCAGAAGATCCTGATGAGCTGGAATCTGGAGAGGACGATGGGACCGAAAGGAGGCTTCCAACAAGCTCCTACTGTTAATTACGTGTATGAAAAATGGAAAGAGGCTGCATGGACCCAGGGACCTTCCCGCCCAGAACAGACAGAGGGGCTCAGGAGTACCCTTAGTTAGGAGAAGTCAATGTATTAACCTTGAGGAGACCAAGAAAGAATCAGGGCACGAAGGGATAAGCTTATGGAGGCTGGATGGGAAAAGTTAGAGTTGAAGATGAAAGAATTGTGACCATGAAGAACTCAGGGAAACATGGGAAGACCTTAGAGCAGGATGCAAAGAAAAGCAAGCAGTAGCAGGAGAATGCTGGGATATCATGACCCCGAAGGAAGAGAAACACTCTAGAAGCCAAACGTGGAGTCATCCCAGACCCCATGCCCGGGCTGCAGCTACAGGTGCCACAGAGGCCACGGATGGTGTCTTCCTTGTCTGGCAGCCTTCTTACTAGGGAAAGACAGACAATGACAAGTGACCACCTTGGGCAGAATGAGTATCCAGCCCACACATGGCCTTCTCCTGTGGATGGAAAGGGGGAGTATAAGCAGAAAGGCCCAGTGGGAATGAAAGCAATTCCTCTGAATGACTTGATGCAAAAGGGGGACGCTGGGCCTTGCTGGGCTGGTCACCAGAATCCCCGGTCACCCTTTGTCTTCTCTCCCTCCAAGACACAGGCTGAGGACCAGTCTATGACAGCCCTGCAATGGAGGCCCAACTGGCTGACTGCCCTCGTCCGGCTCCTCTCCACTCACCGTCCCCAGGCCGGGCCTGCTCCCCTCTGGAGTTCTGCTGCTCTTCTGCCCCCTCTCAGCCAGTCCAAAGCCTCCTCTTTCTCAGAGGCCAAGCTCCCAGTTCCACATCCCCAAGGAAACCTCCTTTCCACGTTCTTGACCAGCGAGCGCTTCCCATCCATGACCGAGATGGGCAGAGCCTCAGAGCTCAGGGGGGACAGACTTCCCTTTCGTACCCCTGAGTTCCCGGGCCCGAGCTCCCTGGTAACTACCTTAGAAGTGACTGCTTAGTGGCAGAGGCGAAGGAAGCGGCAGGAGAGGGGTCACTCTTGACAATGGGCGGTTTCCCTTCCCTGCTGCTGCTCCCGAGCCCAGGGCATTGGCCTCGGCTGGAAGAGACGTCCCTGGCTCTCCATCCTACGGGGCAATGCCCACTTTCAGGGCAGGATAACCCTCTGCCTGCAGAGGAAGGCGCAGTCTCGTGGCACCCACATGAAACAGCTGGGCTCACGAGCTGTGCCGGGCGGCCCAGGGAATGCATGACTTAATGGCCCAAGGGAACGGCCAGCCATAGTAGAGCTGACAAGTCCTTCCTGGAATAGATTTAAAGACTCGGCCCTAATTGTTGGTAAAAGATCCATAATTTCCTCCACGGCTGCCAAAAGCAGAGTTCAAAAGCAGCTCAGAGGCTCAGTTTTAAGTGGAAATGAGTTATGGGACAGCTCCCTGGGCAGGGAGGTCAGAGGTTAGAACCTTCCTTGGGAACTCCAAAAGCCTGGCCGTCCCTGAGCCTTCTTGACCCCTCGGAGGCCTTGCAGTTAGGTGGGGCACGAGAGAGAGGTCTGTCCAAGGGAGTCTCCCACAATGTCCTGGGCGCTCTCCACTGGAGTGAACAAAGGTCTGGAGAATTTTCAGAAAAAAAGGGCCAGTGAAGAGAATCCAATTGGAAGCCAAAACTGGGTCTCTATCCCAGTCCTGCCCTCTAGCCATGGGGCTCCCCCAAAGTCAGCCGCCTTCTACCTGATTTCAGTGGAGGAGCTCCTCAGCTCCAGTTTCAGTGCATTTCTATCCAGGTGGCCCCCAAATCTGGGCATCAGCCATGACAGCTGACCTGAGGCTGGAGAAAGTGCTGGGCCCAGTCTCAGAGGAGGCCGCTGAGAGAGCCTGCAGCTCATGCTGTGCAGGGGGCCGGGAACGGGGTCAGTCAGCTCCCAGGAAGCCCCACAGGGAGTGCTGCCGTCACTCCCATCCCAAAGGCTGGCAGCCAGTTCAGGGGCCACGTCGTCCACTCCAGTTCATCACGATCCTGGGCCAATAAGGGAGCCCCTGCCCATGCTCTCTGAATAGTCTGCAGAGTTACCAGCCTTGCTGATGGGAGAGTCCTTGTGCCTCCCTCCATGGGCAGCAGCAGCACCCTGCACTTGGGCTCAGGGGGTGGCCACTCAAGCATCCCTTGCTTCTCTGTCCAGGGCACTCTGCTCCTGCACAAGGGGCTCCTCCCGCAGAGGCAGGATAGGTAGCCAGGCTTCTGGGCTCTGGGTTTTCATGAGAAAGGTCCTGACTACATGTGGTCTGATGTGGCTCAAGCCACGACAAGCCCCAGCTTGTAGGGAAGAAGTCCATGGTCAGGACAGGGGCTCCCCCAACAAGCAAAGTCAGCCCAGCATCTCCCTGCTCAGAGACTGGGAGAGCATCGACAAGCAGGAGGTCCCCTCCAGCCTGGGCCTGGGGTCAGGAGGAAACCCCTACCAGGCCAAGGTCAAACCCTGGGGGCCCCCGCCAACACTGCTGATGTCCAGCAAGGGCAAAGAAGGGGCTTTCTGTTTACACAAGGGAAGTCATGAAGAGAAGGAAAAGGAGGAAAAATCCAGTGACCACTTGAGGGGCAGGGAAGGGGTCAGACCTGGAACTGTCCCCTGAGGGTTGGAGCAGAATTCAAGGAAAGATCCACAAATCCTGGGGACGGTCAAAGGGGAGGCGGTGGGGTGTGGGACCGGCCCTTCCCTCTGGAAGATGGCATCCAGGGAGGTGCCCCGGCCTTTACATCACTGGAGGTGACTCCAGGCCCAGAGATGGAACTCCCAGGGCCAGATGCAGGTCATCCTGGGCTCGGGGTCCCTTGGTCTGATGTGGGGCAGGCTGACGTCGGCCAAGGACATGCCCTGGCGCCCCTCCGCGGGCCAGCCCTAGACTAGCGGGGCCTTAGGCCCTGAGGAGGCAGATTGGGCCCGGCCTCGCAGCCACTGGTGGCCCCAGAGCGAGGCCTGGCACTTCTCTGCACATGAGCCAGCACAGAGCCCCTGCAGTGGCCCGAGGAACATACGCCGAGGACCCCAGGGAACCCCTCCTGACACCCTGCGCGGCCGCTTCAGGACCGGCTTCGCCCTCCCCCGCTGCACCTGCACCTAAGGGTGGGCATTGAGGGCCGTGGCAGGGCCCCACATTCCTCCCCACTCTCACTCCTAGAGTTCCCGTCCGACCACGTCCCCCTACCCAGTGGGGTTCCCACGTGCCCGGCAGTGGCTGCCCTCCTACGGAGTCTCGTACGTGGCTTTGAGGGCTCTTTCAGCGCCCAGCCCCCATCTTCTGGGCCTACTGCTCCCGGGGCTGCAGCCCCTGCCGAACATGCCAGCGCTCGGGGCCCCAGGCCCTGCCACAGGGCTGTGAGGGGCTGAGGAGCCAGGGCATGGAACCCCTCACCCGCTCCCCCACAGGGAAAGCGAGAGAAGCTCCAGACGTCCTCATGCCCGCCCTTGGGCCCTTGGGTCCCGTTCAGTGGAGGCCTCCCACGCCCCATTGCGCCCCCTTTAGGAAGGTAGGGAAGCTCCAGTAGGTACAAGGGAGCCCCATTTGGTGTAGAAAGCTGGACATTCTCCAAGGCAATAAAACCTGAAACTAAATGGTGGCCCCTCCAACGTGTCCGCCTATGGCTCCTCCTAGGATCCCCAGAGACAACTTTTTAACCTCTAGATTTCAAGCTTGGGGGTGTCCTCCTGCATATGAATATGGATAAAGCACTCAGCCCAGCGCCTGGCGCATAGTAGGTGCTGTACCGCTTAGTACGTGCTGCGCCAATCTTTCTCCTCTTTAGAAAGGAAGAATGCTTGAGCATGCTTAGCCAAAGCCAGGAATGAATAAAACTTTGGGGGTCGTTATTTCACCCCCAGACACTTCTAAGGCCGAGTGTGGGTCAGAAAAGCATTTACCAGACTGCGGGCGTTGGTGCTAAATCTGGGCCATTAGAACCAATGCAAGGTGGTACCTGGTCTTTCCATCGTCATCTGAAACCTCACTCGAATTATTATTATTCACTGCAGAATTCTCAGAGCATTTCAAAGGGAGTTTGTTATACATCTTGGAAGCTGAAACAATAGAAAGTGGTGTTTCTTGTATTAAATTGTAACTGCTCTTTCCAAAATGATCCAAAAAGTAACTTGTAATGATTTCGAGGCTTGTTTTCAGAGGATTTTTTCTTTCCTGATCTTAAAGTGTGTATAGAATTTTGACATTTGGACAAGGCTCCTTGTCATAGAGATTGTGGAAGGTGACAAGATTGTGGAAAGGGAGCCGAGGCACTTTTCCTTAGAAGAGTCAAAAATGGCCCATCTGGGAAGAATTGACCATCGGTGATGAAAAATCGTCTTGTGGGGAAAGGAGAGAGCCTGAGGGTGCTGGGCTGGGCCAGAATGAGAGTATGAGAAGCGGCCCCCAGAGGGGGCACCTCTCCCTTCTCAGCAGGAGACTGCTTGGGTCAGCAGCCTTGGGCATCTTGCTGCCAGCCCCCACTCCTGCACTTGCCACCCCCCCAACTTTCAGTGCCCTGTCCCCTTAAAGTCACCCACCTTGTTTTCCTTATAAAGCATTTCTAGGTGCAGAACTTTGCGCAGCTCATTTCTGTTGTTTATGCTGTATTCACCTCGAGGATGTTCTTGGTCCAAGACAAGGCTTGTTTTTTTTAAACCCTGGAAGAAGTGGGAAACATTTGGTCGATCGAGCTCTTCAGCCCACTCTACCATGTCCAGTACTACTTCCTTCCTAGAGGTTGCTGGGGCACCCACACTGGCCTGGACACCTGGAAGGAGAAGCTCCCAAGGGGCTTGGCAGCAGCAGAGACATCAGCATGGAGTCCACCATCACCACTTACTTACCAGACATGTGATCATGCAGCGTTCATGGTCAGAGAAGGTCTGAACTCAGAGCTGGGCTCTGGCCCTCCACCTGACCTAGACCTGCAGTCCTTCCCCCTTGTTCCAGGGGCTCTCACTCTAGTGCCTGGGGCAGATGTCAGATGCCCTCAGCCCCAGTAAAATGGCCTTGTGTGGGGTCAGCACTTTATTTATCATGCTGGGAGCCTCATAAGGTTGATAACCCTTCTCCCTGTCCCCACCTCTACCTTCTGAGTGACATTCCCCACCCAAGTCCCTCATCAATCCCTTCTGCTTAGAGAGCAATGCCACCATAGCAGGGACCTTTTGTAGGGACACTGAAGGCATCAGAAACGGGTTCCGATCCTGACTCTGGCACTCCCCTGTGACTTGGCAGTTGTCCCCCTCCATCTGGGCCTTGGTTCCACAGCTATTAAAGGTGAGATTGACTGGACCAGCCCCATAGATGCCATGATGCTTTTGAGTGTCTCATATCCAATCAGTGTTCAGTTAATATCTTTTCTCACCTCTCGGATGGTACTCTCATAGGAACAGGTTGTGAAAATAAGTCAGGGAGAACACAGGTCTAGTGGCCAACGTTGTGGAGCCTCGAGTTCAGATGAGAGAAGAGAAGGCTTTGGGAAATGGCGAACCACTTCACAAAGCAGCAGAATAAAAAGGAACTAATCAGACAGAGGGTAAGACCCAGGGGCAGCCCCACCAGATCAAGCTGAGAGGAAGGACGGACAAAGCAGGAAGGAGGCCGCCAGGGGATATGAAATGCATGGACCTGCTCATGTTTCTGGACAGATACAGATGAAGTTTCCCGTTCAGTGATGGCAGAAGTCCTACTGCCCGTCTCCATACCCGATGTCCCAGATTTAGAAGCAAGGGTCAAATCCCAGGAAATGGGTCAAATTTGGAGAACTATGTAGCCCTTCCTTTGGACATCTGTTCATCTTTTCAGCACTAATAGTCTTTGAACGTTTCAGGAAGTATGACCCTCATCTCAGAAGAATTCAAACCCTAGCTGGCCCAGAAGGGCAGAGGAAGGTACACGGTGGTGCCCCGGGCTGTAGCACATTGCCAGGTAATGAGCTGAGCGGGAGAAGCCCCATGCGGATCATCCTCTAGGCCATGCAGGAACAGACACAGTTACATGCCCAGGGCTTCAATCAGGTAGCAAGCAGAAGCACCTTGAAGCTCTCAGTTAGACAAATCCAACTTAGAGCTGATGCAAGGACCCCCGGGCTCGGACTCCACCAGGGGATGTTGTCACCGCTGAGCGGAAGAGATCAAAGGCTAAGCCAATGATGAGTCTACACCAAGTTCAACTTTAATATGATGAGCCACAGGAACCAGGCCCAGGCTGCCAAAGGTGGAACAGACCAGGCCCAGTTCTAATAGGAGCTGGTTGAAGGTCCTGTGACAGTGAGCTTGGGAGTGGAGCCCGTGTTCCAGCTTTGATGAGATTGATCTGGGGTGGAAAAGAGAGCTAGGGGCCCAACACCCCGTGGAGGTGCGGGGGAGCTGGGGGCGAGCCCCCGGGGTGCCTCAGGTACCTTTCTGTGGAGAAATTCTCGGAGCAGAGACTCTACAAAGAGGGGGCCCATCCCTAGCCCTGCAGCCTGCTTGCGTGGGCTCCCCTGGATCTTGGCAGTAGACATTCACGACCGCTTCAGACTCCCACTGGTCATCAGAATCCAGGGTCTAGAAGGGATTCAAACCGTCTGGGCAGCAGCAGCCCAAAGGGAGCAGCCTAATGTCGGTTGGCTTGGCCTGGGAGTGTTGCCGTGGAGACCATGGCATCAAAGGCAGAGCCTGGAACTCCTCCTTCTCCCCTCCCATCTTTGGCACTCCAGGAAGGGGAGGGCGAAGGGGAGGAGGAAAGAGGAGGAGGGGGAAAGAGGAGGGGAAGAAGCAGAGGCAGCAGAGGAGGGCCCTCCTGCTGGTCCTGCCCATTGGGCACAGCACCCAAGCCTTATGCTAGCCCTCCCAGCCACTGGAGGCTCTCTTGGCTGGCCAGCCTAAGTGTATCTGCATATTCTGTGTGTGTACACATGTTGTATATATGTGTAAGTGTGTATATGTGCCTTAGTACAAAGGTGTGTGTGTTGAAAGCAGGGATGATTCAAAGCTATCTCCTCCCTGGCCAGTCCTCTCGTATTGGGACCAGCTCTGACTTTGAGGCTCTCTCCTCCTCAGAATTAGTCAGGCATGCACGCATATTGTGGTTGCTGTTATTCAACCTTTGTTTTCAAAGAGAACCAATGGCATCATTCGGTGATATCTTGACTTGTGCATGAATTGAAGCAGAGCTGCACAAAGAGCTGCAGAGGTCCCTGCCCGTTCTTTCTCCCCCTGCATCCTTTATATACTCACTGATGAGCAGGGATGAGCACACAATCCCCCAGCACCATCCATGCCCCACGCAGACATCACAATCTTAAGTGCGCCCACTGATGCCCTCAAGCCTGAGAAATCAGAAATTAGACTGGACACTTGTAGGGAGGTTCAACCATGCCTCAGGCTTCTGGTTTTGGGTGGGAGAATCAAGGGCCAAAGGCCACAAGACCAGGACACAGGCTGCAAAAGGAAGACAAGCCATTTCAGTGGGTGCTGACCGATGGCCAGAAGAGGGCTGCACAGCAAAAGGAAGACCGGCTTTTGAAGGGGGTGCTGACCATTGGCCAGAAAAAGGGCAGCACAGCTAAAGCATGAAGAAAGGCCTTTGAAGGGGGTGCTGGCTAGTGCCATGCTGGCTGCTGTTTGATTCCACGCTTTCTCCATGGAGGAAAACATAGGGGCCAAGGAGTACTCTAGGAATGGTGCCGACTGCCTCATCTGTACCATCCTTTCTCCTTTGTCCATGTTTATCTGGGCTCTTCCAGCCCAATGTCTTCCCTCTTCTTCACTGTTCCCTGAGAGTCTCTAGTGCCCTTTAAAGTTCAGACCCTCCCCTTAGTCAACAAATACATTAAATGCCAGTTATGAACACTGTGCCGGCTTGGCCCAGTGTTGTTGGCCCCCAAAGGCAGGCAGAAAGCAGTCCCTGTCCCCAGGAAATGCAGCTGGGAGGTGGGCATCCATATGGGCCTCCGAGAGGTGGACGTCAGGAGGCAAAGAGGGAGCTTAGGTTGGTGTCTGTCGTCCTTGAAGAGGACCCAGATTATGCCATTCTGGAGGGTCAAGTTTCAATGTGTATCCAGCTATGGCTGATCAGACCAATGTGAGTTCAGAATGCTCTGCCACAGTGGCCAAAAATAATCCCTATGAGTCTTTGCAGAGGGGCTGCTCTAATTGTGAGCCTCTTGTGTTTTTTCTGAGCTAATTCAATTTTGTTTTGCTCATAGAGCACGGCACTTTCTCTGACAATGCACACCATGCTTGGGGGTCCCATGTCAGTGTCTCTCATGTCATACAATCAATTCTAAAGTTCTTGAGAGAAACCTTGAGAGTGTCCTTGTATCACTTCCCCGACCTCCTTGCAAATGCTGCTCCTGTGTAAATAAGACTTTTTGGCAAGGGTACGTTTAACATTCAAACTATGTGATCAGCCCAGTGTTGTGCTCTGGGTAAGAGTTGGGAGAGAATCCCAGGCTTGAGCGAGAACAGAAAACCTCCCCCCTGTGTAGACACAGAGAACATACGAGGCACTGCTGGGAGCGAGGCAGGGGATTAGACGGGAGGGAGCTGAGGCTGTTGGGGGGACATGGCCGGACTGTACTTTAGTGTGATCCCTTCACTGGCTGAATAGAGGCGGACTGGGGTGGGAAAAGCCCTAAGATGAAGCAACGCCCCCTGTGCCACTAGTGTAACCATGCAGGACTGAGGGGAGGCCTGAACCAGGGGGTGATGTCAGAAGGGAGAAGGGGCACGTTGGGGAGCCGCTGCAAAGGTGCGGGTCGCAGCCGTGGCAACAGACTGGAGGTTGGGGGCAGGGTGTGGGAGGATGGGGCCTTAAGAGCGACTCCAAGGGGAGAGCTTTAGAGAGTCTGGAAAGGCAGGTCGGCCAAGAGGGGAAGATTCAACAGCCAAATGGGAGTCTGCAGTCAGTCCTGGCCATAACAGGCAACCATCAGATTGAGTACGTGTGTCACAGTGGAGGGATGGGGACATGGTCGAGCTGTCAGAACCAACCAGGCTCACTGGGAGCACGTCAGCATTCCTTCTGCTTTGTCCACCTCCGCACTACCCGCTGCTGCTCTGGCAGGCCGGTGGTTCCTTCTCCAGCTCACGTGACACAACCGGGGGCAGACTGGGTGAGGGGATCGTTCATGCCGAGCCTGGTCTACCCGGGAGTCCTCAGACCCGGGGCTCTGTCCGTGGGCCTCCTTGCTGCCCGCAGAGAAACAAGAGGCATCTGGCAGCTGCCCCGTCCTATAACCCTGAACAAGACAATGACCTCTAATTGCCCAATGCAGTGGCTCTTTCTCCCTCATCCTTCTGGACTCTGCAGCATTTGACACTGACTCCCTTTTCTTTCCGGACACTCTCTCCCACTTTGGAGATTTATGACTGTTGGCATTTCCTCCTGCCCTGCTACAGCTAGACCTGCCAGTCTCCTTGAGGGCATGAGCCAGCAGCTGTTAGGGCCTAGTTCCCTTTACCTGTGCTGCCCTCTGGTGGCCATTGGGCAGCATCGCTTCAATGGCCTATGTCCATCCTTGAGTTCGCCCCCTCCTTTGGACCAGCGGCCCCTACTCATCTTCGGGCTTGCGGTACTGCCTTTGGCGCCATAGGCATGGACGCCATTCAAAGACCAGTCTTAATGCAGTGTCTGTGCTGCCCCCTTGTGGTCACTAGCTGGTGGCTGCTGGGGCTCCAATTCTCACCAGCAGAATCGCTCCGACATGTGAGGGGAGATGATACAAGGAGATGGGGAGGGGGCAGTTGCACTGAAATCCCTTAGCCTCTTTTTTTATCCCATCCCCAATAAAGAAAACAAAAGTTTTAGTACAGCAGGGTTATAAAAGCGCCCATTCTTTCACCAGCGGCACCTGCGTCAGTAAAAAGGCCTCCAGCCTCTTACAGAGTGCCAGTGGCACCGGCCAGTTCTGCTCAGAGATGAGAAAAAAATACCAAATCTTTGTTTCTCCAGTGATTCCCAGCTCAATGGGAGGGGGTTGGGAGCTTTGGAGACCCGAGCCACTTCCTTAAAGGGGCAGTTCCCCTGAACCTTCCTGAGTTCCCACTTCAGTGTGGTCCTCAACAGACTCCCCGCTGTTGCTTTAGAGAAGCTAAATGAGATGGGGGCCCATTGGGCCGATGGGCTGAAGGAACACTTTCAACAGCCTGCACCAGCAGAGAGATGACAGAAGCACAGCAAGAGTTGGCCAAAGTGTAACAGATGTTATTCAATTGTTTTATGACAGAAAATGTGTTTTTGCAGCATTTCCAGGATCAGCTCCTGGTCTTTGGCTATGTTCAATGTTATTATTGCTTTTAAATCCCTCATATCCAATGTGATATCAGAATGCCAGACCCCTTCAAGGCCTGTTCTAGTTTTGTCCCAAGTGATGTTAGAAGTAATATGCCTCCTACTGGGTGTGACACAAATACACGCTTATCTGTAATCACCTCTGAGGGAGGGCAGTTGTTTAGTCACTTCTGTTTCATCCTCCAGATACAATGCCACTTTTTTTTAGCTTTTTATATACAAAACATGTGTGTGGGTAATTTTTCAACATTGACCCTTGCAAAATTTTTTTCAACTTTTCCCCTCCTTTCCCCCCCCCTCCTACATGGCAGGTAGTCCCATAGATGTTAAATATGTTAAAGTATATGTTAAATCCAATATATGTATCTTGCTGCACGAGAAAGACCAGATTTAGAAAGCAAAACTAACCTAAGAAAAAACAAAAATTCAAGCAAACAATAGCAAAGTGGAAATGCTATGTTGTGGTCCATACTCATTTCCCAGTGTTCTTTCACTGGGTGTAGCTGGTTCTGTTCATTACAGAACAATTGGAACTGAATTAGCTCTTCTCTTTATTGAAGATATCCACTTCCATCAGAATACATCCTCCTACAATATCGTCATTGTTATGATCTCCTGGTTCTGCTCATTTCACTCAGCATCAGTTCATGCAAATGGTCTCTCCAAGACACTCTGTATTCATCCTTTTGAGTACCACTTTTTCTAATAAATCTATTATGTTTTCTAAGTCTATAGTTTCTGTTCACAAAATACAGTGGAAACAATTTTGCTAATTCAGCAACGACAGCAGATTGTACACCAGTTTGCAACGTTACAACTGAAATAGAAGTAATAAATGTAGCAAGAAAGTGTATACATATAAATCGTTTTTTCACTAAGACATCAGCAAATGATCTCCTGCTGACTGATACCAAGAAAGAAAGAGTCAATGAAGTAGGGAAAATAGCAAAAGAGGGATGACATGGTGGGGTATTTTGGAGTGCCTATGTTAAATCATGGTTTTTATTAACGGCCACTGAAGCAAAATGCATATTCCCCAGTGCTTTCTTGATACTATAACATGTTAATTTGCTCATTTTTTCTGTGATACTAACTTAAGACACCAGATGTTAATGACATTTTTACCAAAGCATAATAGGAACATGATTAACCTTGCCTATAAAGTTAAAAGTTGTCAGATCTAAGTTTCCCATAGGATTTATTCCCCCCCCCCAACAGCATGGTATTATTTATAGTTATATCAGTAAGTTTCTCCAAGTCACAATTCGTAGCCACAGTGGAAAAGTAAGTCCAATATTGTGCCGTTCTCTGAGTCTGCATGCTGAGGAATATAAAGAGCACTGTCAGAGTCCCAACAGAACTTAAGCCTCTTCTTCTCTGCCTTCTCCTTCTGGATGCTCGCTGCAGGTAAGGAAGCTCTTGAGTTTTCAGGGTAAGACACTGTAACAGCTGTTGGATCTCACAAGATGTTTGCTTTCTGCAGATTGTCTGGCTGGAATCCTTTTTTCTTCTCCATCACCTGTTGAAATAAAAACAAACTCTCTTCCCCAAGTTAGTATTGCAACACTCCGTGCTAGATATTGGCACAAGGGTCTCGCCACATGGCCATAATAAATGTCACAGGGCAGAGTGGAAAAATGCCTGAAGCAACTCTGACAGGAGGGGATAAAACTGGTCTGCGGAGCTTAAAGTCATTGTCATCAAACATCAAAAAATGAACGGTGAAGATAACATGAGATAGCTGTCCCAATGGTAAATCCCGTCCTGCATTACACATTTTTGTAGAAGTGTTTTAATGTCTCTATGATGGTGTTCCACAATTCCTTGACTTTGTAGATTATAAGGAACACCAGTAACATGTGAAATATGCATCTCTGCACAAAAAGCTTTGAATGGAAGTGTAGGTGGGAGCATTATCAGTTTTTAACATTACCAGAAATCCCATGGATTGTGCAGCAGCACAAAGGTGATTCATGGATGGCCTAAACTCCCTCAGCTGTGCTAGTGGTAGCATAAGGAAAACAAGAGTTTGTGTCCACTGACACGTGTACATACTTCTGGGTCACAAAAGATGGTATATGATAAGGAAATTGTTTGCCATGGCGCACTCTTAATTGTGTCTGTACTTCAATAAATAATTGGAATGTAGGAATTGGTTGAAATTTAATACATGCTGTCTCTACATGCTTTAAAGCAAAAATAGCATAAGCACTCTCAGAAAGTAAATTAATATCCATAGGCCAAATCTTTAAAGCCTGTAAAACAGCTAATTATTGTGTTGTGTAGACTCAAAGAGTATCATACACATATTTTCGATTGAGAAAAGGACAAAAACAAGTTGCTTTCTTATGCTTAGTAGAATTGGTAAAAACATTAAGACCCTGTGAAATAGGCTTGTCAGTAATTATTCTGGGTATCATGTAAATAGACAAGGGAGGAGGTTGAGGAGAGCTATGTAAATAAGACAAGGGAAACTATAACAATAACTGCTATTCTAATGATGTCTGAAACAAATCATTGAGAAGTCCTGTAAAAAAAAAAAAGAATATATATATATATATATATATATATATATATATATATATATATATATATATATATATATATATATATATTGAAATTATAGGACATCCAGTCAAAATAATGATCCTTTTGACAAATAGAATAATAATCTGGCTATCAGAGATGTTATCCATTCTATGGTAATTTTTTTCCTTGATGTAATATCAAAGCAGGCTCTTCAGGAGTATCTAACACTGTTGTACTTAACCCTTTCTCTGGGTCAATGTGACCTGAGTTTTTTCAATGCTTTGTTTCACTGTCTGCAGTGCTTTCATAGCTGACTAAGTTGGCATGGAGAATTTAAATCTGAATCTCCTCTTAAAATATCATATAAAGGAGCCAATTGTACATTAGACAATCCTAATTTTGGACAAAGCCATTGAATGTCACCCATACGCTTTTGAAAATCATTTAAAATTTTAATCTATCTTTTCCTATTTAAGTTTTGTAGTCTTATAAACATTTGTTATAACCTAAAGCCTAAGTACTGAAAAGAAGGATGTTTCTGTATTTTTCTGGGGCTTCTTCCAACCTATGAAATTTTAATCGTCTTATCACTTCTTGTAAGGCTTGCTCTAAGATAAAAGCATTCTTATTCAGACTAGCCAAGGCTTTTGCACAATCTGCATTACAATTTTCTTGAGCCAACTGTTTCTGGAGTATTTCTACTACTGTCTCATTATGAATTGATCTCCTGGTCAGGGCTTCATTAAGGCATCTGAGAAAATCAGAAAACAATTCTTGTGGTCCCTGTGAATGAAACCCCTTGATCTTTCCTTCCTGGAATTTTCTCTAAGTGCTTTAGGCACAAGAAGCTATCTTATCTGCTCAGAATTAGAGTGGCACATGCCTGTCCCTGCCAATATTGCAAATGTAGGTTGGTGTCCTTCTGGGTTTCTGGCATTAATTCTCAATTGTTCTTTGTATTTATCAATGTATTCTGCAGTCGCCTGGCTCCAAACAAGCCTTTGCCAATGTTTTCCAGGCATTAGGAGTCAGTATTCTCATGTGCAATTAGCTCTAATATCATTCTGACAAACTGAGAAATAGGATTGTAGTCAGAGCAGGCTGCTTTTAATTTTCTAAGGCTGCCCACATCAAGAGATTCATACATTCCTCTCTCGTGTCCTGGGTCATTGGGGTCAGATCTTTCTATGAGCCGACAGTGACAATTTCTAAATCATAACCCATGTTGCCCTTCTTTCTTACTGTCCTGAGTCCCTTCTTTTAGTGGAGACATCGATTCTTTCTGGTGTTGGTGCATGAGAGCCTCTGGTGGTGTGGAGGCCACATTTCTTTATACTCATAATTGGGATTACTTGTTAAAATGTAATGTCTTACCGGGTCTTCCTTGCTTTCCTTCCCCTGCCAAGGCCTGATTTCAGATCCTTTAGCTGTGCTGCCTTGTGGCCACTGGCCAGTATCCCCTTCAAAGACCTGTCTTCATGCTGTAGTTGTGTTACCCTCGAGGTTATGGGTCAGCACCAACTTCAAAAGCCTGTTGTCATCCTTTTCCTGTGCCCTCTTGTGGCCATTAGGCAGCAACGCTTTCAAAGGCCTGTCCCCTATAAGGAGGATCTTGTAGATATCAGGCACAAGCCCTTGCAGGGCTCTGTCTTCATTCTTTAGCAGAACTGCCCCCTTGGAACTCTGTCTGCAGGCACCCCAAAGGCTTGGGTTCAATCTTTCCTTGTGCTGCTCTGTGGTAGACATCTGTGCTGATATATCCCAAGGCCTATCTCCATACTTTAACAGTACAGTTCTCTTTTGTCCACCAGCCTGTATGCCATTCAAAGGTCTGTCTGCATCCTTTTGCTGTGCAGCCATCTTTTTGTGGACATTACCCAGCATGCCTTATAAAGGCCTTCATGCTTTAGCTGTGCTGCCCTCTTGTAGACACTACTCAGCATGCCTTGTAAAGCCTGTATTCATTCTTCAGCTGTGCTGCCCTCTTGTGGACATTACCCAGCATGCCTTATAAAGGCCTTCATGCTTTAGCTGTGCTGCCCTCTTGTAGACACTACTCAGCATGCCTTGTAAAGGCCTGTATTCATCCTTTAGCTGTGCTGCCCTCTTGTGGACATTACCCAGCATGCCTTATAAAGGCCTTCATGCTTTAGCTGTGCTGCCCTCTTGTAGACACTACTCAGCATGCCTTGTAAAGGCCTGTATTCATCCTTTAGCTGTGCTGCCCTCTTGTGGACATTACCCAGCATGCCTTATAAAGGCCTTCATGCTTTAGCTGTGCTGCCCTCTTGTAGACACTACTCAGCATGCCTTGTAAAGGCCTGTATTCATCCTTTAGCTGTGCTGCCCTCTTGTGGACATTACCCAGCATGCCTTATAAAGGCCTTCATGCTTTAGCTGTGCTGCCCTCTTGTAGACACTACTCAGCATGCCTTGTAAAGCCTGTATTCATTCTTCAGCTGTGCTGCCCTCTTGTGGTCATTAGGCAGCAACCCATTCAAAGGCCTGTCCCCATCCTGTAGGTATATTGGCCTCTTGTAGATATCAGGCACAAGCCCTTGCAGGGCTCTGTCTTCATTCTTTAGCAGAACTGCCCCCTTGGAACTCTGTCTGCAGGCATCCCAAAGGCTTATCGTATCCTTTAGTTGTGGTGCTTCTGGTTGATAATCAGGGAGCTAGGAGCTACCCCTTCAAAAACTGATCATCTTTTAGCTCTGCACCCTTCTTGGGGCCACTGGGCAGAATCCCCTTCCAAGACATGACTTCATTGATTAGCTGTGCTATTCTCTTGTGGCCACCAGACAGCAAGCCTTGCACAGGATTATCTTCTTCCTTCAGCTGTGCAGCCGTCCTTCCACTATCAGCCATCACCCCATGAAAAGTTCTCTTCATTCTTTAGCTCTACTGCCCTGCTTTGACCACCACCCAGCACCCCCTTGAAAGGCTTATCTGCATTTTTTTTTTGCTGCGCTGTTCTATTGTAACCTTAAGACAGCACCCCCTCAAAAGCCTATCTTCATCCCTTATTGGTGCTTCCTTCTTGTGGCCACTGGCCAGCGCCTCCTTCAAAGACTTCTCATACTTTGTGTAATGCTCTTGTGGCCACTGGCCAGAACGCCCTTTTTAAGTCTGTTTTCATGCCTTAGTTTTGTGATGCTCTTGGAGCCACCTCAGCAGCCCTTCAAAGACTGATTTTGCTCCATTTGTTGTGCAGCCCTCTTGTGGCCATTAGCCTGTAACCCCCTACAAAACCTTATTCCCAACTTTTAGCAGTACTGTCCTCTTGGCCAAATCAGCCAATATTGACCTGTAAGTGCTTATCTTCCTCCTGCAGCTGTGCTGCTCTCTGGTAGACATCACTGAGTGCTCCCTTCAATGGCCTTTCTACATGCTTCATATTTGGCATTACCCTCCTGCATGCCATGCTAAGACCTGTATTCATCCTTTATCTGTGATCTCTTGTGACCATCGGCCAGGATCCCCTTAAAAAAACCATCTTCATCCTTTTGCTGTGCACCCCTTTGTGGACAGTAACCAACATGCCTTTTGAAGTTCATTATCCAACTTTTAGCTGTGTTGCTTTCTTGAGGTCACTAGCCATTAAGCTGTGTAAGTGGCTGTATTATAACTGTGCTGCATTCTTTTGGCCATTAGCCAGCACCCCATTATGGCCCATCCCCATGTTTAAGCTGTACTGCCCTCTTGTTAATGTCGGCCAGCACTCCCTGCAAGGCCCGGTCTTCATCCTTTGGTTGTACTGCCCTCTTGGCAACATCAGTGTGCGTGCCTCACCTAGAGTAGCTGTGATAGATGTCAGTGAACAGTCCCTTCCAAAGTCTATCTTCATCCTTTAGCTATTGTGCCCCTTTATCTTCACCATCAGGCCTTCATCAAATTTAAAAGCCCATCTCATGCTTTAGCTGTGCTGCCCTCTTGTGGCTTTACACTGCATGCTATGCAAAGACCTGTATTCATCCTTTAGCTGTGGCGCTCTCTTGTGGTCATTGGCCAGCATCCCCTTCAAAGGCCTGTCTTCATTCTTTTGCTATGTAGCCCTCTTGTGGAGAGTAGTAAGCAAGGTCTCTATTCATTCTTTAACTGCCCCGCCCTCTTGTGATCATTAGGCAGCATCCCCCTCCTTTAGGTGTACAGCCCTCTTGTAGATTATCAGCCACAAGCCCCTGCAGGGTTAGGGTTAGGGTCTTTATTCTTCTCACTTGGCATCATCATTCAGCATACACCCCGAAGGCTTATCTTCATCCTTTAGCTGAGGTGCCCTCTGGTAGATATCATAGAGCACCCCCCCTTCAAAGGCCTGTCTTCATGCTTTAACTGTGCAGTTCTCTTGTGTCCACCAGCCTGCATACTTTCCAAAGGTCTGTATTCACACTTTAACTGTGGTGACCTCCTGTAACCATTGGCCAGCATCCCCTTCAAATTCATCCTTTTTTGGACAGTAGACAATGTGCCTTGTGAAGGCCATTATATATCTTTAAGCTGTGCTGCCCTCTATTAGCCATTAGCCAGCACCCCCTTAATGGACTATTCCCATCTTTTAGTTGTACTGCCCTCTTGTGGGCATCAGCCAGGACTCCCTGCAAGGCCCCATCTTCATCTTTGGGTGTACTACCCTCTTGATAATATCACTTTGTGTATCCCACCAAGGCTTATCTTCCTCCTTTGGCTGTGCTGCTCTGATAGGTATCAGTGAACACTCCCTTCCAAGGCCTATCGTCATCCTTTAGTTGTGCAACCTTCTTTTGGCCAGCAACCAGCAGCCCATGCAAAGCTCTAGTGCCCATTTGGGGTCATTCAACAGCCAGCCCCCCAAGCCTATCTTCATCTTTTAGCTATGGTGCCTTTTTACCACCACCGCCCAGCACAACTTTAAAGACCTGTCTTCATGCTTTAGCTGCTCTGTCCTCTTGTGGCCATCAGCCAGCATGCCCTTCAAAGGGGTGTCTCCATCCTTTAACTGCTCTGCCCTCTTGGCACCTTCAGTCAGCATGACCCGCAATGGCTTATATTCCTTTAGCCATGCAGCCCTCTTGTGGACACCAGCCAGCACACCTTGTAAAGGCCTATATAAATTCTTCAGCTGTGCTGCCCTCTTGTGGTCATTAGGCAGCAAACCCTTTCAAAGGCCTGTCCCCATCCTGTGGATGTTCTGCCTTCTTGTAGATATCAGTCACAACCCTTTGCAGAGCCCAGTCTTTATTCTTTACCAGAGGCACCCGATTAGTACCATCAATCTGTATATCATCAGGCTGTATGCACCCCAAAAGGCCTATCGTTGTCCTGTAGCTGTGGTGCTCTCTGGTAGATATAAAGGAGCAACCCCTTAAAAAAACCTTCATCCTCCTCTAGCTCTGCCCCATTTTTGTGGCCACTAGGCGGCATCTCTGGCAGGTATCAGGCAGAAACCCCTTCAAAGGCCTGTCTTCATCCTTTAGCTGTGTACCCTTCTTGTGGCCACTGAGCAGAATTCCCTTCAAAGGCTTGTCTTCATTGATTAGCTGTGATGCCCTCTTGTGACCAACAGACAGCAAGCCTTGCACAGGATTATCTTTTATCTTTTAGCTGTGGAGCTCTCCTTCCTGTATCAGCCACCACCCTATGAAAAGCTTCTCTTCATCCTTTAGCTCTACTGCCCTCTTGTGACCATCAGCCAGCACCCTCTTCAAAGGCTTACTTCATCCCTTATTGGTACTTCCTTCTTATGGCCACTGGCCAGCGCCTTTTCAAAAACTTCTCATACTTTAGTTGTGCAATGTTCTTGTGGCCACTGGACAGAATCCCCTTTTATAAGCCTATCTTCATCCTTTAGTTCTATGACACTCTTGGAGCCACCTTAGAACCCCATTCAAAGACCTATCTTTATCCTTTCGCTGTGCACCCCTTTTGCAGACAATAACCAACATGCCTTGTGAAGGTCATTATTCATCTTTTAGCTGTGCTGCCCTCTTGTGGTCACTATGCAGCATACCTTGTAATAGCCAGTATTCATTCTATAGCTGTGCTGCCTCTTTTGGCCATTAGCCAGCACCCCCTTTATGGCCTATCCCCATCTTTAGCTGTACTTCCCTCTTGATGTCATCCAGGACTCCCTGCAAGGCCCTGTCTTCATTCTTTGGTTGTACTGCCCTCTTTGCGACATCAGTCCATGTGCCCATCAAGGCTTTTCTTCCTCCTTTGGCTGAGCTGCTCTCTGGTAGATATCAGTGAACACTCCCTGCCAAGGCCTATGTTCATCCTTTAGTTGTGCAACCTTCTTTTGCTCATAAAGCAGCATTCCCTGCAAAGCTCTAGGTTCATGCATAGTTCTACTGCCCATTTGGGGTCATTCAACAGCCCCCCCAAGCCTATCTTCATCTTTTAGCTGTGGTGCTTTTTTATCACCACCATCCAGCACCAACTTTAAAAGCTTGTCTTTATGCTTTAGCTGTGTTGTCCTCTTGTGGCTATCAGACAGCACCCCTCTCAAAGGTGTGTACCCATTCTTCAACTGTGCTGCCCTCTTGTGGTCATTAGGCAGAAACCCCTTCAAAGGCATGTCCCCATCCTATAGGTGTACTGCCCTCTTGTAGATATCAGCTACCCGCCCTTCCAAAGTCCTGTCTTCATTCTTTAGCAGAACTGCCCCCTTGGTGCTTATACTCTGTATGCAACCCAAAGGTTTAACTCCATTCTTGAGCTGTGCTGCTCTCTAGTAGATCAGTGAGCACCCTTTCAAAGGCCTATATTCATCCTTTAGCTGCGTGGCCCTCTTGTGGCCCTTAGCCTCTAATATAACCTATCCCCAACTTTTAGCACTATTGCCCTTTGGGTGCTATCAATCAAAATGCCTGCAAAGACTTATCTTCCTCCTGTGGTTGTGCTGCTCTCTGGAAGATATCACTGAACATGCCCTTCAAAGGCCTATCTTCATCCCTTAGCTGTGCGCCCTTTTTTTGGCCAGTGGGCACCATCCCCTTGAAAGCTCCATGTTTGTGTTTTATCTGTACTGCTCTTTTTCTGTCATTCACCAGCAGCCTCTGACAAGAGCCATCTTCATCTTTTAGCTATTATGCCCTTTCATCACCACCACACAACACCCACTTTAAAGGTCTGTCCTCAGGCTTTAGCCGTGCTGCCCTCTTGAGTCCACTCCATGTACTCCCTTCAAAGGCCTTCATGCTTTATCTGTAGAGCTTTCTTGTGGACCCTAGCCAAGATGCCCTGTAAAGGCCTCTCTTAATTCTCTAGCTGGACCATGCTCTCTTGTTATCATCAGCCAGCTCACCCTTCAAAGGGCTGTCTTCACTTTTTTGATGCACATCCCTTGTGTGCCCACCATCCTGAAAAATATAGAAAGAACAGGATAAAAACTGTCCTTTGGCTGTGATGCTATCTTCTGACCATCGAGCAGCCTCCCCCTTCAAAGTGCTGTTATCATTTTGCAATATTAACCTCTTGTGGCCAACAGACAGCAAACCTTCCATAGGTCCAACTTAGTTTTTTGTGTGTGGTGCCCTCAGGTGGCCATCAGCCACCACCCCTTGTAAGGGCTGTATTCATTTTGCAGCTCTGCTGCCCTCTTTCACCATCAGTCACCATGCACTGCAAAGGCTTATTTATCTTCATCCTTTTGCTGTGATGCTCTCTGGTAGATATCAGTGTGGACCACCTCAAAAGCCTGTCCATGCTTTAAGTGTGCAGATATCTTATGTCCACCAGACACATGCCATGAAAAGATCTGTTATTCACCCTTTAGCTGTGACGCTCTCTTTTGGTCATTGGCCAGCATTTCCTTCAATGGCCAGTCTTCATCCTTTTGCTGTTCATCCCTCTTGTGGACACTAGCCAGAACATCTTGTAACGACTTGTATTCATCCTTTACCTGTTGTGTCCTCTTGGGGACAGTAGTCAACATGCCTTGTGTTGCCCTTTTTTGGACAGTAAACGACATGTCTTATATTTGCCTGTATTTATCCTATAACTCTGCTGCCCTCTTTTGTCCACTAGCCATCACCCCTTTCAATGGACTTTTCCCATCATTAAGCTGTACTGCCCTCTTGTATATATCAGCCAGCACCTCCTGAAGATGCTTTCTTTATCCTTCATCAGCCAAAATGCCACCCAAAGGCTTATCTTCACCCTTTAGCTGAGATGCTCTCTCATAGTTATCTGGGAGCAACCCCTTCAAAGGCTTGTCTTCATCCTTTAGCTCTGTACCCTTCTCGTGGTCACTGGGCAGGATCCCTTTCAGAGGCCTGACTTCATTGATTAGCTGTACTGCTTCTTGTGGCCACCAGACAGCATGCCTTGTACAGACCTATCTTCACCTTTTAGCTGTGGAGCCCCCTTCAGCTATAGGCCACCACCACCATGAAAAGCTTTTCTTCATTCTTTAACTCTCCTGCCCTCTTGTGGCCATCTGCCAAGCACTCTCTTCAAAGGCTTATCTTCATTTTTAGCTGGGCTGTTATATTATAATCCTAAGGCAGCAACCCCCATCAAAAGGCAATCTTCATCCTTTAAATGTGCTCCTTTTTGTGGCTACTGGCCAGCAACTCTTCAAAGACCTCATATTTTACCTTTCAAAGACTTCTCATATTTTAGTTGTGCAATGTTCTTGTGGGCACCAGATAGAACCCCCTTTATAAGACTTTATGTTTTAGTTCAGTGACATTCTTGGAGCCATCTCAGCAACCTTTCAAAGGCTGGTTTTGATCCTTTTGTTGTGCAGCCCTCTTGTGGACAGTACTCAACACGCCTTGTAAAGACCTGTATTCTTCAGCTGTGCTGCCCTCTTGTGGTCATTAGGCAGCCTTCAAAGGTCTGTCCCCATCTTTGTCTTGTCCTGTAGAGATCAGGCACAAGCCCTTGCAGGGCTCTGTCTTCATTCTTTAGCAGAACTGCCCCCTTGGAACCCTCAGTCTGCAGGCACCCTAAAGGCTTGTGTTCATTCTTTCCCTGTGCTGCTCTATGGCAGACATCAATGTGCTGATATATCCCAAGGTCTATCCTCATACTTTTAACTGTACAGTTCTCCTTTGTCCACAGCCCTTCATCCTTTAGCTGTGCTGCCCCTCTTGTGGTCATTAGGCCCTTCAAAGGCCGGTCCCCATCCTGAAAATATTCTGGCCTCTTGTAGATAACAGGCACAAGCCCTTGCAGGGCCCTGTCTTCAACACTGCCCCCTCAGAACCCTCAGTCTGCATGCATCCCAAAAGCTTATCTTCATCCTTTAGTTGTGGTGCTTCTGGTTGATATCAGGGAGCTAGCAGCTACCCCTTCAAAAACTGGTCATCTTTTAGCTCTGCACCCTTCTTGGAGCCACTGGGCAGAATCCCCTTCAAAGACATGTCTTCATTAATTAGGTGTGCTATTCTCTTGTGGCCACCAGATGCAGCACAGGATTATCTTCATCCTTCAGCTGTGGAGCCCTTCTTCTATCAGCCACCACCCCATAAAAAGTTCTCATTCTTTAGTTCTACTGCCCTCTTGTGACCACCACCCAGCACCCTCTTCGAAGGCTTATTTTCATTTTTTTGCTGCGCTGCTCTCTTGTAGCCTTAAGACAGCACCCCCTCAAAAGCCTATCTTCATCCCTTATTGGTGTTTCCTTCTTGTGGCCACTGGCCAGCACTCCTTCAAAGACTTCTCGTACTTTAATTGTGCAATGCTCTTGTGGCCAGTGGAACAAGCCTTTATAAGCCTCTTTGCATCCTTTGATTCTGTGACATTCTTGGAGCCACCTCAGGAGCTCTTCAAAGGATGGTTTTGATCCATTTGTTCTGCAGCCTTCTTGAGGACAGTATGCAATGCACTTTATAATGGTTTTTATTCAGCATTTAGCTGTAATAAACTCATTTGGCATTAGGTTTTACCCACTTCTATGGCCTGACTTGATCATTTTGCTTTGTAGCCCTCTTGTGGACACCAGCCAGCATGCCTTGTAAAGGCCTATATTCATTCTTCAGCTATGCTGCCCACTTGTGGCTATTAAAGTGCAGCCCCTTCAAAAGCTTGTCTTCATTCTTTTGTTGTGCAGCCCTCTTGTTGACAGTAGCCAGCATGCCTTGTGAAGACTGTATTCATCCTTTAGCTGTGCTTCCCTCTTGTGGTCATTAGGCATCAATTCATTCAAAGGCCTGTCCCCATCCATTAGGTGTGCTGCCCTCTTGTGGCTATCAAGCACAAGCCCTTTCAGGGCCCTCTCTTCATTCTGTAGCAGCACTGCCCCCTTGGTACCCTCACTCTGCATGCAGCCTAAAGGCTTATCTTCATCCTTTAGCTCTGGTACTCTCTGGTAGTGCACCCCATTCAATGGCCTATCTTCATGCTTTAAGTGTACAGTTCTTGTGTCCACCAGCCTGCACGGCTCTCAAAGGCCTTTAACTGGTGCATTCCTATCACCATAGGCCTGTTTTTGCTATGCAGCCCTCTTGTAGAAAGTAGGCAGCATGCCTTCTAAGGACCTCTATTCATTAGCTGTGCTACTCTTTTTTGACCATTAGGACTCCCTTTTGTCTATCCCCATTATTTAGCTCTACTGCCCTTTTGTAGTTATCAGCCAGCAAATGCCCCACAAAGGCTTATCTTCATCCTTTAGCTGAGGTGCTCTCTGACAGATATCAGGCAGTAACCCCTTCAAAGGCCTATCTTCATCCTTTAGCTGTGCACCCTTCTTGTGGCCACTGGGCAGCATCCCCTTCCAAGGCCTGACTTCACTGATTAGCTGTGCTACCCTCTTGTGACCAGCAGACAGCATGTCTTGCACAGGATTGTCTTCATCTTTTAGCTGAGGTACCCGCTTTTGGCTATTGGCCACCACTCCATGAAAAGCTACTCTTTGTTCTTTAGCTCTGTTGCCCTCTTGTGACCACCATCCAGCACTCCCTTCAAAGGCTTTTCATTTTTTACTTCAGCCCTGAGCCAGCACCCCATTAAAAGCCCATCTTCATCCATTACTTGTGCTCCCTTCTTGGGGCCACTGGCCAGCACCCCCTCCAAGATTTTTCTCCTGATTTATTTGTGCGATGTTCTTGGCTACTGGCCTGAATTCCCTTTTTAAGCCCCCCTAAACAGCCCTTCAAAGGCTGGTTTTGATCCATTTCTTGTGCTACCCTCTTGTGGAGGGCCAGCATGACTTGTAGTGGCTTGTATTTAGCTGTACTGTCCTCTTTTGGCATTAGGCCATACCCACTTCTGTGGCCTGACTTCATTTTGCTTTGCAGCCCTCTTGTGGACACCAGCCAGCATGCCTTGTAAAGGCCAGTATTCACTCTTTAGCCGTGCTGCTCTCTCTTCTGGCCATTAGGACGCAACCCCTTCAAAGATATGTCCCCATTCTTTAGGTATATTGCCCTCTTGTCAGCCACAGTTCTTGCAGCACCCTGTCTTCATTCTTTAGCTGTACTCCCCTCTTGGCAACGTTGGTCTGCAGGCACCCCACAAGCTTAACTTCATTCTTTAGCAGTGCTCATAGTTATCAATGTGTCTTCCTTCAAAGGACTATCTTCATCTTTTTGCACCTCCCATGGACACTAGCCAACTGCTTGTAAAGGCCTCTATTCATTCTTTAGCTGTGCTACCCTCTTGTAGACACTACTCAGCTCTCCTTGAAAAGACCTGCATTCATTCTTCAGCTGTGCTGCCATCTTGTGGTCATTAGGTAGGAACCCCTTCAAAGGCCTGTCCCCATCCTGAAGGTATACTAACCTCTTGTAGATATCAGGCGCAAGCCCTTGCAGGACCCTGTCTTCAGCACTGTCCCCTCGGAACCCTCAGTCTGCATGCATCCCAAAGGCTTATCTTATCCTTTAGTTGTGGTGCTCTCTGGTAGATATCAGGGAGCTAGGAGCTACCCCTTCAACAACCGATCATCATCTTTTAGCTCTGCACCTTTCTTGGGGTTATTGGGCAGAATCCTCTTCAAAGACATGATTTTATTGATTAGCTGTGCTACCCTCTTGTGGCCACCAGACAGCAAGCCTTGCACAGGATTATCTTCTTCCTTCAGCTGTGGAGCCCTCCTTCCACCATCAGCCATCACCCCATGAAAAGTTCTCTTCATTCTTTTAACTCTACTGCCCTCTTGTGACCACCACCCAGCACCCCCATCAAAAGCCTATCTTCATCCCTTATTGGCGCTTCCTTCTTGTGGCCACTGGCCAGCACCTTTTCAAAGATGACTTCTCATACTTTCGTTGTGCAATGCTCTGGTGGCCACTGGCCAGAACCCCCTTTTTAATCTGTCTTCATGCCTTAGTTTTGTGATGCTTGGAATCACCTCAGGAGCCCTTCAAAGGCTGATTTTGATCCATTTGTTGTGCAGCCCTCGAGGGCAGTACCCAGCATGCCTTTTAATGGCCTTTTGGCCTTAGGCTGTACCCACTTCTGTGGCCTGACTTCATTTTGCTTTGCAGTCCTCTTGTGGACACCAGCCAGCACACCTTTTAAAGGCCTGTATTCTTCCTTCAGCTGTGCTGCCCTCTTGTGGCCATTAGGCAGCAAACACTTTCAAGGCCTGTCCCCATCCTGTAGGTGTACTGCCTTCTTGTAGATATCAGGCACAAGCCCTTGGAGGGACCTGTCTTCATTCTTTAGCAGCACTGCCCACTTGTATATAAAGGCCTCTATTCATCATTTAGCTGTGCTTCCCCCTTATGGTCCTTACACTGCACGCTGTGCAAAGAGCTGTATTCATCCTTTGGCTATGGCGCTCTCTTGTGGTCATTGGCCAGCATCCCCTTCAAAGGCCTGTCTTCATTCTTTTGCTATGCAGCCCTCTTGTGGAGAGTAGTGAGCATGCCATGCAAAGATCTCTATCATCCTTTAACTGTGCTGCTCTCTTGTGCACACTACTCAGCATGCTTGTAAAGGCTGTATTTATCCTTTAGCTGCCCTGGCCCTCTTGTGATCATTAGGCAGCATCCCCTTCAAAGGTATGTCCCCCTCCTTTAGGTGTACAGCCCTCTTGTAGATATCACCCATAAGCCCCTGCAGGGCCCTGTCTTTATTCTTTAACAGCACTGCCCACTGGGAGCCATCATTTGGCATGCATCCCAAAGGCATGTCTTCATCTTTTAGCTGAGCTGCTCTCTGGTAGATATCATAGAGCACCCCCCCCCCCTTCAAAGGCCTCTCTTCATGCTTTAACTGTGCAGTTCTCTTGTGTCCACCAGCCCACATGCCTTGCAAAGGTCTGTATTCACACTTCAGCTGTGGTGTCCTCTTGTAACCATTGGCCAGCATCCACATCAAAAACCTATCTTCATCTTTACTTGTGCTCCTTTCTTGTGGCCACCGGCCAGAAACCCCTTTGTAAGTCTGTCTGCATGATTTCTTTCTGAGACTCTCTCGGAGCCACCCCAGCACCCCCTTCAAAGGCCTGTTTGGATGCATTTGCTGTGCAGCCCTCTTGTGGACAGTGCCCAGCAGCCTTGTAAAGTCTTGTATTCAACCTTTAGCTGTGCTGACATCTTTTGGCATTAGGTGTGGTGCTTCTATCGCCTGTCTTCATCCTTTTTCTTTGCAACCAGCACACCTAGTAAAGGCTTATATCACTCTTTAGCTGTGCTGCCCTCTTGTGGCTATTAGGCATCAACTCCTTCAAAGGCTTGTTCCCAATCTTTAGGTGTACTGCCCCCTCTTGAACATATCAGCCACAAGCCCTTGCAGGGACCAGTCTTCATTCTTTAGCAGAACTGCCCCATTAGCACCATGATGTGCATGCATCCCAAAGGCTTCTCTTCATCCTTTATCTGTGGTGTCCTCCTTCAACCCGTCTTCATCATTTTGCAATGTTAACCTCTTGTGGCCAACAGATAGCTTAGGCCCATCTTCCTTTTTTTATGTGCGGTGCCCTCACCTGGCCATCAGCCCCCATCCCTTGAAAGGCTTGTATTCCTTTTGTAGCTTGCTGCCCTCTTTTGCCATCAGTCTGAATGCACTGCAGAGGTTTAACTTTATCCTTTCACTCTGCTGATCTCTGGTGCCATCATTTGGCTGATCTCTGGGAGATTATCAGTGTGCCCCTCCTCAAAGGCTTCTCTCCATGGTTTAAATGGGCATTTCTCTTCTGTCCACCAGACTGCACACTGTGCAAAGAGCTGTGCTCATCCTTTAGCTGTGGCGCTCTCTTGTGGTCATTGACCAGACTTCCCTTCAAAGGCCTGTCTTCATTCTTTTGCTGGGCAGCCCTCTTGTGGGCAGTGTCCAGCATGCCTTGCAAAGGTCTCTATTCATCCTTTAGCTTGCTGCCCTCTTGTGGTCATTAGGCAGCAACCCCTTCAAAGGAGTGTCCCCCTCCTTTAGGTGTACAGCCCTCTTGTAGATATCACAGCCACAAGCCCCTGCATGGCCCTGTCTTTATTCTTTAGTAGCACTGCCCACATGGCACCATCATTTGGCATACACCCCGAAGGCTTATCTTCATCCTTTAGCTGAGGTGCTCTCTGGTAGATATCACAGAGCACCCCCCCTTCAAAGGCCTCTCTTTGTGCTTTGACCATGCAGTTCTCTCGTGTCCACCAGCCCACATGTCTTGCAAAGGTCTGAATTTACACTTTAGCTGTGGTGTCCTCCTGTAACCATAGGCCAACATCCCCTTTGAAGGCCTATTTCATCCTTTTGCTGTGCACCCCTTTTGTGCACAGTAGCCAATGTGCTTTGCGAAGGCCATTATTCATCTTTTAGCTGGGCTGTCCTTTTTTGGCCATTAGCCAGCACCCCCTTTTTGGCCCATCCCCATCCTTGGCTGTACTGCCCTGGGGTTGATGTCAGCCAGGACTCCCTGCAAAGCGCTGTCTTCATTCTTTGGTTGTACTGCCCTCTTGGCGACATCAGTCCATGTGCCCACCAAGGCTTTTCTTCCTCCTTTGGCTGAGCTGCTCTCTGGTAGATATCAGTGAACATTCCCTGCCAAGGCCTATGTTCATCCTTTAGCTGTGCTGCCCTCTTGTGGCCACCAACCAGCATCTCATCCAAAGCTTAGCTAAGTGCCTTTTTGGGGTCATTTGGCAGCAAGTCCTCACAAGACCTATCTTCATATTTTAGGTATGGTGCTCATTTATCACCACCACCCAGCACCCACTTTAAAGGCCTGTCTTCATGCTTTAGCCGTGCTGCCCTCTTGTGGCCATCAGCCAGCACACCCTTCAAAGGCATTCCCCCCCCACCCCCACCCCCCATCCTTTAGCTGAGCTGCTCTCTGGTAGATATCAGTGAGCAACCTTCCTTCAAAGGACTCTCTTCATGCTTTAACTGGGCATTTCTCTTTTGTCCACCAGCCTGCGTGCCATTCAAAGGCCTCTATTCAAACATTAGCTGGGGTGCACTCCTGTGCTCATTGGCCAGCATCCCCTTCAGTTCTGTCATCTTCATGTAGCTGTACCACCCTCTTGTAGCTATCGGCCAGCAGCCCCTGCAACGCTGTCTTCATCTGCCCTCTTGGCACCATCAGCCAAAATGCCCCCCAAAGTTTTTCTTCATCCTTTAGCTGAGATGTTATGTAGTAGATATCAAGGAGCAACCCCTTCAAAAACCCTTCATCATCCTCTACCTCTGCCCCATTTTTGTGGCCACTAGGCGGCATCTCTGGCAGGTATCAGGCAGAAACCCCTTCAAAGGCCTATCTTCATCCTTTAGCTGTGCAAGTGGCCACTGGGCAGGATCCCCTTCAAAGAATGATTTCATTGATTAGCTGTGCTGCCCTCTTGTGGCCACCACCCAGCACCCCCTTTGAAGGCTTGTCTGCATTTTTTTGGTAGCCTGAAGACAGCACTGCCTCAAAAGCCTCATCTTTGCTTGTGCTCCTTTCTTGTGGCCACTGGCCAGCAGTCTTTCAAAGACTTCTCACACTTTAATTGTGCAATGCTCGTGTGGCCACTGGACAGAACCCCCTTTATAAGCCTGTCTTCATCCTTTAGTTCTATGGCACTCTTGGAGCCATCCCAGAACTCCCTTTAAAAGCCTGTTTTCATTCATCTGCTGTGCAGCCCTCTTGTGGACAGTACCCAGCACGCCTTGTAAGGCTTGTGTCCAGCATTCAGCTGTAATGCCCTCTTTTGGCATTAAGCTGTACCCACACTTCTATAGTCTATCTTCATCCTTTAGCTGTGCTGCCCTCTTGTGGCCATTAGGCAGCAATCCGCATTCTTTAGGTGTGCTGCTCTTTTATAGGTGTCAGCCACTGTTTCATTGGCGCCGTCTGCATGCACCCCAAAGGCTTAACTTTATTCTTTAGCTATGATAGCTTCTTGTCACCATAAGGCACGCTCCCCTTTAAACAGACAGCACGCCTTACTGCATTTTATATGTAGGCTGCCCTCATGTGGCCATCAGTCCTCATCCCTTGGAAGACTTGTTTTCCTTTTGTAGCTCTGCCGCCATCTTTTGCCATCAGCCAGTGTGCACCGCCAAGGTGTAACTTCATCTTTTCACTGTGCTGCTGTCTGGCAGATATCAGTATGCGCCACCTCAAAGGCCTCTCCATGCTGTAAGTGGGCAATTTTCTTGTGTTCACCAGACGGCACGCTGTGCAAAGAACTGTATTCATTCTTTAACCGTGTGCTCTCTTGGTGGTCATTGACCAGCATGTTCTTCGAAGATCTGTCTTCAACCTTTAGCTGCGCTGCCCTCTTATGGACAGTAGCCAGCACAACTTGTAAAGACCTGTATTCATTCTTTCGCTGTGCCCTACCTCTGGTGTCATTAGGCAGCAACCCCTCCAAAGGAGTGTCCCCATCCTTAGGTGTGCTGCCCTTTTGTAGGTATCAGGCACAAGCCCTTGCAGGGCCCTGTCTTCATTATTTAGCAGCACTGCCCACCTGGCACCGTCCGTCTGCATGCACCTCAAAGGCTTAACTTCATCCTTTAGCTGTGGTACTCTCTGGTAGACATCAGTGAACACCCCCTTCAAAGGCCTGTCTTCATCTTTTAGCTGTCCTGCCCACTTGGTGCCATCAGCCAGCATGCCCTTTAACTGTGCGACCCTCTTATAGTCATTGGCTTGAACCCCCTTCAAAGGTCTGTTTTCTTGCTTTAACTGTGCTGCCCTCTTGTAATCACTGACCAGCACCTCCTTCAAAGGCCAGTCTTCATCTTTTAGCTGGGTAATCCTTGTGGTCACCAGCCAGCATGCCTTGCAAAGGCCCAGCTTCATCCTTTTTCTGTGGAGCCCTCTTGTGGCCATCGACCAGCACCCCCTTCAAAGTCCAGCATTCATCTTTTTGCTGTACAGTTCTCTTGGGACCACGAGCCAGCATGTCCTGCAAAGGCCTATCTTTATCTTTCAGTTGTGTTACTCCCTTGTGGCCATCAGCCACAACTCCCTTTAAAGCCCTGTCTTTGTCCTTTAGCTGTTGTGCTTTGTTGTAGCCATTGGGCCAGCACCCCCTTCAGAGGCTTGTCTCCAGTCTTTAGATGTGCTCTCCTCTGTTCACTGTTAGCCAGCTTCCCCTGCAAAGGCCCATTTTCATGTTTTAACCGTGCTGCCTTCCTGTGGCCACTAGCCAGCACTCCGTTCAAAGGCTAGTCTTCATACTTTAGTTGTGTTACCTTCTTGTGGCCCCTGGCCAGCCTTCAAAGGCCTATTTAGTTTTAGTTTTGCTCCCTTCTTGGGGACACTGCATAGCCCTGCAAAGGCCTATCTTCATCCTTTAGCTGTGGTGCCCTCCTGTGGCCATTGGCCAACATTCTCTTCAAAGGTTTGTCTTTATCCTTTAACTCTGTTGCCCTTGTGGCCATCAACTGGCACCCCCTGCAAAGTATTATCTTCATCCTTTAGCTGGGCGATCCTCGTGTCCATCACCCTGAAACCCCTGCAAAGGCCTGTTTCCATGCTTTAGCTGTGCTACCCAACTATAGCTACTGGCCGGTACCCCCTTCAAAGGCTTATCTTCATCCTTTAGTTGCACTGACTTCTTGTAGACTTCAGACCTTCAAAGGCTTATCTTTATCCGTTTAGCTGCAGATGCCTTTTTTATGGCCACTGGCCAGCAATCTCTGCAAAGCCCTACCTTCATGCTTTAGTTCTATTACCCTTTTGGTGTCATTAGTCAGCACTCCCTGCAAAGGCTGAGCTTCATCTTTTACCTGTGGTGCCCTCTTGTGTCCACTGGCCAGCCCTCTTCAAAGGTTACCTTCATCCTTTGGATGTGGGACCTTTGTCACCATCAGCCTGAATCCCCTGCAAAGGCCTGTCATCAGGCTTCAATTGTGAGGGCCTTTTTCATCATAAAGCAGCACTCCTTGCCAAGACCTGCCTTCATGTTTTGTTGTGATGCTCCCTTGTGGTCACTGGCCAGCACTCCTTTCAAAGGCCTATCTTCATCCTTTACCTCTGCTGCCCTTGTGGCCCCATCAGCCAGCACTCCCTTCAAGAGCCGGTCTTCATCATTTAGCAGTAATCCCCTCTTGTGGCCTAGGAAGGACCCCCTGAAAAGTCCCATCTTCATCACTGGCTGTGCTGCCCTCTTGTGGTCACCAGCCAGCACCTCCTTCATAGGCCTGTCTTCATCCTTTAGCTGTGGTGCCCTCTTGTGGCCACCAACCAGCATACCTTGCAAAGGCCTGTCTTCATCCGTTGGTGGTGCTGCACTCTTGTGGCCTTCAGGCAGCAACCCCTTGAAAGTCCTGTGTTCATTCTTTCATGTGCTGCCCTCTTGTGGCCATTAGGAAGCCCCCCCCCCCCCTTGCAAAGCCCCATCTTCCTCCTTTGCCTGTGCTGCCCTCTTGTGGCCTGTGGTCAGTGATTCAGACACCCACAGCTGGCAACCTGAGGCGTGTTAGAAACTACCTCCAAGTATCGGGTCTAATTTCTGACTTTTCAGAGTTCTGGGGACATCAATGTGAGCACTTAAGGGAGCTAAGCTTGTAAATCAAGGCAAGAAAAGAGCGGTCTGGGAGGAGCCAAGAGGGAGGACCTAGCCCCGGCCACGCAGGTGCTGTGTGACCTCCACACACACGGATCCCGCTTTCTCGTCTTTGGAATGAGACCCTCGAACTCCACGCCCCCTTCCAGACAGTCTCTGCTGCTTGGGCTTTGGCTCAGCCTGGGCACTGCCTGCTATGAGAGCGCCACCTTGTGGGGGAAGTGGGTTTTCTCTTCCAATGGCTGCCTTCAGCTTGGGAGCAGTGAGGGAGGGAGTTCCAGGTTCAGGATGCCTCTAATTTGGCGCTGGAAGAAAAGTTTAAGGAGGATCCTATTCATGGAATATTATGATGTCTGCTTGGGTCATGAGTAATGCTGGGGGACTGTGTGAGATAAAGAATGCAGGAGGAGAGAGGGGGCAGGGAGCTGCCGCTTCCTGGAGGCTCATGCTCTGACACTGCTCTAATTGTAAGGAAACGATTCTTCCTGTTGGATGCTCCCCTGGGGCAGGCATACGCCGAGTCCTACAATCCCACCCTGGGCTCCTTTTTCTCAGGCCCTGGATGGTAGCTGCACAAAAATCTTGACGATGAACTGGTATTCCCAAGATGTTGGGGTACAGAAAAGCTTATGGAGGATCCCCCAGAGGGGTGTACACCATATACCTGATCTTGGTCCAAAGAAACGTGAGATGTGCAAAATTAGAGAAGTCCCCTCAAATGTTCATGAAGACTCTTTGTGTCTGACCTGTGGCCCAGCATTCTGTGCCCTCATTGGTCAGATCAGCCCCAGTCCATCACACTGTAACTCGACTCTAACATAGAGGCGGCATTTGGGTCCTCTTCGAGAAGGAAGGACAACCACCAACCAACCAATCAACTGTCTGCAAGAGGCCAGAAACAAGAGAACAGGGGCTTCTGCCTTACTAGTCATACATCCGTGGAGTGTTTGGGGTGTTAGGGGAAGGACCAGGCTCTCTGGGGTGAGGACCGCTGAAGCCCTTTGCAGGGGCGCTCATGAGCCTTTGGTGTCCACCTGCCCCCCAACACTTACCTGTGGCTCCAAGAAGCTGCAGCAGCCAGTGGTTACATCTCAGCAAACCAAGATGGACTAAATCAAGTTGGGAGAGCAGCCAACGAGCCTCCAAGTCAGCAGTGAGTGAGGAGGATGTCAAACTCAATCATGTGAAGACATCTCCCTGCAGAAAGGGGGATGAAGACAAAGTGTTCCCCTGGCCATGATGGGAGCAGGTTCTGTGGAGAGCTTCGAGTTTGGCCGACATGGAAGATACCAAGTCACCCACTGCATCCTGGGCCATCACCAGGCCTCCTGCTTTGGGATTTTGCCACTGGACTGGGATGACTTTGGATGAGAGGATGAGGTGAGGACTTTGTGCACCTTTGCTTCAATTCAATTCTTGCACAAGTCAATGTCATTGGTTCTCTGAAAATGAATAACAGCAACCACAATAAGCATGCATGTTTGACTCTAACAAGCAGCTAATTCTGAGGAGGAGAGAGCCTCAAACTCAGAGCTGATCCCAATAAGGGGGGACTGGCTAGGGAGGGGCTCGCTTTGAATCATCCCTGCAATAACCAATGGACCCATGCTCTAAAACAAGAGAAACAGGTTTTGAGAAGCTCAGAAGTTGGGGGTTCATTGCCTTAGAGGGGACCTTATGCCAGGAGGGTTTAGCTTGGGATTCCTGGACTGGGAGCTTCACAAGTGTCTTCTTCTAGGCTCCATCTCTCTCCACTGTCACCTGAGACAGCAAGTGCCAAATAAATGTTTCTTCAATTGAAATGAGAATGGATAAAAGGAATGAGACGGCGTCCTTAAGAACTTCAGGGACAAAACAGGATTATCCCCCTGCTTTCAAACTTTTGGAAAGTCGTGTGTGTCAACCTTATCTGACTCCAAATGAATTCCCTAATTTCTATGGGGGAGTGTACACTTTGTACACACGACCTTTTTTTGGCTATTCATTTTAATATCGGACATCTCCAAGAGCAAGTTGTAGTGCTGCAACCTACACGGTACCGTAGCTCCCGGGAAAGTTTGCTTTGGTGGAACAGCTTTGGCTGCTCCAAACCACAGCTCATGAGTCCCATCAATGGGAAGCTTTTGCTAGTGAGGAGGTTTCCACATACGTTCTGTGCGTGTAAGCCCTTCCACGTGTGCATAGTAAAAGCGGGGTGTTTGGTACTGTGGATTTGGGTGTGGACGGGGGATGAGAGGAAAGGCAAATGGAAGAGTTGAGGAAACTGCTGCGGTCTCGAGCCTGCGTCTTCCCTCAAAAATGTCTCTTGCACTTGAAATGTGGCTTTTAGTTTCACTTACAGATTCCTACTTGTTCACAACTAATACATAGCATGCGTGCAGCGCCATCTGTATGTAAAGTACTTTACAAAGATCTGAGTTTCTCATCAACCCTGAGGTAAGTGGAAACTGAGGTATGGAGGGAAATGACTAGATCATGGTCATGTAGCTGAGACTGGACTTGAAGCCCAGTGTTGTCATTGCACTAACCAGCTGCCCATTAGGGCAGACCCCAGTCAAGCTCCGTCTTCTGCTATGGGTCTGCGTGCTCCCAATTGCTGTTTCTCCCAATTTTAGGGATGCAGTGACTAGCCCTCCAGCCCCATTTAATCCTTAACCCTGCATAGCTTTTACAGAGGAATATTCCTGACCAAACCTTTCTGCCAATACCGCAGGTGTACAGTCCCCTTCCCCCAGTCCAGCTCAGCTCACCTTAGCTCAGCTGCTAGAAAATGGGTCCCAGCAAGCTCACGTCCAAAGGGAGTGGCCAAAATCACATCCCAGAATGCTGGGACAAAGGCCTGGGCTCTTGCTCCTCAGGACAAGGATACTGGGGTGGCTGATCACCTCCCCTGGCTCCCAAATCCCCATGCTTCCTACTCTTGGCCTAGATGAAAGACTCGACTCCTGGCCCCTAGAATGGAAAACCATCAAAAGGCCAAAGCTCCAGGCCCAACTCTGACAGTGGGGAAGGGGAGCAGGAGGCCCTGACTTTCTCCACCCATGGGCTCATGTCCTACATAAACCTCACCAGGAAGGTCTTAGCCATATGTATGGGCCCACAGTCAACAGGAGTTCGCACATGACCCAAGAAGGCTGGCTCCCCCTGAGGCCGGGCCACAAGCTGGCTTCTGTTGAGACTCCCACAGAACCCTGGGAACGGCCCCTGGCCCTGGCGGCCCACAGCAGCCCCGTCCTCCAGAGACTCGGAGAGCTGCCGGCACTTGTCCATGAGGCTGGGGATGACACCTTGAGGCTTCTGCTGTTGGAGGGAGGCTCCTGAGGCATCAATCTCTCATCTTGGCACTCCAATCACTCAGCCTCTGGAATCGCCTGGATCCTGCCTGGCCCAATGGCTTCCACTGGGTTCAATGAACCTCCTCCTGGCTTGAAGCACTTGGCAGGTGTGGAGCCCCTGCATTCCCTGCCTGGAACCCTGTCTCCTCCTCTAATCACATGGGGGGAGCAGGGGGTCGCCCTCTTCATACAGCTCTTATGAGGAGCAAAGGGCCCGGCTTATCGTCTCCCCCTTAGTCTCTCCTGCCCACCCGTGGAGGCTGCTTCCTTCTCCGTGGCTTCTGCAGCATCTCCCCTAGGCGGCTCATTAAAGATGATCCCATGATTGGAATCAGGAGAATGGAATAGGCTGCCTTGAGGAGTGTGCATCAACTAAACAAACTCATATTTTAAGCCCCTCCGATGTGTCCAGTGCAGTGACGGGGGAGGAGGGGATGGGTGGGAATAGAAGCGCAGAGGCTGACTCAATTCCCATGGAAAACGAGCTTACATTCTAAGGGGAGAAATGCAGCCCGTATATAATGCAGCTCTTAGTCTTAGGGCAGTTTTAAGCCACTGAAGTATAAGCCAATAACTCACTGATATAATTTGCATGTTTGAGCCTAAGAGCAAAGTAAGGTTCCTGTGGCCTCTGCCCCTGGGGTGGGTAAGACTCGGCTTTCTGCAAACATGTGAGGATGAAGCAGTGCGCACTATAGCACCTATCGGAGAAAGTGGGGGACAACGCCACTTGCCCGGCTCTTGGGCACATGGCACAATTTGGTGGCTTACCTCGGAACTCTTACTCCAAGAAGCTTCAGGATCCTTGGTCCTCCATCGTTTTCTCCTCCGGCGGGGCTCGGTCAGTCCCACCTTTTCTGGGTCTGGCTTCTCTTCACCCTCAACACTTCCAGACCTCGGCAATCTGGTTCTCAAATAGCTCCTCCTTTTACAGCAGTTCTTGGGGGAGGTGGCTGAGCAAGTTTCTCTTGCAGAGACTTTGATTTCAGGAAGTGGAATCAGGGCTCACCCTAAGGTCTGAAGAACTGGGTCAATCTAGAAGGTTTAACAGATTATTTTTCAGCGAATTAGTCTGTGGTTCTACCCATCCAAGTATGTACAGCATCAATATAAAGTAAATAAATATAGACACAAAGTATTTAGAGTCAGTTCTGCTTGAATGTTTGAAAATGTGAGTTTGTTCCCACGTGATTGTTGGAATGGGCAGCAGGCCGTTGTGCCCACCAGGTGCATGCAGAAAATAGGAAACCGAGTCACGGAGGGCTACATACAAGTCACGTCTCGTTAAACATCCACCACACGGCAGCAGGCATGCTGCCATACTTGACTCCTCTTTGCCATTTGTGAGTACGTGTGACAATATGTCTGTTCATAACCACAACCCACAAACACATGCACACAACGCATGTACACGCACAGCACAACCCTGGTCATACATGTTACATATGGACATGCACAGTACCACACAATATATGTATATGCTTGGATAGTGGAACATACACATGGATGTATATACACACAATACATGATATATGGATACACATAGGTAACAAAACATACATGTACAATAACATAGATGTGTATACATGCAACACAATATATGGATCTACATATACAATGCCCAGTGTGCATATATATATATATACACACACACACACACAAAAGACATAATCCATGTATATATACATACAACACAGTCAGTATACAGTAAATAACATGCATGATATACCATACATGACACATGTATATTTATATTATATATTATGTATAATACATATATTATATATAATTTATATATACATAATAAACAATATAAAGTCTACTCATAAGCAATATAAATGCAGATGCAAACATGATACAACATACATACATATATCCATGTATATAAAATACTATACATACCTATATACATACATAACACATCTACACATACACCACACAATTTGTGGCTGTTCCATTGTTTCAGTCCCCACTGGAGACTCTCTGACTTCCTATGGGGTTTTCTTGGCAAAGATGTAAGAGTTGTTTGTCATTTCGTTCTCCAGTCCTTTTAACAGATCAGGAAACTGAGGCAAACAGGATTAAGTGACTTGCCCAGGGCGACACAGCTTATAAGTGTCTGGGGCTGTATTTAAATACATGTCTTACTGAATTCAGGCCCTGTGCTCTATCCAGGGCACCATCGAGCTACTTTCAACACGTCCATACTAATGCACAGATATACACAGGCACACACAACACACATGGATTGCCTATGCCTTGCACACCCACGCACAAGTGTGCACTCAACACCCCAAACACATTGACGTCTCCTGGCTCAAAGACGCCTCCCCCGGCACACCTGAATGGAGTCCTTTGAAAGAAATGAGAACATGTGATCATTTTTGAAGCAGCAGCAGCAGAGAGAATGCTGGGATGATAAATTGCTGTGACTAAAAGGTGGGTGCCCCAGCCCCAGCCCCCACAGGCCTGGCAGTCTTTATTGTCAGGCTTTGCCTCGAGGGGATTTTTAGGAACTCACTTCTCCCATTAGAGCGGAACTGACTGTGCAGAGCAGGGGACTGAGGGTGGTGGAGGTAAGGGAAGGCTTCAGACAGGATCTTGCCCATGTCAGGACAGAGTCAGAAAAGTTAGAAGTGAGGAGGGAGGCAGATGGGGCATAGAAATTGAAAGAATCTACTGGTCACCTCCTAAAAGAAATCCCCAAATAAAAACTGTCAGGAATATTATAGACAAATCCTGAAACTCCCAGGTCAAGGAGAGCAAGGAGGAGCTGAAGCTTTGGCTAGGAAGCACATGGAGAAGGGCAGCTTGGCTAGAGGGAAGGATGTACCCGTGGGAGGCTAGAAAACCTCTAGACTTGGTCGTGAAGGCCTTTAAAAGCAACCAGGAGGAAACTCTGATTCTAGAGGGTATAATAGAGGGTCAGAGGGTCCAGGCATGGTCTGGCCAAGAGAAGCGTTGGGGCGTGCCTATTTTGGCTGGTTAAATGTCGGGGTTCCTTTTGAACGAATTGGATTCCCTTGGTTTCCCTTCATTCTTGAGAATGTTTCCCAAGTTGGGGATCTTTCAAAGGTGTTTCTACATCAGTGTCCAACAACGTGAGCGGCAGCCGACGGAGGAGTGGAGACGGCTGCAGCAACTCTGGCCCCACGACATCCAAGGAGTTTCTTTCTTGAAGAAAAACTGATCCCTGACGCACAGCTGCTTTTGAGGGTCACAGGAGTCTCTCTGCTTTTCCTTTCTTTCACTGAATCATATAAAAGAAGGGATAAACTAAATTCCTCTTTCTACAGAGGAGGAAACCAATCTCTTGGAGCAAATAAGCCTCTTATGCCCTTACTTAAGCCCTTGATCAAAAGTGTAATGTTCTTTTTCTCTAAATTATAATCGTTCTCTGTGAGCAGGATTCTTGGGGAGCTTCTGGAGGCAGCCTTAGTTTCAGTTCAGTTCAATCACTCCAAATGCAGCCAGGAGTTAAAGTCCAGATCTTTTACTGTCTCTTTCCAAAATCTTATCTCCTTCACTTGAGGCTGGGCTAGTTTTCTGGAGCCTTCTGGATCTTGCCTCTAGTCCTTTGTCTCTTCCAACTTTTGCTCCCTCTGAATCCAGAGCCTCCAGCCAGCTTCAGCCTCTCCTCCTCCCAATGTCTCCAGCCAGCACAAAGGTAGAAGTGGGAATGAACCTTGTCTCCACCTCCGAAAGTGGGATTGTTGGTTTCTCTGAGCTTGTGAATCTCCCAAAGTTCCCCCCAGTCCTCCTGGCTCTGAATCTCCGGGACCTTCCAGTGGGCTTGTCCATATTCTCTTCTAAAGGTGTGAAAGGTGTGAACTCTGAACTAGAGAGCGCTTAAGTGCCATGCCAAATTGTCTAGACAGCCGACTCAGCACCTGGTAAGAATCCTAACACAAAAAGAAGAGAGAATTCCTAGTTTTTTTCTCTGTGAAGTGAAATTCAGGCAAAGCCTGGTTAAGTGCTCATTTTCTGGATTAGTTTGGTTTAATCAAGGTTCTAGATGTTCTAAGGAAATCTTATAACTCACGGTTCATGGTTCCTATGCTGATCCTTCCTTAAATTAAGTGACCACTGGATCTGAAAATGATTAAATGGTGATGTCAAGATTCAATTTCAGTATCAGCAGTAAGTGCCTACTGTGTTCCCGGTGACAGGCTTAGTGTTGGGGAGACAGATCAAGGACGGAGGGTCCCCATCTTCATGGAGCTTTTAGAGGAAGTCCAGGGGAGGAGTGTTTACAACCTGGACTTTCTTACAGAGATACAAAGTATAGACAAAGTAACGTCCAGAAAGCAGGAGTGTTTATAACCTGTACTTTCTTACAGAGATACAAAGTATAGACAAAGTAACGTCCAGAAAGCAGGAGGGAGAGAGAGCTCTCTGAAACAGTATCTTTAAGAAGCCAGCGAGAGAACAGAGCCAGGGGCTGGACACAGAGAAAGGGTGACTGACTAACTTTTATCTAGACTGGCCAGCCAAGAGAGCCTTCAGGGGCTGGGAGGGCTAAGATGGGGCAGGACTCAAGGGAGGATCCTCCTCTGCTGCCTCCACTTCCTGCTCCTCCTCCTCAGTTTCTTGCTCCTCCTCTTCTGCTTCCTCCCCTCCTCTTAGCCCTCCTGCCCTGAATGCCAAGGGGGGAGGGGAAGAAGAGGAGGAGTTCCAGGCTCGGCCTCTGATGCCATGGTCTCCATGGCAACACTCCCAGGCCAAGCCAACCGACAATAGGCTGTCCCTGCTGCTGCGCTCACCGTTTGAACCCCTCCTAGTTCTAATGACCAGTGGGGGTAGGAGGCGCTGTCTGAAGCGGTCGTGAATGTCTACTGCCAAGATCCAGGAGAGCCCACCCAAGCAGGCTCCAGGACTAGGGATGGGCTCCCTCTTTGTGGAGGAGGTGGTAGCATTTCTGATCCAAGAATTTCTGCACAGAAAGGTACCCGAGGCACCCGGGGCGGCCCCCAGCTCCCCAGCTCCTGCATCTCTATGGGGTGTTGGGCTCCTGGCTGTGCTCTGGGAGCAGGCGGGGAAGAGGGCCCGAGGTGAAAGGCCAGTGTAATGTTCTATTTGGTTTTCTAGAGGTCTTGGAGCAGCCTTCTTTTCAGTAGATTAATCACCACAAGAATAGCCAAGTATTAAAGTCCAAATCCTTTTATTGTCTCCTTCACAATCTAGTTTCCTTGCCTGGGGTCTGGACCAGCTTTCTGGAGAGCTTTTCAGCCTGGCCTTGGTCTCAGTGGGGGAAGTGCAGGAGGCCAGCCACCAGGAGCCCTGGCCAAAGATGGAATGAATCTCTCTCCCTGGCTCTGAGAGCTTGAGCCCCCGCCTCCAGGCCACTTGTCCTCTCAGGCTTTCACCCTGCCTGAGGTCCCAGCTTATATGCTCTCTTATAATTACATCATCATAGGTGTGAATCTTGTAGAACTATATTAAGTACTAAATACTGAACTAGAGAACTATTAAGCACCATGCTAAATAACCATGGTCTCTATCAATTCCACTGACTTAACACCTTGTAAGCATCCTTGTTTCAGACTTCTGGCCCATAACATCTCCCTCTTTCTTATGTTTTAAATCATAAGGTGGTCACACCTTCCTTGAATTCTCAAGGAGGTGAGAACCCCCAAAAAGGAGGTGGTCCCGTCCTCCCTGATGTCTCAGGAAGCCAGATGAAAACCAAAGGAAAATGGGGCATCAAAGCAGATTAGAGGGTTTCTGAAGGGTGTCACTCTTAAAAAAGATATACATAAATCCATCAGTGTGGGCATTTTTACATAAGCACATAACAATATAACACAGGCCAATAGTGATGCAACAAGTAACATGACTCAACATGAGGAATTATACATGTTCATAAGTCCTAGAAATAGTCCAAAACCAATCTATTGTCCATTCCTTCCTGTGTCAGGAATCCAATAATTCCTGAAAGTTTTGAAGTCCTGCAATAATCTCATCTTGTGTTAGGGAATTCAATGATATCTGCAGATTTTGAAGTCCTGTATCAGTCTTAGCATGTCTCAGGGAATCCAATGATTCCTGCTGGTTTTGAAGTTCTGAAACAGTCTCAATATCAGACATGCTCTTTCAGTATCAGATGTTTCTTAGGTCTCTTTCTTTGTTTCAAGATTTTTCTCTTTTTCTGCCTCTCTCCAATGGATAAGAATAATATGTCTAGTTGACATATGTCTGATTCCTTCTCCCTGTGTAGAGATCTAAGCAAACCCTTTCCCCAAGCAGTTAGCCTATCTAGTCCTTTCCATTCACCACTTTCTAGATCTCTCCTAATCACCTGGCAATTACATTAAAGCTGCTTGAATTGGACACTGCCCTTCTGTCAAGTTAAAAACCCTGTATTCTCCCCATTTGTAATCCCTTTCCCCCATCTGATTGCTGTTTGGCTGATTGATCATGTAATCCCTTTCTACCATTTGATTGCTTTTCTGCTGATTAATCAAATCAGAGTCCTGAACTTCTAAACACTCCCTCAGTATAAACTGGGCTGCCATCATGCCCCACATGTTTTTTGTTTGAGGTCTTGGAGCTGGGCTCCCCCTCTTGTTTCCCTGGGTCAATCTACATTCTGAGGCCCAATGGAAGACCTTGTGGCATTTTAGACATGGAGTTTTGGGTCGTCTTCTCTCACCCTGTCTTCTCTATCTCTATGCCTACATTGAGCTTTCAGATGTCCAACTTTATCACACTAAAAGCATTGATGAGTTTATCTGGAAGTCCCTTGCCATGAGGAACCCTGTCTTCCTATGTTCTGCATCATGGCCTGGATATAAAAGACATTTGTGCCCACTGTGGCACAATGTCTTATGATCTCTTCTAAAGCAGCATCCTTGTGTAGTCCCAGAATAATTCTTCTACAAGCTTCATTAGCATTTTCTCTAGCAAGTTGTTTAATCATTATTCCTGTTGCTGCATTTTCTCCAATAGTTCTTGTGACAGCTGTCTGCAGATTGTTATGTTTCAGTACTTTCTACTGAAAAGAAGGCTGCTCCAAGACCTCCAGAAAACTAAATAGAACATTTTGACGCCCAATGTGGGACTAAGAACCTACATCTGTGACCCAGAAATCAGGGTAAGTACAAAAATAGACAAGAAGGAAACTTTGTAAAGGGCTAAACTACTGTTTCAGCTGAAATAGGACAAATGTTTAGAAAGAAGCCTTTTTCGCTTCAAGGAAAAGCATAGTTAAACTCATTAAAAACCAAGGTTTGATTGTAACTTGGGAGCAGATAATGAACTTTTAAAAACATTACAATACACATCTCCTTGGTTCTCTAAGGAAAAAGAATTTGATCCAGATGAGTGGAAATTAGTAGGAGAGCAACTATGTGAATATTATAACGATAATGGCCCTAATTCGATTCCTAAAGAAACCCTCTAAACATATAACTTAATACAATTGGCTTTAGAATTATTAGAATAATAGGAATTAGAATAAGGAAAAAGAGGAAAGTGCAGGAGGGGGAGGATACTGACAAACTAGGTGAAAAGGATGAACAATTAGACAAGAAAGGAATTAAATACAATTCTGATGAAATTAAGGAGTGTGGTGCTTCATAGCAGGAGCCATTAGGACATTCCCCAACCCCTGACCTACCCTCAATTAACCCTTCATGGGTGGAGGGAGAAGGAGAAAGGGGAAGGGCAGTGACACAATCAGGACCACCTATGCAGCAGCCTATGACAAGATTACAAAAGGCACTAGCTAAAGCTGCACCTTCCTCTGCAGGCAGTGGGTTATCCTGCCAAGGGAAAGCGGGCATTGCCACATAGAATGGAGAGCCAGGGATGGCTCTTCTGCCGAGGCCGATGCCCTGGGCTCAGTTACTTGGGAGCAGCAGCAGGGACGGGAAGCCGTCCATTGTCAGGAGTGACTCCTCTCCTGCTGCTTCCTTCTCCTCTGCCATTAAGCAGTCACTCCTAAGGTAGTTGCCAGAGAGCTTGGGCCCTGGGATGCAGGGATACAAAAGGGGAGTCCATCCCCCCTCAGCTCTGAGGTTCTGCCTCTCTCGGTCATGGATGAGAAGCACTCACTAGTCAAGAACGTGGAAAGGAGGTTTCCTTGGGGATGTGGAACTGGGAGCTTGGCCTTCGAGGATGAGGAGGCTTTGGACTGGCTGAGAGAGGGCAGAAGAGCAGCAGAACTCCAGAGGGGAGCAGGCCCAGCCTGGGGACGGTGAGTGGAGAGGAGCCGGACGAGGGCAGTCAGCCGGTTTGGGCCTCCATTGCAGGGCTGTCATAGACTGGTCCTCAGCCTGTGTCTTGGAGGGAGAAAAGATAAAGAATGGCCCAGCAAGGCCCAGCGTCCCCCTTTTGCATCAGGTCATTCGGAGGAGTTGCTTTCATCGCCATTGGGCCTTTCTGCCCACACTCCCTCTCTCTGACTTCTTCACACAGGAGAAGCCCATGTGTGGGCTGGGTGCTCGCTCTGCCCGAGGGGGCCGCTTGTAGTTGTCTCTGTTGAAGGTCAGTAGGAGGAAGTGTTTAGGGCCCTCTTATCTGCATGGTTCTCCCTAGATCACAGATCTGAGTGGGAAGGTTCCTGATGCAAGAGGAAACACTGGGAGAATTGCCACAGGATCGTGGGCAATCCCGATGCAGCTCTCTCTCAATTATGTTTGAGGGAGGGCTTCCTGGTCAGGGTGGACCCTGAGACACAGAAGAAGTGGGGCTCTTGATGCAGACAGCCGCCTGCCCCATTGTCTCTGGGGCATCTATAAAGTGCCCCTCACAGGTGGCCACAAGCTGCTTTTATTCTCCAGAGCTCGCTCTCAGCACTCTTTCCTGTCTCTGTGCCTCAGTTGTCTCTGGAAGTCATTCTCTTTTCATCTCTGCCTCCTGGGGTCCCTTCTTTAAAGATCTTTAGCATCCAGCAGGGCTTGATACATATTTATTAGCTTGACCCAGTGGCCACAAGGGAAGACTCATTCTCAGTCCATGTGCATTCAGCAATCTCCTGAGCTAATCTGGTGCCTCACACTTATGCAACACTTGCTGAAAAATGGGTTTCCTTCTGGGCTAAAGTACCTCGTGCACTCCCAGAGGGCACAGCTTCAAAAACCCCATCGTTTGAGCTCATCAGCAGGGCTCGCTCTTCCACCCCCTCCTCCATCTTATGTTGGACCCTGACATAGACGAGGAACATCTTATTTCTAAAAAAGTACAATTCTTGGTGTCCATTCCTCTGACAACATAGACATCTTGCCCTTCTGCGAAGGTCTGGGCTAGCTCCTCTGAAGGGCTTAGAATAAGTCCTTGTCAGGATAAGGAAAAGTCCTTGCCCCACGTGTGGACGCCAATTTGTAAAGTTCTTGAATTGTGAGGGTCCGGTCGTCTGCTCAATTATAATCCTCCTCTGGGAGGAGATCTGTAAAATCTTTTCCTCCGAGTGCAGGTTTCTTGGGAGCTCTGAATCTCCTCCAACTCTTGTCCTTTCTCAAATCAGACTGGTCTCCTTTCAGCCTGCCTGGCGTCAAGACTTTATCCCAGAGTCCTTTCTCTCAGACCCAATGCTGCCCTTCTTTTATCCTCCCAGAGAATGGGCGTGGGATAACGCAAGGGCTTCTGGGAAACATTACTTCAACCAATGAGCTTGCTCCTCCTAGAATTCCTAAGGTGTAAACTCCCTTTAAAGGCCCGAATGAAAGGTCTGAGCCAGAGAACTGTCAAGTCAACCTGAATTCTCAACCTTGTCACTGTCCAGACAACCTGAGTTCTCACCTTGTCACTGTCCAGACAACCTGAGTTCTCACCTGGTAATCCTAACACCCTTCCTGGTAGGAAGGCTGCCAGACAAGAGAGCCACCATCCATGCCCTCCATGGCCCCTGTGGCTGCAGTCCAGGCATGGGGTCTGGGATGACTCCACGTTTGCCTTCCAGAGCGTTTCTCTTCCTTCGGGGAGGGGGTATCCCGGTATTCTCCTGATACACTTATGTGGAGAAGTGCTTGGGTGCATATCAGTTATTAGGGTGTAAATGTCTATATATGACATGATTAAAATAAGGAGAGGGCAGCACCAAAATGTGGGGACTGAGGGTTTGGGTGTTTTGGGTAGGTTGTAAGTCCAACCAATAGGGAAAAGAGAGAAGGAAAATGCCAATCAGAAATAGGGCATACGTCTGCCTATTTTTCTTAGCAGATGTGCCCATTTTTGAACACCTGCTCTTTCAAGAACATTAATAAAAGTCCTTCCTGACTCACCAGTGTCTTTAGAGTTCTTGCTAAGACACTTTCTTACACTAGTAACAAAACTGGGACCAAATGATCAGTTTGTGCTTAGAAAATGCAAAAGATTCCACTAAAAAAAACCTTGGTAAGATAGGTTTTGAACATCCCTAGTGATGTACTCCTGAAGCCTCCTAAATAGGACAAAGGAGGTCTCTTCATCTCACTCTATAGAGGGAGCTAAGCCAACACGACTCATAACTTTTTGCCAAAGCAAGGCCAGGGGAGAGCAGCCAAAATGTTGAACAGTTTGGGATATAGAAATAAGAGCCTAGAGCTACCCAGAAGCCTCATGCCTTCCCTCGTGGATTTTTTTTTTTTTTACCACAAAACATGGACAAATTGCACTGTCTCTTCCTCCACTACATCACTTAAATCTGACGTAACTGGCCACCGCCTGTGCTCCGGCGTCCATCACTTTTCTCAGCTGGGCAGAAACAAGTAGCCTTCGCGCTCTCCAAACCATCCTCCACAGTTGCCAATTCCATTTCCTAATGTGCATGTCTGACCCCATCACTCGCTACCCTTACCCCCATTTAGCCAACTCTGGGGGTACCCTGTTGGGCAGTTATTTAAACAACATGGTCAATCTTGTTACACATTAGCCTCCTCCAGCTACAGCTTACTTGCTATTACCTACAAATGCCATTTTTGTGCTGTCCCTCACACGCCACCAAGGTTGCTTTGGGTGTTCTTTAAATGTACCTTAAAGGGAAATGGGCATGTGGTCTCTCCACCTAGAATATAAGCTTCTCTAGAACAGGTGTGTGGACTTTTATTTCAGCTGATCAGAATATGAGGACAAAAAAAGCATGGTGTATTATGACAATGGCAATAAGCTAGAGATTCTGAAAAAAAATGGGTAAAATTAAGAAAGGATGATAAGCAAAAACCAAAGTCTTTCAGACATGTAGCCAATATGAAATAATTGTCACAACATGGACACCTGAAGAGCCCGGAAACTACATCAGTTCACACACTAGGCTCTTGGCTTCTTTGAATAAAGACATAGCAACCAAAGGTGGTTAAGAGTGCAAGCTTATGTTGAACTTTTCTGAGGTGGAGAGGAAGGGACAATAATGAGCAGAATCAGTTCACAAAGCAGCAGAATAAAAGGATGCTAATCGGACAGAGGGTAAGACCCAGAGACAGCTCGGTCAGATCATGCTGAGAGGGCAAAGCAGGGAGGAGGCCGCCAGGGGGATATGAAATGCATGGACCTGCTCATGTTTCTGGACAGATACAGATGAAGTTTCCCATTCAGTGATGGCAGAAGTCCTACTGCCCATCTCCATACCTAATGTCCCAGATTTAGAAGCCAGAATTAAATCCTAGGAAATGGGAGTGGGTCAAATTTGGAGAACTTCCTTTGGACATCTGTTCGTCTTTTCAACACTAATAGTCTTTGAACATTTCAGGAAGCATGACCCTCATCTCAGAAGAATTCAAATCCTAGCTGGCCCAGAAGGGCAGAGGAAGGTACACAGTGGTGCCAGGTAATGAGCTGAGCGGGAGAAGCCCCATGCTGGGCCATGCAGGAACAGACACAGCTATGTGCCCAGGACTTCAATCAGGTAGCAAACAGAAGCACCTTGAAACTCACAGTTAGACAAATCCAACTTAGATCTGATGCAGGGACCCCCCCCCCCGGGCACGGACTCCACAAGGGGATGTTGTCACCACTGAGCGTAAGAGATCTGAGTGTCTGAAGGCTACCCCAATGATGAGTCTACACACCAAATTGAACCCCCAGGAGCCAGCCTAGGCTGCCAGTCATAACTGGAGCAGGTTAAAGGTCCTGTGACAAGCAGCGAGCCTGGGAGTAGACCCTGTCTTCCAGCTTTGATGAGATATATCTGGGGTGGAAAAAGAGGGAGAGGGAGGAAGGAAAAGAGGGAGGGAGCTGCCTATGAAGGCAGCTGATTGTTGAACATTTCTCATTTTTGAGAACTATTTTCTCAGAATCTTGAGGGAGCCATCATTTTCATTTTTAAGCAAAAGTTTGATCTTTTTAAAAAGGAGACATTGAATTCTCTAAAGCTGAAATTTGCTTCCCTGAATCTTTTGACTTTGGATCCTATTTCTTCCCACAAAAACAAAACAAAAAACAATAGATTTAGACTGAGCAGAATATACTGAGCCCTTCAAAAATTAAAGAGCAGGTCTTCCTAAAGATTAAGTAGCCCAATGTAAACCGCCACAAAAGAGGCAAAAGAAAGCTTTTACAATAGAGAGGAAGGGGAAGGGGAGTGAATGAACCATATTCTCATCAGAATTGACTCATGAAATAACATCCACACCCCATATGGGTATAGAAATCTATCTTACCCTGTAGGAAAATAGAGGAAAAGGGTACAAGAAGAGGGAAGAACAGTAGAAGGGAGAGCATATGGGAGAAGGGAGTGGTCAGTAGCAGAGCACTTTTGAAGAGGGACAGAATCAAAGGAGAGAATAGAATAAATGGGCAGGAAAGAGGAGTCATGATGGAGAGAATTTTGAAGCCAGTTTCTCTGATGAAGGCTTCATTTGTCAAATAACAAGTCAAATTATAAGATCCATTCACCAATTGATATGATCAAATGAAATAATCTAAAGATATGAGCTGTGCCCTAAGGGATTGTGCATAACCTTCCATCTAACAATACCAGTACCAGGCATGTATCCAAAAACATTCTTAAAAAAAAAAAGAAAAGAACCTATACACACAAAATTATATGTTGCAGCTTTTATTTAAAAAAAAAAAAAGAAAGAAAAGGAGCTATATGCACAACATTATATATAGCAGCATTTATTTCAGGGCAAAGAATTGGAAATTGAAAGAATGCCCACCAATTGGGGAAGGCTGAGTAAGTGGTGGTCTGCCATTATGATGGAATGCAATTGTTCTGTAAGAAATGATGAGCGGCTGTAAGAAATGACCAGCAGGAGGAATTCAGAAAGGTTTGGAGAGACTTACATCAACTGATGCTGAGTGAAACGAGCAGAACCAGAAGATCACTGTACACTTCAACAACAATACTGTATGAGGATGTATTCTGATGGAAGTGGAAATCTTCAACATAAAGAAGATCCAACTCACCTCCAGCTGATCAATGATGGACAGAAATAATTATACCCAGAGAAGGAACACTGGGAAGTGAATGTAAACTGTTTGCACTACTGCCTTTCTATCCAGGTTACTTATACCTTCAGAATCTAATACTTAATGTGCAACAAGAAAATGGCATTTACACACATATATTGTATCTGGGTTATATTGTAATATATGTAAAATGTATGGGATTGCCTGTCATCTAGGGGAGGGAGTAGAAGGAGGGAGGGGAAAATTTGGAAAAATGAATACAAGAGATAATGTTATAAAAAATTACTCATGCAAAAAAAATTCATTTCAGAAGCATTTGTGTATAGTTGGGTCATCTAATTAAAGCTGAGGTCAAAGTACAAAACAAAAAAAAAAAAAAGAAAGAAAAAAATTGATGAGCAGGATACTCAGAAAAACCTGGAAAGATTTCAGTGAGCTGATGCAATGTCCTGCAGACAAAGTGATAGCAAAGTGCTGGGATGCTCAGCTGTGAGTGACTTTGCTGTTCTCAGCAGTACAGTGATCCACGACCACCCTGAAACATTTATGGTGAAAAATGCTCTCCATACCCAGAGAAAGAACTGATGGTATCTGAACACAGATTGAAGCATTCTCTTTTTTATTTTATTTTTCATGGGTGGGAGTGATGGGAAATCTTTGTTTTCTTTAGTGACATGTTTATAGAAATGTCTTGCATAAGTTCACATGCGTCTTAATGGTGGGAGGAGGGAGAGAATCTGGAACTCAAAGGTTTAAAAACAAATTTTAAAATGATTTTACCTGTAACTGGGGAAAATATTAAAACTATCTGTAAAAAAGACTACATAGTCCAAGCTTGCAACCCATGCAGCCTATAACATGTTTTCACTCCCCCCCCATATCATCCTGATCACTCTCCCTGATCAGTCTTCAGCTTATCATAGGATTTTGAGGCTGTTTGTAATTCTACAGATGGGGTCGACATCCTCCTAACTTACTGATGCCTTGGAGGCTCGTTTGCTGCTCTCCCAACTTGATTTAGTCCATCTTAGTTTACTGAGATGTAGCCATGGTCTGCTACAGCTTCTTAGAGCCACAGGTATATGTTAGGGGACAGATGGACACCAAAGGCTTATGAGCCCTCCTGCAAAGCCAGAAGAGAGACTAGTCCTTCCCCTAACACCCCAAACACTCCATGGATGCATGACTAGTAAGGCAGAAGCCCCTGTTCTCTTGTTTCTGGCCTCTTGCAGATTGTTGGTTGGTTGGTTGGTGGTTGTCCTTCTCAAAGAGGACCCAAAATGCGGCCACTATGTTAGAGTCAAGTTACAGTATGAGTTACTGTGGCTGATCCGACCAATGAGTGCACAGAATGCTTGGCCACAGCTCAGACACAAAGAGTCTTTATGAACATTTGAAGGACTTCTCTAATTTTGAACATCTCTTGGGGTTTTTTTGGCTAAAACTCACTTCTTGGCCTTTGGATTAAGATTAGGTGTGTGGCATACACCCCTCTGGGGGATTCTCCATAAGTTTTTATGTGCCCCAACATCTTGGGAATACCAGTTCATCTTCTCCACCAAGATTTTTGTGCAGCTACCATCAGGGCCTGAAAAAAAGGACTCCAGGGTGTGATTGTAGGACTCAAGTGTATCTCTGCCCCAGTGGAGCATCCAACAGGAAGAATCATTCCTTACAATTACAATTACAATTATAATTACAATTACAATTACAATCACAATTACAGCAGTGTCAGAGGCATGAGCCTCCTGGGAAGTAGCAGCATTGTTTCTTGTCTTTTTTTGCAAAAAGAACAAAAAACTTTATTTTTACAGGTGTTATAATAACCTACCCAGGGACCCTTAAAGTTTCAAGTAAAAAATTAGCTGAAAAAATCCCACAAAGTAACAGTTATACAATAAGCCAATACCAATCATTCCACTGTATATTACAAACAAGAACAAGAAAAGATAGCATTATTTTAAATTATTGAAAAATATATAAATTATGTAGGAGTGCATGAAGACAATAACTTTGTGATCCATCTATAAAAGTAGAGAGGGAATTGAAATGGAGAAGGAAATGACAAATCACGGCAGTATCTTTTTTTTTAATTGAAACTCTTTATGTTCAAAATATATGCCAGGATAATTTTTCACCATTGATCCTTGCAAAACCTTGTGTTCCAATTTCCCCACCTTTTCCCCACCCCCTCTCCTAGATGGTAAGTATACCAATATATATTAAACATGGTAAAAATATATGTAAATACAATATAGGCCTTTATATTATCATATCATACAATTATCTTGCTGAACTAGAAGAATCAAATCAAAAAGGGAAAAAATGAGAAAAAAAAATTCAAGCAAATCACAAGAGGAATGATAATGTTATGTCATGATCACACTCAGTTCCCACAGTTCTTTCTCTGGGTGTAGATGGTTCTCATCATCACAAGATTATTACAACTGACCTGAATCATCTCATTGTTGAAGAGTCATGTCCATCAGAATTGATCTTCATATAGTCTTAATGTTGCCATATATAATCTCCTGCTTCTTCTCATTTCACTTAGTATTAGTACATGTAAGTGTCTTCAGGCTTCTTTGAAATCATCCTGCTGATGGTTTCTTATAGAACAATAATATTCCAAAACATTTATATATCATAATTCAGCTATTCTCAACCTGACGGGCATCCACTCAGTTTCAGTTTCTTGCCCTTACAAAAAGGGCTGCCACAAACAATTCTGCACATCTGGGTCCCTTTCCCTCCTTTATGATCTCATTGGGATACAAGGCCAGTAGAAACACTGCTGGGTTAAAGAGCATGCACAGTTTGATAAGTTTTTTAGCATAATTCCAAATAGCTCTACAGAATGGCTGGATCTGTTCATATTTCCACCAACAATGTGTTAAGTGTCCCAGCTTTCCCACATCCCCTCCAACATTTGTCATTTTTTCCTATCATCTTAGCCAATCTGAGAAGTGTATAGTGATACTTCAGAGTTATCTTAATTTGCATTTCTCTGATTAATAGTGATTTAAAGTACTTTTTCATATGACTAGTTATGATTCCAATTTCTTCATCTGAAAACTATTCATATCCTTTGATGATTTGTCAATTGAAGAATGGCTTGGATTCTTATAAAGTTTGAGTCAATTCTCTATATATTTTAGAAATGAGACCTTTATCAGAACCTAAGCTTAAATGTAAAAATATTTTCCCAATTTATTGGTTCCCTTCTAATCTTCTCTGCATTAGTTTTGTTTATACAAATTTTTAATATAATCAAAGTTATATATCTGGTGTTCAATAATCTCCAGTTCTTCTTTGGTCACAAATTCCTTCCTTCTCTATGAATCCGAGAGATAAACTGTCCCATGTTCTTCTAATTTTCTTATTCTCACTCTTTATGTAGAAATCATGAACCCATTTCAACCTTATCTTGATATATGATGTTAAGTGTAGGTCAGTGCCTAGTTTCTGCCATACTAGTTTCCAGTTTTCCCAGAAGTTTTTATCAAATAGTGAGTTCTTATCCCCGAAGATGGGATCTTTGGGTTTGTCAAGCACTAGGTTGCTATAATTATTGACTATTTTGTCCTGTGAACCTAACCCATTCCACTGATTGACCTATTTCTTTTTCCCCTCTGAAGTAATTAGGGTTAAGTGACTTGATCAAGGTCACACAGCTAGGAAGTATGAAGTGTCTGAAACCAGATTTGAACTCGGGTCCTCCTGATTTTAGGGCTGGTGCTCCATCCACTGCACCATCTATCTGCCTTTGACTACTCTTATTTCTTAGCCAGTATGAAATGATTCTGATGACCATTGCTTTATAATACAGTTTTAGGTCTGGTACAAATAAGCCACCTTCACTGGCATTTTTTCATCGATTTCCTTGAAATTCTTGACATTTTGATCTTCCAGATGAACTTTGTAATTATTTTTTTCTAGATCTGTAAAATAATTTCTTGGGAGTTTGATTGGTATAGCACTAAATTTAGTAGATTAAGTAGTATTGTCGGTTTTTATTATATTCACTTGAGCACTTGATATTTTTCCTACTAATTAAATCTGACTTTGTGTGGAAAGTATTTTGCAGTTTTGTTTATATAGTTCCTGACTTTCCCTTGGCAGATAGTTCCCAAATATTTTGTACTATTGACAATTATTTTGAATGGAATTTCTCTTTGTATCTCTTGCTGCTGGACTTTGTTGGCAATATATAAAAAATACTCTGTGGATTTATTTTGTATCTTGCAACTTTGCTAAAGTTGTAGATTTGATTCTCTAGGGTTCTATAAGAATACCATCACATCATCTGCAAAGAGTGATAATTTGGTTTCCTCGTTAACTGCACTAATTCCTTTAATTTTTCTTATTGCCAAAGCTAACATTTCTAATACAATATTGAATAGTAATGATGATAGTGGGCAACCTTGTTTCAACCTGATCTTATTGGAAATGGTTCCAGTTTGTTCCCATTACATAGGATGCTTTGAAGCACTGGTTCTGACTCCATATCTAGCTTCATTTCAGGTCAAGGTTGGGCTGCAGAGGTCCTTGCCCGTTCTTTCTCCCCCTGCATCCTTTATATACTCACTGATGAGCAGGGATGAGCACACAATCCCCCAGCACCATTCATGACCCACGCAGACATCACAATCCCACTGATGCCCTCAAGCCTGAGAAATCAGAAATTAGACTGGACACTTGTAGGGAGGCTCAACCATGCCTCAGGCTTCCAATTTTGGATGGGAGAATCAAGGGCCAAAGGCCACAAGACAAGGACACAGGCTACAAAATGAAGATAAGCCATTTCAGCAGGTGCTGCCCGATGGCCACAAGAGGGCTGCACAGCAAAAGGAAGAAGAGGGGACTTCTAAGGGAGTGCTACCTGATGGCCACAAGAGGGCTCCACAGAAAAGGGATGACAACCAGGATTTGAGGTGGGTGCTGCCTGATAGCCACAAGAGGGCACCACAGAAAAAAGAACACAGGCCTTTGAAGGGCATCTTGGCTGGTGGCCATAAGAGGGCTGCACAGCAAAAGGAAGAAGAGGGGGCTTCTAAGGGAGTGCTGCCCAATGGCCACAAGAGGGCTCCACAGAAAAAAGAAGACAAGCCTTTGAAAGGCATCTTGGCTGGTGGCTACAAGAGAGCTGCACAACAAAAAGAAGAAGAGGGGACTTCTAAGGGAGTGCTGCCCGATGGCCACAAGAGGGCTCCACAGAAAAAGGAAGAAGACAAGCCTTTGAAGAGTATCTTGGCTGGGGCCCACAAGAGGGCTCCACAGAAAAGGAATGACAACCGGGCTTTGAGGTGGGAGCTTCCAGATGGCCACAAGAAGACACCACAGAAAAAAGAAGATAGGCCTTTGAAGGGCATCTTGGCTGATGGCCACAAGAGAGCTGCACAGCAAGAGGGAACTTCTAAGGGAGTGCTACCTGATGGCCACAAGAGGGCTCCACAGAAAAAGGAAGAAGAGGGGATTTCTAAGGGAATGGCACTACAGAAAAAGGAAAAAGATCAAGCTTTGAAGAGAGTTCAGACTGATGGCAACAAAAGGGTCCCACCACAAAAAGTTGAAAATAAGACTTTGCAGCACGTGCTGGCTGAAGGTGCAAAATGGACAGCGCAGCTAAAAGATATATATAGTGCTTTGCAGGGGGTGCTGGTCGATGACTACAAGAGGGCACCACAGCCAAAGGACAAAAACAAGCCTTTGACGGGGATGCTGGCCAATGACCATAAGAGGGCACCACAGCAAAGGAACAAAAAGATGGGAGTGCTGGCCAATGATCACGCGAGGGCACCACAGCCAAAAGACAAAGAGAGGCCTTTGACTGGGGTGCAGGCCAAAGACCACAAGAGAGCATCTCAGCAACAGGACAAAAACAGGCCTTTTGTTGGGGTGCGGGCCAAAGACCCCAAGAGGGTACCACAGCAAGGAGACAAAAACAGGCCTTTGACTGGGGTACTGGACGAAGACCTGAAGAGGGCACCACAGCAAAAGGATAAAAACAAGCCTTTGACCGGGGTGCAGGCCAAAGACCCCAAGAGGGCACCACAGCAAAAGGACAAAACCAGGCCTTTGACTGGGGTGCTGGCCGAAGACCACGAGAGGGCAGCACAGCCAAAAGGCAAAGAAAGGCCTTTGACTGCGGTGCTGGCCAAAGACCACAAGAGAGGAGCACCACAACAAAAGTGCAAAGATAGGCCTTTGACTGGGGTGCTGGCTGTTGGCCACAAGAAGGCACCACAGCAAAAGGACAAAAACAGGCCTTTGACGGGAGTGCTGGCCAGTGACCACAAGAAGGCACTACAGCAAAAGGACAAAAACAGGCCTTTGACTGTGGTGCTGGCTGAAGACCACAAGAGGGTACCACAGCAAAAGGACAAAAACAGGCCTTTGACAGGAGTGCTGGCCAGTGACCACAAGAGGGCACCACAGCAAAAGGACAAAGAAAGGCCTTTGACTGGAGTGCTGGCTGAAGACCACAGGTGGGCACCACAGCAAAAGGACAAAGAAAGGCCTTTGACTGGAGTGCTGGCTGAAGACCACAGGAGGGCACCACAGCAAAAGGACAAAACCAGGCCTTTGACTGGAGTGCTGGCCGAAGATCACAAGAGGGCACCACAACAAATGGACAAAAACAGGCCTTTGACAGGAGTGCTGGCCAGTGACCACAAGAGGGCACCACAGCAAAAGGACAAAGAAAGGCCTTTAACTGGGGTGATGGCTGAAGACCACAAGAGGGCACCACAAAAAAGGGATAAAGAAAAGCCTTTGCCTGGGGTGCTGGCTGAAGACCACAAGAGGGCACCACAGCAAAAGGACAAAACCAGGCCTTTGACGGCAGTGCTGGCTGAAGACCACAAGAGGGCACCACAGCAAAAGGACAAAACCAGGCCTTTGACAGGAGTGCTGGCTGAAGACCACAAGAGGGCACCACAGCAAAAGGACAAAAACAGGCCTTTGACAGGAGTGCTGGCTGAAGACCACAAGAGGGCATCACAGCAAAAGGACAAAACCAGGCCTTTGACAGGAGTGCTGGCTGAAGACCACAAGAGGGCACCACAGCAAAAGGACAAAAACAGGCCTTTGGCTGGAGTGCTAGCCGAAGACTACAAGAGAATTGCACAGCAGAAGGAGGAAGACAAGCCCTTGAAGTGGGTGCTGGCTGCTGACATGCTGGCTGCTGCTTGGTCCGAATCTTTCCCGTTGGAGGCAGACATAGGGCCTGCGGAGTACTCTAGGAATGGTGCCGACTGCCTCACCCAGAACATCCTTTTTCCTGTGTCCATGCTTTATCCTGGCTCTTCCAGCCCAATGTCTTCCCTCTTCTTCACTGTTCCCTGAGAATCCCTAGTGCCCTTTAAAGTTCAGAACCTCCCCTTAGTCAATAAATACATTATATGTTGGTTATAAACACTGTGCCAGTTTGGCCCAGTGTTGTTGGCCCCCAAAGGTGGGCAGAAAACAGTCCCTGTCCTCAGGAAGTGCAGCTGGGGGGAGCATCAAGCAAATACCCGAGCAAAGAGTTATCTGTGGAACAAGGAGGAAATAACCAAGACAAGGCAGTGAAGGGGGACCTGGGAAGGCTTCTTGTCGGAGGGGGGATCCCTCTGGGCCTCCAGGAGGGTGGGAATGAGGAGGGAGCTTAGGTGGGTGCCTCTCTCCTAGAAGAGGCCCCAGATACCACCATTGCATTAGGGTTGAGTTACACTGAGTATCCAAGTACGGTGGATCAGAACAATGAGAGCTCCCAATGCTCTGCCGCAGGTTGATCACAAAGGATCCCTATGCATTTTTGAGGAGAGCTGCTCTAATTTTGTACTTTTCATGTTTTTTTCAGAAGTAATTCAGTTCTGTTTTGCTCATAGAACACAACACATGATAAAGCTTGCCATGCTGGGGGAGAGGGGGACATGTCAGTGTCTCTCATGTCAATTCTAAAGCTCTTGAGAGTGTCCTTGTATCACTCCCCCGACCTCCTTGCAAATGCTTCTCCTGTGTAAATAAGACTTTTTGGCAAGTGTACGTTTAACATTCAAACTATGTGATCAGCCCAGTGTTGTGCTCTGGGTAAGAGTTGGGAGAGAATCCCAGGCTTGAGTGAGAACAGAAAACCTCCCCCCTGTGTAGACACAGAGAACATACGAGGCACTGCTGGGAGCGAGGCAGGGGATTAGACGGGAGGGAGCTGGGGCTGATGGGGGGACATGGCTGGACTGTACTTTAGTGCGATCCCTTCACTGGCTGAATAGAGGCGGACTGGGGTGGAAAAAGCCCTAAGACGAAGCAACGCCCCCTGTGCCACTAGTATAACCATGCAGGACTGAGGAGAGGCCTGAACCAGGGGGTGATGTCAGAAGGGAGAAGGGGCATGTTGGGGAGACGCTGCAAAGGTGCGGGTTGCAGCCGTGGCAACAGACTGGAGGTTGGGGGCGGGGTGTGGGAGGATGGGGCCTTAAGAGCGACTCCAAGGGGAGAGCTTTAGAGAGTTTGGAAAGGCAGGTCGGCCAAGAGGGGAAGATTCAACAGCCAAACGGGAGTCTGCAGTCAGTCCTTGCAGAGGGTTCTCTACATGGAGTTAACAGTGGGCCCAGCACATCACAGATCTGGTCCAAATAATGACCAAGGAGCTTTCCTTGCAGTGAGGGAGAGCCGGGTCCGGTTCAAACTCTGAGGCCCAGAGGCCACATGTGAGCCCAAGAGCCATTGCTGCTTTACCTGCCTCTGGCTGCAGGTCACCTTTCTGCAGGGACAGGGGAGAAGGAGCGGCCTTAGCCCACCCGTCCTGAGACCAGAGAGAAAGACCCATTGGTCCAAGGGTTGAAGTTTGAAACTCCTGCTGTGCTCGGCGGATGGGAAGAGAAGCTCATTGAGGGCGGGCGGTGCCTCTGAGCCCTGCCTGCGTCTGAGCCTCTTCTGGGCAGCCCACAAGCAGCTGCTCTGGGCAGCAGGCTTCTTCAGATCCAGCAAGTCACAGGCAGAGAGATGCCGTGCCAGCTGGGCCCAGAGTGCCCGGGCATGGGCTCACAGGCCTTCTTCCTGAGCGTGTCTGCCACCTGACAAAGAGCATCCTCCGACTTGTTGAACTCAACAGCTGTGCCCCCACGACAATTCAGACTGATGAAGCTGCCAGGAGGAATCTCGTCTAGAACTGAGGATCGGTAGGAAATCAGAGGGACGTGGGGCTCCAACGGCTCCTGATTCAGGGAAGAGAGAGCGAGTTAGAGATGCAGATGTGCTACCGGGCACATCCCGGCTTTCCTGCCTCCGGGGGTGCGACATCTCACGGGGAGGATGTTCCCTTTGTGCAGCTCACAGCCCATCCCCGTTTTCTCCTGTGCCCGAGCTGGATTTGAATCCAGGCCTCCTGGTTCCAGACCAGACCTCCATGCTCCACATTTGGGCAACAACTAAGAGGAATTCAGAGATTCGAGCCCCAGGAAGCAAGTGAGCCTCCGAAGTGTCATGAGACTAAGTGGGATGACTCTGGCTCTGAGGGGGCTCCTCATGTTAAAATGGGGTAGGGCCGACTATGTAGACCCTGCACGCCGGGCCCTGGGCACCAGGAGGGGGAGGAAGGTGCTGGTGAGCAGTGGGGCGGCGGTCCATGGAGAGAAAAAGCAGTTTTCCCTTCAGAATATACCATAGACCAGCTGGAGAGGAGAGGGAGTACGTGAGAAGTTGGAGTCATAGATCATGAGAGAGGCAGAATAGAGTAATGGGGAGACTTTAGACATCCAGATGTCATCTAGATTTCTTGACTTTTCCAGAAAATTTAATCCTTCCAGCGGTGATAATTGTTGAGTCGTGTCTGACTCTCTATGATGCTATTTGGCGGTTTTCTATTACTGGAGTGGTTTTGCCATTTCCTTCTCTGGCTTATTTTACAGATGAGGAAACTGAGGCAAATAGGGTGAAGTGACTGGCTCAGAGTCACATAGTCAATGTCTAAGGGCAGATAGGAGCTGGGCACATCTGACTCCAGGCACATCGTGCCTCCTAAATGTCCTCAAAAGATAAAAAGTTCCCTTGGTGGTTCTGCCTTTTGAATCAACAAAGTAAGGGACTTTCTGTTCTAGGTGTGGCTCCATGACAAGGAGGAATGGCTACAAAGGTGGAAACACTGGAATTGGGGGCACAAATTGGGGGCACAAATGGCCACTCCCTCCTGGAGAGGTAACTGAGAGGGAAGCCAGATGGAGGAGGACACACGCTTCAGTTTGAGGAGCCAGATTTCAAAGAGCTCAAAGAAAGATTGTTGAGGAGGGAGGAGAAGCTATTGAGAATCAAATTCTGAAGACACAAAAGGAGCCAGTTCTGGTGTGGAGGTAAAAATAAGCCTGGTCTGGAGAGACCAATATAGGTGTCCGAGGAACGCGGCCGTCAACTTAGAATGCACAAAATGTATAAACAGAGAATGGAAGCAGCGCAGGGCACTGGGCATAAATGTGAGCACACGGACAACCCATGGAACACTCTTTTAAGACTTTTTTAAGAGAGAAGAGAATAAAAGTAAATTGTGTGATCTGATCGAGTCACTTCTCAAATCCCAAGTTCTTCAACTGTAAAATCAGGATGAGTCCCCATAAGTCTATGCTTATGGGGGGCTTTGTCAACCTTAATGTGCTGGATACATTCGAGCTGTTATAGCCATTTCCACCAGGACCCCATCCATCCATTGTATAGATGAGAAAACTGAAGTCCAGAGAAGTGTTAAAGAAGTCACCTCTCCAACGGCATTGAGGGCTCCAATCTGCTAGATTCACATATTATTTTAAACGATTGTACGGTGAGTTCTTTACCAGTCTAGAATTGCCAGGATCTGATGAGAATCATGGTTAACAAAGACCATTATCCGTTATTCTGGTTTCTTTTTGAGCTTGTGTCTCCATTAGAAAGTTACTGAGAGAGAATTTTTATTTCCAAGAAGGAGAAAAGCCATTCCAAGTGGCATTGGTCATGTTACTCATGACAGGATCCCGAATTGATCATTAATAGTGGAGGAGATTGAAACAGACCCAAATCATTACAAATCACTGGAACAAACAACTTGAATCTTGTTACATTTTGTGAGTCTGGAGTTTGTCCAGATCACTTTTTCCACCTTCCTGTTGGCCATCGACAAGATGGCTCCATCGGTGGTTTGTGGCCAAGGTTATCGAGCCACAGAGTGGAGCCTTTCTTGTACTTAGCTCAGAGTTTGAAGCTTGAGTTTTTGTGACTTGAAAGTGAAGCAATTTGCAGGAGATCATCAGGCCCGTCACAGAGTTCAGACCCTGCGCCTGCTGAAGAGCTCTTGGCTCTCCTACACTGCACTTTGCCATTCCTCTTCCCCCCACTCAGGACCCAGTGGGAGCTCCAACCACACTGAGATGGAGGCTCGCTGTGCCTCTGAGGCTACCATGGCATTCTTCATTCTGAAGGGAACAGCTCTCTGCATGGCATCGCCTGTGAGGTCAGGCCGGCATGTAAAAGTTAAAATTTTTCTGAAGAAAAAACTCATCATTTTAACTGCTTTCAGTGGGGATATAAAACCCGTATTGTTTTTCAAGCACCCATTAGCCCAGGGAAGATGGTGAAATGCAATAACATTCACCCCAAGGTGAGTTGAATGAAACCAATCAATCTTCTTGGCTTGGCTAATAATCACTAATTATTATTATTGCTCAGGAAACCCAAGTACAGGCAAGCTCTCGGTGAGAATACAAGCGAAGAACAAATGCCCTCCACCCCATGGGGCTCTGCAATTGCTATGGTGGTAGTCATCACTTGTGTTTCATCAGGGTTTGAAGGATGGCGTGAGGGAGGTAACATTTGTAATATCCTGATTTAAAGATGAAGGAACTGAGTCCCAGAGAGCTTACCTATGGCCCCAGAGCTAATCCTCTCATGTGGGATTTGAACTCTGCCTCTCCCCCCGCTTCATGCTGCAACCGGGGGCTAGCGAGAAGAGGCTGCTGGGGGGGAGGATTCCAAGGAGATCCCCCAGAGTTCCCCCAGATGCCCACAGGTAATTGTTCACACATCCCACTCACACACCCAGCATCCTTCTGACCTCGGTTCAGTAAGTGAACAAGAAAGGGAAGGGATGCTCCCCGCTCACTTAACAGCTCCCCACTGTTCCCTGCCAGGGAGATGACAACCCGGGGAGCTTCCATCTCTTTAGAATGGCCATCAGACTCATGCGCTTCATGCCATGATCTGGCGCTGTCCTCCAGCCAAGCTGGCCTGTTTTCAATCCTGCCTCAATGGCTCTGTTCACATCCTTTTCTCCTCTCTTCCAACTATTCATTCTCCAAAACATGATTCCAGGAACACCTCCTCCAGGAAGCCTTCCCTGAACCACTGCACTTAGGCCTGAACCATCCACCCAATCAATAGATTAATAGTGTTTATTATTAAAAGCCTCCCATGTAAAAGAGAAGGCACAGGCTGCTGAAGTCTGCTAGGTCTGCGTGAAGGGATGCTGAAGGATGCTGGGGAGAAGGTTGAAGGTATGTGGGGGCTATAAAAATTCTGGCCCAGCCCCTCCCCTGCTTTAGCACAAGACGGATACCAGGGAGCCGCCACATAAAGAAGCCGCTCTTGGCAGCTGCTCCCATCCTCGGCCTGCTCCTCAGCAGCCCTCCTTGGAGCACTTAGGACCAGTTCTTTCTAGTGGAGACAGGTGCCCTCCATGGCACAGATTGCCCCCACCCCCGTGTCCAAGGGCACACATAAATCTAGGCCATCCCTGAGCAGATCCATGGAGTCTCAGGGCAGCTTCCTAAAATATCTCCCTGGAACACTGTGCACCAGTCTCAGGGGAGGCTCTCTTGCTGGCTTCTCAGGACCAGGACCATGGGGGAGGGGGGAGGATCAAGCACCACTTACTGCTGCCTGGGAAGCACTGAGTCTCCTGAGCCCCTCCTCCCTGCCCTTAGATCTGCAGCCTTGCTCTCAGGACTCCCACAGAGTTTCCCACAATACCGTAGTTCCTTGGGTTAGGGACCGCATACCATGCGAGCTTCATCCAGGGCTTCTATTGGAGTTGGTGAGATCTTCTTGGTTTCCCACCCTCCTGATGAGCGTCCTTGGGGCTTTGAGTGATGAATTTAAATCATGCGAGATTGAATTCTGAGCTCATGGGATCATCCCAGCGATGAGCATCCCTCGTTCAGAGAGTGAGGAACTCCAGAAAAGCAGAATGATGTCTGCTGGCCACTGAGTGTCCTCGGAAAGAGAAGCAAGGGCCTCTGGGTCCTTTGTTTTCTTCCTTGTCCAGGTGATCAGCAAGAAACAAAGCCCGGCTCCTCTTCTCCCACAATTTTGTGTTTACTTTATAGTCAAACTTTTATTGAGCACTTGCTACGTTCCAGGCCCTGATGAGAGGCAAATATAAGGAAAAAGACAATCCCTGCTCAGTCTTCAAAGAGCTTGCATCCTAGTAGAGAAGACAGCACGTAAAAGAAAGCTGGAAGAGAATGGGAAAGGGGGCATGGGAGGAGATACCAGGCCAGGAGCATGCTGGAGATGTCCAGAGGAGGAGAGCAGTCGAGGGGAAACCTGGGAAGACTTGGGTGAACTGATGCAAAGTGAAGTGAGCAGAACCAAAAGGACAGGGAACCCAGAAACAACATTGGAACACTGAACAACTGGGAAAGACTTAGCTGGTGTCAGCAATATAATACTCTTAAGACAGGACACCTGAGGAAAAATGCTCTCCCCACCCCCCCAAGAGAGAGCTGATGGACATTGAGGCAAAATTGTTTTCCCTATTTTTCTTTTTTGTAACATGGTCGATAGGACATTTTGCACAATTTCACATGCTGGCCTTTTCAGTGGATGGGAGCGGCTGGAGGGAGACAATGAATTAGGAACTCAAACTTTAAAGATGAATGTTAAATAACTTGCCATCATTGAGGAGATGGCAGCCTCGGAGCCAGTGCCTCCTTATACAGAGGCTTTGGGAGAATCCCTCCCATCAGAGGGAAACAGGCACCAGGACAGGGGAATAGCAAGACTCTCCTTCCCTCTTGTCTTTTGGACTAAGATATAGCATTTGTTTGAGTCGTGGGGCTTGTTTCCCCCTTGGCTGTCGTCCCTGGAAGAAGAGCTCCTCTCCACTGAGCTTCGTCTCCTGAGAAATGAGCTCTCAAGGGAGACAAAATGGAGCTCCTCTCTCTGGAAGTTGGGAGAAACGACAATCGTAGGTTCTGTAGAGGAGAAGGTTGATGGCGTTTTCAGATCTAAAATTCAGTGTGTGGTGGCTTCCTAGCAAGAAGCACCATCCAGACCCAAGAAGCTCCCCTGACCCCGCCGGGGTTATTACAGCTCTGAGAGCAACTGCTTGGGCACATGTGCCCAACTCCCCGGCTGGGCTCCACCGGGGAGCCTCAAAGCAGCGAGAAAGGTTTGAATAGACCATAATGATTGGGACAGAAGAGGAAGAAGGAAGAGGAGAAGGAAGAAGGGGGAGAAAGAAGAGGAGGGGGGGGGAAAGGTAGAACAGGGAAGAGGAGAAAGGGAAAGGAGAAAAAGGAAGAGAAGAGGATGAGGAGGAGGAGGAGGAGGAGAAAGAAGAGGAAAAGAGAAAGAGATGGATGGAGCTGAGGAGAGAAGACATCCCCATCATGGGATACAGCATGGGCACAGCCACGGAGGGAGGGGAACTAGGGAGCCTTGGGGATCCTTCCAGCTAACTCTGAAGCTTTGCCCCATTAGTCCTACAGGATCCATTTTCTCTTTTCTTTGGGGTCTTGATTGATCATTATATTGACATGACAGGGCTGAGAGCAGATCCCTGGGGAACTCTATTGGAGACCTCCCTTGGGCTGGACTCATGAAGTTCCAAGTTCAGATCTGCTCCTTGGAGCAAGGGATACCCACAGTACAGTTTGGGGGAGGAGTGGATGGGACCAGAACTGATGCGGGTCAAGGATCCACTGAGACCAAAGGACTCCTCCTTAGCCAGGTAGCTGAGCCAAGAGAGTCTGGGAGAGCAACTGGCAAAGGAGCAGAGGGAACCCTTTCTCTGCCAACCTCCACCCTAATGCCCTGAGCTCCAACTGGTCCTGGGGGCAATACCAAGCCAGGCAACTGAGGGTGAGCTCCGAACTCAGCCCTTTGCTGTGCCGCCCATCTTCTTCCTCTTCTTCCTCTGTCCCCTCCCTCCTCCTCCATCTTTTCCTCCCTCCCCTTCTCACTTTTCCTCTTCTTTCTTCTCTTTCTCCTTCTCCCACCCTCCCTCTTCATTTTCCCTCTACTCCTCCCCTCCTCATCCTCTTCCTTCTCCTGTTCCTCTTCTCTTTCTTCTCTTCCTCCTCCTATCCCTCCCTCCTTCCTTCTCTTTTTCTTCTTCCTTCTCCTCCTCCCCTTCTCATCGTCTTCTCCTCCTCTTCCTTTTTCTCCTTCCCCTTTCTCCTCTTCCTCCACTTTCTCCAAAATGGGCTCTTTACCCTATAAATCCTCATCCCCTCTCTCTTTCAGTCCCTGCTCTGCTGCTGTTGCAACCTGTTTGCTCTTTCTGCCTCTATATTGGATTGTCTCCTGCTCACTAAATGCTGTTCTCTCTGTGTCTGCTCTTTCTGTCTGTCCCTTCCTCCTCCCTGTTTTTCTCTCTCTTCCTCCTTCCCTCACCCTTCCTTCCTTTCTCTGCTTCTGCCTCTGGTTCTATGTTTTTCCTGTGTCTCTGTGTCTCTGTCTCTGTGTGTGTGTCTGTCAAACACCCAACACCAGTTAGAATGTTTCCCTGTCCCTCCAGGCTCTTCTCCAGGTCAACATCCCCAGCTACTGTTCATTGCCAGGGACTATTCGTTACCATCCTATTCTCGGGAGCCCCTGTCCTGACTCTGGAACCTTTCCTGGGAAAAATGAGAAGTGCCCCAATCTCATCAGCCCCCAGACTGGAGGCCAGACTGGACTGAGCCCCCTGGGTAACAGTTGTGATGATGGCCCCCATTTCTGTAGCAAAGTGCTTTCCATCCATGCTCTTGCCACAAGGTGAGGACATGATCCTCACAACAGCTGTGAGCTAGATGCTATCATTAGTCCCATTTTGTAGAGGAGGAACCGAGACAGGAGTTCGTGTTAGGACTCAGGGCTTGGAGTCCAGGCTCAGACTCCCAGCCCAGCTAAGAAACGGCCTCCCTCCCCTTCCCCACTCTGGGGGACAGGGCCTCAGTCTTCCCCAGTGGCAGCCCTGGTTCCACGACTTAGGCAAAGTGACTGAATAGGAAGAGGGGCCTCTCTGCTATCCAGATACACCCTGACCCCCCAAGCTTGCCCCCTCCTCTCTCTGCTCCTACTCAGTGGGAAAATCTGAGCGGATTAGAAGCACAAGGAGACAGATAAGTTCCAGAGCAAAAGCAGAGCGAGGTAGCACGGAAGCAGGGGCGGTCTCCCAGCAGGGTCTCGGGGACGACGACCTCCTCTCCACTGGCCTGAAGGACTCCCCCCACTGCTCATCTCCTGAGTCTGAGACAGCTTACTCCATCCCCCACCATCAGGAGCATCCATTCGGGTGCTGTGGCTTTAAATGCTCTGGTGGGCGTGGGGACAACTCATCCTTCATGTAGGGCAGAACACTGACCAACCCCCTTTTCACAAGGACAGAGGCTCTTGTTCCCACTCAGCCTTGCTTTGTCTTCTGAAGAGATGATTTATCTGGGGCTGGGGGTGGGTCGGGAAGGTGGGTGGTTTGAAGGGCTGTAATGAGGGCAAGATGAGAGGGCCCTAAAGAGCAGCACTCGTGTTGGGCCACCCTCCACCCTGAGCTCTCCACTTGACACAGGTAATCCTGTGTTCCCTCTGCCTGCAAGGGCTGGTCCCAGAAAGGTTACAGGGATGGACAAAAGGGGCCGGGGCAGAGAAGCGCACCAGGGAAGGTGCAGGGCCGGATGAGGGAGCTCAGAGGGGAGACCATGGATCATGGAAGGTAGCCCGGATGAAGAGGGAGCTGGGAAGGCCTCAGCTTGGGCCTGACCTTAACCTCAGTCTCCAACGCTCCATGGGCAATGATCAGAATCAGAGTCAGAAGTGGCTCCCTGTTAGATACCGGGGGGTAGGAGGGAGAAGGGGATTGGACCATAGATGCTGATGTGAAAGGACCCTTAGGAGTGGATGAGTCCAAACTTCTCCCATCAAACTTCCCCCTGAACCTCTAAGGCATTCCGAGTGGCCACCCAGACCCTACTAGGTCTAAGAGCCCTCATGGCTTGGCAGACTTGCCAGTTACTAGTGGAAGCCTGGGTGTCTTGGAGCCCTTTGGAATGAGGGAAATCCCTTCTCTTCATGACTTTGGGAAGTCTCTATGGCCTTCTCTTAAGATAACCCAAGAGGGCTGAAGGTTAATCTAAAGAATTACATTCTCATTTCAGAGAATTTGCTTTTGAAGTATTTGTATTGAGCTAGAAATTTCTGCTCAAAGTCCTCTTGCCTCTTAACAAATTTGTTTTTAATTGGAGTTTAGCCAAACATACATCCTATTTTCCATTTCTTTAAGACCATGAGTTACTGGGGAGGAGGAGAAAGAAGGTCAGTTGTATTTTGCCCCCTATTCCCTTCTTGAAGCCCTTCAGCTCTCCAATATGGAGGAAACTCATCACCTCCCAAGTCAGTGATCTATGATGGGGCAGCTCTACCTGCTCCTTCCAACTGAGCTGAAGAATAGTCTTGTGCTTGCCCTCACTTCTGGATAGAGCTAAGTAGAGGGAACCTTTGATCCCTGCCCCATGGCTTACTTCAGTCATTCCTAAGACCAATGATAGGGTAAGCACTTCTCTCAGAGCTAACAATCACTCCTCCTATGGCACTGGCTCAGGTCTTGTCACCATCTTTGAATACTATATCCATCCATGGGACAACCCATAGTAAAGGAAAAGAGATCAAAGGGAGGACTGTGACATGTATATATTTTGAAAATAAAAAGCTATAATTAAAAACATGCATAGAAAAATTTCAACATGCATCCTTGCAAAACCTGTGTTCCAAACTTTTCCCTCCCTTCCCTCTACCCTCTCCCCTAGATAGGAAGTAATCCAATATATATAAACATGTAGATCTCCCCAGGCGCCTCTGAAATCATCCTGTTAATCATTTCTTATAAAACAATATTCCATACCATTTATATACCATAACTTATTTTTCCATTTTCCAAGTGATGGGCAGCCGCTCAGTTTCCAGTTTTTTGCCACTACAAAAAGGGCTGCCACAAACATTTTGGCACACATAGGTCCTTCTCCCTTTTTTATGACCTCTTTAGTATGCAGGCCCAGTTCACTGCTGGGGTCAAAGAGTATGCACAGTTTGCTAGCCCTTTGGGCATAGTTCCAAATTGCTCTCCAGACTGGTTGGATCAGTTCATCACTCCATCAACAATGTATCAGTGTTCCAGTTTTCCCACATCCCCTCCAATATTCATCATGATCTTTTCCTGTCATCTTACACAATCTTAGAGGTGTGAAATGGCACCTCAGAGTTATCTTTATTTGCATTTCTCTTTAGGGCATTTTTAAGAGATCATAAATGGTTTTAATTTCTACATCTGAAAAATGTCTATTCATATCTTTTGACCATTTATCAATTGGAGAATGACTTGAATTTGCATTCTTATAAATTTGAGTCAATTTTCTATGTATTTTAGAAATGAGGCCTTTATCAGAACCCTTGTATGTAAAAATTTTCCCCAATTTATTGCTTTCCTTCTACTCTTGTCTGCATTGATTTTGTTTGTACAAACACTTTTTAACTTAATATAATCAAAATTATGCATTCCATAATGTACTCTAGTTCTTCTTTGGCCAAAACTTCTTTACTTCTCCACAGATCTGAGAGGTAGATTATCCTTTGTTCTTCTAATTTGCTTACAGTATCACTTTATGTCTAAATCACAAACCCATTTCAACCTCATTTTTGTGTAGAGTGTTAGATGTGGGTCAGTCCCTAGTTTCTGCCATACTAGTTTCCAATTTTCCCAACAATTTTTATCAAATACTGAATTCTTATCCTAGAAGCTGTGGTCTTTGGGTTTATCAAACACTAGATTACTATAGTCATTGACTACTGTGTCTTGTGAACCTAATCTGTTCCACGGATTGACTATTTCTTAGCCAGTACCAAATGGTTTGATGACTGCTGTTTATAATATAGTTGTATATTTTATATATAAAGTTTTAGGTACAGCTAGTCCACATTCATTTGCATTTTTTTCATTAACTCCCTTGAAATTCTTGACTTTTTGTTCTTCCAGATAAACTTTATTTTTTCTAGTTAGGTAAAATAATTTCTCGGGAGACTGGTATAGCACTGAATAAATAGATTAATTTAGGTAATATTGTCATTTTCATTTTGTTAGCTTGACCTGCCCGTGAGCACTTTGTATTTTTCCAGTTGATTAGATCTGACTTTATTTGTGTGGAAAGGGTTTTGTAGTTGTGTTCATATAATTCCTGACTTTGCCTTAGCAGGTAGACACCAAATATTTTATATTATCTGCAATTATTTCAAATAGAATTTCTCTTTGTATCACTTGCTGCTGGACTTTGTTGGTAATATATAAAAATGCTGATGGCTGATGTGAATTTATTTTGTATCCTGCAACTTTGCTAAAGTTGTGAATTGGTTAAAGTAGTTCTTTAGTTGATTCTCTAGGGTTCTCTAAGTATACCATCATCTCATCTACAAAGAGTGATCATTTGGTTTCCTCATTACCTACTCTAATTTCTTTTTCTTCTCTTAATGCTAAAGCTAATATTTCTAATACCATCTTGAATAGTAATGGTGGTAGTGGGCAACCTTGTTTCAAACTTGATCTCATTGGTAATGTTCTAGTTTATATCCATTGTATATAATGGTTGCTGATGGTTTTAAATAGTTGCTACTGATAATTTCAAGGAAAACTCCATTTATTCTTATACTCTCTACTGTTTTTAATAGAAATGGGTGTTGGATATTGTCAAATGCTTTTTCTACATCTATTGAGATAATCATACGATTTTTGTTAGTTTGATTATTGATATAGTCAATTATACTAATAGTTTTCCTAATATTGAACCAGCCCTGCATTCCTGATATAAATCCTACTTGGTCATGATGTATCCTGGAATTAACTTGCTATAATTTCTTTGCTAACATTTTATTTAAGATGTTGGCATCAATATTCACTAAAGAAATTGGTCTATAATTTTCTTTTTCTGTTTTGACTTTACCAGGTTTAAGTATCAGCATCATATCTGTGTCATAAAAGGAATTTGGTAGGATTCCTTCTTTTCCTATTTTTCCAAATAGCTTGCATAGTATTAGAATTAATTGTTCTTTAAATGTTTGGTAGAATTCATATGTAAATCCATCTGGCACTGGCCCTAATTTTTTTTTCCTTAGGGAGTTGAATAATAACTTATTCAATTTCTCTTTTCTAAAATAGATCTATTTAAATAATTTATTTCCTCTTCTGTTAATCCGTTTTTGTAAATATTCATCCATTTCACTTAGATTATAGGATTGATTGGCAAGTAGGTGGGCAAAGTAGCTCCTAATTATTGCTCTATTTTTTTCATTGATGGAAAGTTCACCCTTTTCATTTTTGATGCTAACAATTTGATTTTCTTCTTTCCTTTTTCTAATCAAATTAATTAAAAGTTTATCTATTTTGTTGGTTTTTTCATTAAAAAATTTTCATTTTATGAAAAAAACTTGTTTATTCAATAGTTTTCTTTCAATTTTATTAATTTCCCCTTTTATTTTCAGAATCTCTTGGATGAAATTATTGATTATGTCTATGATTTGTTGTTTCATCCATTCATTCTTTAGGATTAGATTGTTTAGTTTCCAATTAAATTCTTGGTCTATTTTCCCCTGGCCCTTTATTATATGTAATTTTTATTACATCATGATCTGAAAAAATGCATTTACTATTTCTGCCTTTCTGCATTTGACTTTGAGGTTATTACATATCTGGATCTGCTCACTGGAGGATTTCAGTACCAGCTCAAATCCTGATCTTGAGTGAAGGGACAGAACCCACAAAGATGGTCAGACAGGAGTCCATTTATTCAAAAATTTCTCAGCCTTATATAACTTAATACACTTATATAACTATAGCACACTATGCATGCACTGACTATAGGACACTGCACATGTGGGACTTTTTATTGGGTGCAGATGATTTTTGCCACTTTAATATATCTCAGCTTTAATTACAACACAGGTTGTCATACCCCCTGACTTCCTAGGGAGGATGAGGAGTCCCTAGGGGTGAGACACATTAGCAGGGTTCCACTGGATTAAAAGGTCTTATACCTTGTCTAGGGTTCCCCATTATCTGCAACCCTATACAATTATGTCTTGATATATGGTCAATTTTTGTGCAGGTTCCATGTACTGCTGAAAAAAGTATATTCCTTTCAGTCTCCATTCAGTTTTCTTCAAAAACCTATTACACCTAACTTTTCTAAAATTCTATTTACCATGGGCAGCTAGGTGGCACAGTGGATAGAGCACCAGCCTTGAATTCAGGAGGACCAGAGTTCAAATCTGTTTTCAGACACTTAACACTTCCTAGCTGTGTGACCCTGGGCAAGTCACTTAACCCCAGCCTCAAAAATAAAATAAAATAAAATAAAAATTCTATTTACCTCCTTAAGTTCTTTATTATTTATTTTGTGGTTTGATTTGTCTAATTCTGAGAGAGCAAGTTTGAAATCCCTCACTAGTATAGTTTTGCTGTCTAATTCTTCTTTCAGCTCTCTTAACTTCTCCTCTGGGAATTTGGATGCTATACCACTTGGTGCATGTATGTTTAGTATTGATATTACTTCATTATCTATGGTACTCTTTAGCAAAATGTAGCTTCCTTTTTTCTTTTAATTAGATCTAATTTTGCTTTTGCTTAATCTGAGATCAGGATCACTATCCTTGCATTTTTTTTTAATTTACTTCACTTGACGCATAATAGATTTTACTTCATCCTTTTACCTTTACTCTGCATGTATCACTCTGCTTTAAATGTGCTTCTTGTAAGCAACATATTGTAAGATTCTGGGTTTTAATCTAGTGTACTATTTGTTTCCATTTAAACCCTCACTTCCCTCAAAAAGTCCTTCCCTTTTATAGTCCCTTTCCCCTTCTACTTCTGTTCTCCCTTCTATTAGCCTCCTTTTTCCCTTTCTCCTTTCCTCTCCTGCTTCCTTATAGGGTGAGACAAGTTTCTCTGTGAGTTAAATATGTCTGATATTCTCTCTTTGAGCCAAACTCTATGAGAGTAAGGTTCACACAATGCTCATCCCCTCCTTTCTTCCTTCAATTGTAATAGGTCTTTTTTGCCTCTTCATGAAATGTAATTTATCCCATTTTAGCTCCCCTTTCGTCTTCTTCCAGTACAATCCTCTTTCCACCTCTAGTTTTTTTTATATCAAATTATACCTACACCCGCTAAGTGTACCCATATCAGAGATAACAGTTCTTGAGAGTTAAATATATTATCTTCCCACATAGGATGTAAACTTTTTAACTTAAAAAAAGTTTTTTTCCCCTTTCCTTTTTACCTTTTTATGCTTCTCTTTAGTTCTGTATTTGAAGACCAAATTTTCTGTTTAACTTTGGTCTTTTCACTAGAAATAAATGAAATTCACCTGTTTTATTGAATGTCCATCTTTTTTCTTGAAAAAGAATCCTTAATTTTGCTGGATAGTTGATTCTTGGCTGCAATACAAGTTCCCTTTGTGTAAGGGTCAGTAACCCTGGTGGTCAAACAGCTTCTCCTGGAGGCTTTCCCTGACCTCATGGCCAGAATAGTGACCAGCCTCCCCAGAGACTCTGAAGCACCTCCTGTACTTCCCACACAATACCAAGCACCTTCAATTTCTACTCCTCAATGGTTATCTCTTGATGGATGGAAATTTCTTTGTCCATCCCTGTGCCTGCCACACCCTCACAGGGACATCTGAAATGCTTTGAATGAATGAATGACACCAAACCTCAGTTCTGGCTTTCCAAGCAGTGATCACTGGTCTGAGCTCAAATTCTTCCTATTGTGTATCACCACCCGATGTCTGACTGCTCTTGGACTCCCTTTCACCCTCTTCATGCAGGTCTGGGAGTCCCCTGAGCCTTGCCAGGGCTCCCAGGTCCATATCCTCACCCTGTGAGATGGGGTTGGGAGTTGACTTCCTACAGAAACCCATGCTCAGTTTGACTCAGCAGTTATGAAGTTCCCACTGTGTACATAGCCTTGGGATGGAGTGTGGTGCATTGTACCTAGACAGCATTTATTGGACAATTGAGTGAGGGAGGGAAATAGAAGAGAGAAGGCCCAAGGAGATAATGTGAGCTTCTGAGAGCAGACCAGAATGAGCACAAATGCCCCATGATGGTCTAGAAGAAGTCCCTTCTTTGTCTATTCTTTTTTTTTTCCCTGAGGCTGGGGTTAAGTGACTTGCCCAGGGTCCACACAGCTAGGAAGTGTTAAGTGTCTGAGACCAGATTTGAACTCTGGTCCTCCTGAATTCAGGGCTGGTGCTCTATCCACTGCGCCACCTAGCTGCCCCTTCTTTGTCTATTCTTGATGGACTTTCCATCCTTTCTGTTCCTGCTCTATCCCCTGAGTGGACCTGCCTTAAACCTGCTGAGAGAAAGGAAGAGGTGGAGAATGAGCGTGGGATTGGATGGGCCCCAGTTTAAAATATGGAAATGTCACCATGTCCATCAAAGGGACCAGTAAACAAACAAGCACATATACGTCTCTGTGTGTGTGTGTGTGTGTGTGTGTGTGTGTGTGTGTGTGTGTGTCGTGTGTGTAAAAAGTGAAAGTTTTAAAAGCAACCCAGGGAGACAAGGGAGCCAGGCCTTGGCCATCCTGGGCAGTGAGTAGGGCTCATGCCTCCAGGAAGTTTTCCCTGTCATGGGCAGAAAAGCAGCCCCTGCCCAGGGCGAGAGTGGGGGGCTGTTATTCATCACTCGGGCACACGCTGGCAGCCATCCCCAGCAGTCCCCAGGGCATGACTCATGCAGACACTAGATTTGATTTTAATTTGTTTGTGGATGAATAAACCTGGCCTGAAGATCAGGGAGGGGGAAGCATTGTAATCTGTTTTTAATTATTCAAGAGGTTATTTTCTAAGTCTTCTGTGCCATGGGGCCACAGAGTGTTTGGGAGGGAAGATAAATTCTTCCCTTGTTTTTTCTCCAACAGCAGAGCCGAGGGCATTTACCTGGGGCAGTGATGGCTCTCAGGGAGGTCAGCAAGGGCCTGATGACCACAGCATCCCCTTCCATTCTTCCTTGCCTCCCTCCTCCGAAGCTCTTTGGTCCTCCTCTTCCAGGTCTCAGTCCTGCAGGAGCATTTTCCTCTGTTAGCTCTCTAGCCGATCCTGTCCTGCCATAGCTCTGGCCTGGTCACTTGATGGCCTTAGATCATTCTCCCTACACAGGCTGGTAAGGTGAAGGACGGAGCTGTGGAAAACTTGGACCTAAAGAAAGAGGAGCTTCAAAGTCTGGGAAGCAGAAAGCTGCAGTAACTCGACCACCAGAATTCCAAAAAGAGTCTCCCCATCATTAGCCAGAGCCATTTCCCGGGGAGAACACACTGGCAAAGAGAGGGAACCGGCAGATCAGGAGGACGAGAGCAGGCAGTGCAGACCCAGAGTGCAGGAGCCGGAAGAGCAGAGGGGCTTTGGGGGCAGCCATTGTACCCTGATCAAAAAAAAACCCTGAACCCATTCTTAGGCTAGGACCCCATCCGGGTTAGTGCGAAGGACTGCCCGTGTCTATAGGAGAGACTTCAGGCTTGGAGCCCATGTGCCAAGGAGCTGCATCTCCCCTGTTATTCTTCTCTTTGTGGGGGATTCGTGGAGTTATTCTTGGGGAGATTGCGGCTCCACTGCACTCTTTAGGGACCTGCCTCTCCTCATCACGTGCACCCAGGCTCTGGAGTCTCCCATTAAAAGCTCGAGGGGCCGCCCCTGATATGTTCTTAGATTCTGTTCTCTGATCAGGCTCTTACTTTGCCCACCTGGGGTGGAATGTTGGACTGTGTGGTCTTTGACCCTGGCTGCCTCCCTGGTCCTCCCCAAGCTGAGCCCAGTCCCCTCCCAGGGGGCCAAGCTTCCGTGGCTCCCAGAGCCAACGTGGGCCTGAGCCGAATTGGGCCCCTCGAGGCCACAGAGCTCAGGGGCATCTCTAGCCTCTCCTTGAAGGCTGTTTTTCCTTTCCCGAGTCCCCTTGTTCTTTGCTATTTTAGGCCTCCTTGATGGTCCTCAGTGTAACAGAGACCTCTGCCCTCTACTCTCAAGGATACAGCCCAGCTCCCAAGGATATACTGGCCCCCCAAGGCCAGAGCCGTTCAAACTGGGGACATGAGCTGGGAGTTGCCAAGGTGCCAAAAACAGCCGGGACCCGGGCTTGGAGAAGCAAACCTGGCCCAGGACTCTGGCTGTCCTTGACATTCAGAAGCTCATCTCCGAACGGGATTAATCAATGAGAGGAAGGGAGCCCAGCCAAGGAGAGCTGGCCGGCCGTTGCCGGGGGACAGGAAGAGCGAGGGCTGGGGGGGGGAGGTGAAAGGAGACAGAATTAGAAAGAGACTGCCAAAGTAATCGAGAAGCACTTTAAATTTAGATCTCAGCAAGGTCTTTGAAGCGCTCGTCTACCCCGCTCAAATGACAGAAAAGGAAACTGAGACTGAGAGTAGCAAGGTGAGGTCTGGCAGGCCAGAACTGGGTGTGGGGGGAGCGCCTAGCACATAGTAGCCTCAATAAATCTGGGGCCTCTGACTCTAAACCCAGCCTGCCTTCCTCTCTGCCTCGCTATCTTACTAGGATGTGACAAAAAGCATGAGGGGAGAGGCTGAGAGGAGGAGCCCCCCAAGTGCTGGGGCTCTGGGAGCCCAGCCTGTGTGTGCCCAAGTCTCCCCTCTGGCCGGAGGCTGCCTGGTCTCACCAGCTCCCACAGCAGCCAGATTTGGCCCCGATCTCTCGGCCGTGGTCCTTCTAGCTCCTCCCTCCCCGCCCCATCCCCTCTCAGTCGTTTCTTCTCCAGGTCTCACACGTGGTGCCCTTTGGGCCCAGCTGTGCAGCCCAGCCCCCATCTCCACCTCCTAGGAGGATGTACTTTATGGAATGGGGGTCAGTCCTGCTCTAGAATCCAACTTTGCCAGGCTGTCGTGCTGCCTGATCGGCTGGCCGGCCTTGTCACAGCCAGCTTGGAAATTAGTCGGGGGTGGACGCCAATGAAAATCCTGTGGGTTTCCACCTCTGCATTGGAGGAGGGGACTTCCACATTGGGAGCTCCTCAGTCGCTGCCACCCCCAACCCAAAGAAGCCATGACTGAGGTCACTGGCTGCACAAACAAGAGCTCCGACATCAGTGGGGCTGACTTGGATGTGCGCAGTGAGACTCTGGGTTTGACTTGGGCCAGGAGAACTGGTCAGATGAAGGCACCCGCCAAGGGGAACATCCTCCACCCTGCCTTACTCTGTGACTGGCCTGGGTGAAACGAACCTTCCTAACTCAGGGATTCTTAAGGTGGGGCCCAGGAACTCAAAGGCAGCTTTCCAGACCTCCAGGAGGGTCTCCCCCAAGGCAGGGCCTTGGCATCCCCACTTGTTGCCCCCCTTCCCAGTGCCCAGGATTGGGTCCCAGGGACCGTTGCTCACAGGCAGCAGGGACAATCCCACATCCAGTGCCACTAGTCATGCTGCTGCCCTTTGGACTGCCATTCCACTGAGGGGGGAACAAAGTGTCAATAAATATATGTCTACCTCATCATTTGAAGCAGGAGAGAGTACCAAGGAAGTCAGGAAAGGCTTCCTGTAAGAGATGGCACACGAGCTGAAAGGGATGTGGAAGGATGGCACTCCAGGCATGGACCACGGCCTGGGCAAAGATCTGGAGGTGGGATCCGAGTGCTGGGTTTAGGGAGCCAGCATAGCTGGGAGACAAGATGCAATGAAGAGGAATATGAAAAATTCAGCTTGGGGGGCAGATTGGAAAGGGCCCTTAAATGTCCAGTGAAGATCTTAGTATTTTATCCCAGAGGTGAAAACCTTTCAGGACTCTTGAGCAGAGAAGGAACTGAGACAAGTTACTCTGGGGGCAGCCTCCCTTTCCCTCTAGCTGCCCACTTTCACCTTCAAGGCCTCTCCAGGCCCAGGCCCATCCTCAGGTGATGCTCAGGGGCTCTGTCCTGCCACCCTGGCAAGTCCTGGAGCACCTGGAGTTTGCTTCCTCATCTGTGAAATGAGGCTTGCCCTGCCAGAAAAAAAAAAGCTTCCCTGACCTGGGAGTGCCAGGATGGATGTCACGAGCCTTAAAACCGCAATGGTGTCAGCTGCCATCCCATCATGTCTTGGACTGGGAGGAAAAGAAGGATTTCAGGGATACACCTTTTATCACTGTTTTCAGCTCTGGATGCCAAAGAGGGCTCGGCCTTGTTCTTAGGGGCACCAGGAGCGGTGGGAGGAAGGCTCCAAGGGAGGGTTTGGGCTCATTAAAGGTGCCTGAAATAAAAGGGCCCCAGCTGCCTTCTGTCGTCCTGCCTTGGAAAGCGTTCTACTGGAGATGAGGAGGTGCCACTGATGGTCCCCCGGGCAGGATGGGCACTCACATACCCATTCGATGTCCAGTGATGTCCAGGAGCTGAGGCAGGCTCTGCGTCTCCCCCTTACCCTCGCCTGCCTATGAGGCTCCCTCCTATTATTCCAACCATGACCCAAGTCCTGAAGACCAGCCTTAGGCCAGGAGCTCTCCTAGGTGCTGAAGGGCAAAGAAAAGGCAAAAACTCCGGGTCTGGGAGATGGCAGAGAGCTGCTGTGGAAGAGCCAGTGACCAGGAAGCTGGAGACACTGCTCAGCTCTGTGATCTTGGGTGAGCTATGTGCACTCCCTGTGGACATGGTCTCTCAGATCCAGACTGTAGAATCCTGTAGAATGAATGAATGAGAGAATGAGTAAATGCTTGAATGAAGGAGTGAATGAATGAATGAATGAGAGAATGAGTGAATGCTTGAATGAGGGAGGGAGTGAATGAATGAATGAGAGAATGAGTGAATGCTTGAATGAGGGTCACTAGTAAAGTTGACCCGGGAGAAGCTGTGATCCCCCATTGATCCATGAGCTGAAGCTATGAAAATAGATTCCTCAATCAGGCTCCATTTGCTCTGCACTTCCTTCCTTCTCTATCCCAGGCTGCCCACGTGTGCTGGACAGCTGCTCAGCTCCAGGAAGGCTGGGGCCCGCTGACTGGAAGGAGTCCTGGATGCCCCTGCCAAGTGAAACCTGATGAGTCCAGGAACTAAAAGGGCACCAGGGCATACCGGGCACACAGCAAGGGCTTCCTAATGCCTGTTGCCTGACTGACTGATTCGGCCCAATTGGCCAAGGAGATCACATGCATTCTATGAGCTCTGCATCTGCATGGGGCTGGAAAGCTTCTGGGAGAGCTCACAGATCACCCCTTGGGCAGGCAGACTGTCGGAGGAGGTGCTGTGGGAGCAATTTCCCCTGTAGAGGCAGGGGCCAGCATTCCTCAGCCTAAGAAGAGGACCCTTACCCAGATCTCTTGAAATGCTTTTCTGTGATAACCCTGATGGTTTGCATATGAACAAAGCAGTCTTGAGGAGGGGAAGTGAAGGAAAGAAATGGCAGAAGTGTCCAAGTGAAGCGTCAACAGCATTGCCAGAAGACATTTTATGGGCTCAACTCTGCTACCTCCTGTGGAACCTTAGATAAGTCACATCTATGCCCCGCCTGAGCCTCAGTTTCCTGATTTGTCAAATACAAGAATTAGCTCACTACAGACACTTTGGCCCTAGAGAAGTGAGTGATGGAAGGTTGGAAGGAAGCTAGACTTAAATTGTGCCTAAAGGACAGGTGGATTTGAACAGGAAAGCTGGGGAAGGGGGAGATATTCCTAGAGCCATAGACTATCCAAACTTGGAGGGTCTCCAGAGGTCATTCCAACTCACACTTGAACAAGGATCTGCTCTAGAACGCCTCCTCAATAGGGGATCATCTAAGCTCTGCTTAATGGCCTCTAATGATGGAGAGCTCCCTCCCTATTAAAGCAGCCCAAGTCACTTTGAGGGGGCTCTAATTCCTAAGAACATTTTTCATACAGGTAATATAAATCAGCTTCTCTACAACCACGATCTGCTGCTCCTGGCCCTGCCTTCTGGGACCAAACAGAACAAGATGAATTCCCCTTGAACAAAGCAGCTCATCCAGTGCTTTAAGAGCCATCTTCTGCTAAAGCTGCTTTTCTCTAACTAGCTCGCTGCTTGCTTTCCTCTGGGCTCTCTCACATTGTCAATGTTTTCCCTAAAATCCATTTTCTAAAATTAAGCACAAAGCTCCAACTGAAATCTGTTCAGAGCAGCAGAGCATCACTTTCGTGTCCTGGATACTTATGATGTCCTTGAACTTCCTCTTCTTGTTTACTAAAGAAAGGACTCTAACCTTTAAATCTATCTTAATTTTAGAAAGTCTTCGTTATTGATGCAGTTGTCATTCAGCTATTTCAGTCACATCCAACTCTTTATGACCCTATTTTGGGCATTGTTGGCAAAGATACCAGAATGGTTTGCTATTTCCTTTTCCAACTCATTTTATAGATGAGAAAACTGAGGCAAAGATTAAGTGACTTGCCCAGGGTCACACAGTTAAGAAATGTCTAAAGCCAGATTTGAATGAATGAGTCTTCCCAACTCCAAGCCAAGTACTATATCCATTGCATCACTTAGCTTAACCAAAGGCTTAGCCAAAGTCCTTGTACTTTCTGTTCAGTTCTGATATAGGGGTCCTGTACCCACAAGTATGCTTTGGTGAAAGATCTGCAAAAGAAGCCTCATAAGAGGCAGTGATGATGCACCTTTAACTTAAGATCTTTGAGCTTTGCATTAATTTTTAAAAACAGGGAAAAAGGCAAGGAAGCTAAGTGGAAAGAAATTTGGCAGAAACTAGGTTTGGACCAAAATCTCAGACATATACCAAGATAAACTTACATAAAGAATAAAAAATAGCAATCATAAACCAAGGAGAGGAGTGAGGAAGAAATTACACTGCAGATTTATGGGTAGGGAAGAAATCAGGATCAAACAAGAGGTAAGAAAGATCACAAGACAATAAATTAGACAATTTTGATTATATAAAATTTAAAAGATTTTATACAAACAAAACTAATGCATTAAAATTAAGTAACTATAGCAAATCTAAATACCAAGTATCTCTGATAAATTTCTCATTTCTAAGAAATGAAAGGAACGAATTCAAATTTGTAAGGACAGGAGTTATTCCTCAATGACAAATGTTCAAATGATAAGAAAAGCTAAGAAACTCAAGATATCAATAGCTATAGGAAAATATACTCCTTAGAGCCAGTAATTAGGTATATTAAATTAAAACAATTCTGAGTTCTGATCTCATACACATTGGATTTGCAAAAGTTAACAAAAAAGAAAAGAAAAAGGCAAAAGTTGGAGGTGGGAAAACAGGCACAATGATACACTCTTAGGGGAACTTGAATCAATCCAACCATATTGAAAAGCATTTGGGAATCATTCGCTAAATGATCCATGGCTCTTGATCTAGCTGTAGCAGAATTTACATACTCTTATACAAACAAACATTCTTAGTATCTTTTTTTTTTTGTAGTGGCAAAGAACTGGAAACCAAAGGAGGGCCATCAATTATGACATATGAGTGTGATAGAATACTATTGTGCTGTAAGAAATATTGAAAGGGATGGTTTCAGAGAAACCTGTGGGAATTGATGCAGAGTGAAGGGACAGAGCAAGAGAATAATTTGTACAGTAACATTGAAAAAAGGATCAGTTTGAAAAGACTGGAGAAATCTAATCAACACAATAAGCAGTCATGACTCCAGAGGATCAGTAAGCAAGCCTGCTACTTCCTTTCTGACAGAAAGGGACACACTTGAGGTGCAGATTCAGGCATATATTTGTTCTGCTTGGTTACACCTATTTGTTACAAAGGTTGTTTTTCCTTTTTCAGTGCAGATGGATGGAAGAGAGAAAAAGGAACTTTTGTTAATTGATAAAATTGATAAAAATAAAATAAAATAAATAAAATGATAAAATACAATTTAATTTTAAAAATCCTAGGTGGAGCTGGGTGATGGATATTGTTCCACACAGAGATACATATACTCACATCCATTATCTATCTATCCATCCATCCATCCATCCATCTATTTATCTATCTACATACATACATACATATAGCGCCCATTACATATGTGGACATACTATAGCTATCAAGAAGCTTTCCAAGTTTTAAACTGTGCTAAAATAGAACCATGTAGGTTCAGAACTGATTGAATGGTTAAATCCAAAAATTAATCCTAAATGTTCTATGTCAACTTGGAAGGGGTTCTCCAGAGTCCCGAAGGACCTGTGTTTGTCTCACACCGCTCACTGTCTCTACCAGTGACTAAGATAAAGACCCGCAGAGCATTCTTGGCAGCTTTTCATGAAACAAAGCCGAGAGGGATAGCTAGCCCGCCGGGGGCCAGTCAGCAGCCCACCCCAAGTCAAATTAATCCAGGCTAGACCACTGGGCTGAATCCAATTAGAAGCAACTTCATAGGGATACACTTAAAATCTCATACTCGGGTTCAAAGAATCGATCTCGCAAGTACAGGCAGAGCCGGATGCAGCTTATCTGAAAAAGATCTGGGGGCTTCAGTAGCCTGCAAGCCCAACAGGAGACAAAGGTGTGTGGTGGCAGCCGGGTTAGGTGACTTCAGTCTTTGTTAAGAAAGGAGTGTTCTCCAGGATAATGAGAGGGGCAGTGTAATCAGATCATACCTGGAGAGTGTTGTAGTTGTGGCTGTCCCATTTAGGGACAGCCTTCAAGGGAGGCAACTGGGTAGGTGAAGGGCCTTGAGATCATGGCCTATGAGGAGCACATGGTGGAAGGGATGGAAAGTTTCCGAGCCAATGTGTGGCTGGCATCCAGCACCGCAGGACTGTCCTGTGGGAGAGAGATCAGCCTCGCTTGGCCCCAGGGCGCAGAACCAGGAGCCACAGGAGAAGCTGCAGAGCCGGATGGAGGCTTGGGCTCAGGAATCTCCTTCAAGCCAAGCAGCCTCGGAAGGGAGATTGTGAGCTCTCCTCCCAAGGCTGGATGACCCGCCTGGAGGAATGGTGTATGTGCCCGCCTTCTCGACTCCCTCGTTCTCTCTCCTGGGGGGACCGGTTAGAGCTTGGCTAGGACTTGTTCAGGCCAGGAAGGAAGAGAAAGGGGCAGAGGGATTCCAGATGTGGAAAAGTCTCCCTCTGAGGGACATCTCTCTCCCAGACGTCTCCCGAGGCTGCTCTCTGTTGGTCTTCCGTCCCAAGGTGCCCAGGATGAAGCCGTGGGCGCCTCTCGGGGCACAGACCCAAGTCCAGTTAATTACATTCCTCAAATGTTTTCCACGTTGAGACCTAACAACAGCCTGCTGGGCCCCAGCCCTCTCAAACATTAAGCCAGGTAGTGCTGTGGAGCGTCCCCCCCAACACTTCTTTCCTTCCCTTTTCTGTCTGTCTCTGTCTCTGTCTCTCCCTCCCTCCTCTCCTCTCCTTTCTCTCTCCCTCCCCCCTCTCTCCCCTTCCATCCCTCTCATTCTCTCCTCCACACAGAAGTCTCCTAAGATTTCTCTGTCTGGGTCTGTCTCCTCTTCCTCCACCCCATTTTCACCTCTCAGAGCAATGCCTCAAAATCACCGAGGACCAAATGAGATTCCCTTCCTCCCAGATATTCCCCTTGCGCACCCCTCTTCTCCCCTGCCCCTAGAACTCCCTCCCCTGCTTCTTTTCCCTTTTCTTTCCCCCCTCCTGTCCACCTCCTTCCTAGTATTTTACTCTTTCCTCCTCTCCCCTGCCTTTTCTTTTCCCCCTTCTGTCTTCTATCCTCCCCTCCTCCCTCCTCCCTTCCCCTTTTCCTTCCTCCCTTCCCCTCCTCCCTCCTCCTTTACCCTCCTCCCTTCTCCTTCTCCCCTCCTCCTCTTCTTCTTGACCCTTCTCTCCTCCGTCTGTCTCAGGGCCACAGCCTCAAGGCACCGCCAGTCCTGGGGGGCTCAAACCTGCATGTCTGACCTCGGGATGGTCCCCAGACCTGGCCATAAATCAGTTCCCATCTGGTTATCCCTACTGGGCCTCGCCCTTCAGAACCTTACCACTCAACCTCCCAGCCTCCCTTGGGCCTCCGGGCTTCCCCCCAGCTTCCTCCAGTCCACCACCTATGGCTGGCCCTTTAGATGGGCTGTGATGGCCATTTCTGCTCCAGAGCCTTCGTGGCTCTCCAAGGGCCCACAGAGGTTAGCCAGGCATTCAGGGCCTCCAGAAAGCAGCATCTCTTTTCTGTTCAACCTTTTCTCAGCAGCCAGAGACTACCCCACCCTGCTGCTTGACAAAGACCTGGATTTCCCACCTCCTTGCCTTTGCTTCCACATTGCCCCCCTCCCTCTCTCAGTACAAACGCCCCCCTGTTCCTGTGTCCGGGCTGAGAAGCTCCCTCCTCCTGGAAAGCTTCCCTGAGCTCTCTCCTTGGGCTTCCCTTCGGACTGCTCCACTGCCTGACCCGGCCTGAAGTTCTTGGTGGCTTACTGTTGCCTCCCTCATGGCCGCTGGTCATGTCTGGATGCTGTCCCTCTCCACTCCCCGAAAACAGTGACTCCCCTGCCCGCCCCCCCCCCCAGCCCAAGTGCGGGGCCCTTCAAGGCAGGATTCAGGGAAGCCTCGGCCCCAGGCCCGGTGCGTCGGGTTCGGCGCTTCCCACGGGCCGGAGGGGGAGCAGAAGCGGCCGGAGGGTGACCCAGGCAGGGTCCCTGGCGGCAGGAGGGCGGGCTGGGGCTGCATGACCAGGCCCCGGGCCAGGGCCAAAGCCGGCCAGGCTCGGGCTATAAATAACTGGCTCCGGGACGGGGCAGAAGGGGCGTGGGGGCCGGGGCCCGGTTTCTGCCAGCCCGCGGCTTGGGGGGGGGGATCCCCTGGACACGCCCACCCCCCCATGGGTTCGGTATCCGCGCAGGGGACTGGGGGCGGGGCGGGAGCCATGGCTGCGGCCGGGACACTGGAGTCCCCCAGGCCGAGTGTCCGTTCCGCCCTGTGGCTCCTGATCCTGAAGCCCCTGGCGCTGCCCCTGCTGCTGCCCCAAGTAAGTGCCCGGGGGGAGAGCTCGGGCGCAGGGAGCCGGCCCGGGATTCTCGGGGTTCAGGGCAGCGCGGCGGGGGCGGGGGCGGGAGGGGGAAGGTGCGGTCCCCCGGAGCGGGGGTCTCGGAGAGCGAGCGTCTGAGGGAAAGGGACCGGCGCGGGCTGCGGGACTCAGAGCCCGGAGGCCCGGAGTCGGGGGGACGGCGGACTTCAGAGGGAGGGGGCCTGAGGAGGGGGCGGGGCCGGCCGGGGCGGGGATGGGAGGGCGACCTCAGGGCGCAGGGAGAAGGGAGGGAGCGGGCAGCCTTCCCTCGCGGGCTCAGACGCCCCCGAAGCTCGTCTCTCCTGCGGGAGAGTCCTGGCCTCCGGAAGCCGGGAGCCGCCTTTCGTCCCCTCCCACCCCCCTAGCCCTTGGCCTCCCCCTTTCTCCCGCTCTTTGAACTTTGAGGTGATTGAGGCCAGGTCCAGTGCTCTTGTGATGGAGAGAGCCATCTGCTTCTGGAGAGGGGACTGTGGGAACTGAGCCCGAGCGGAAGCACTCTTTTCCCTGTTGCTGTTTGCTTGGGTTTTTCCCCATTTTTTTCTTTCACCTTTAAATGCAATTTTTCTTGTGCGGCGTGACGAGTATGACGAATATGGAAATATGTTTGGAAGAATTGCCCCTGTTTAACCTATATTGGATTACTTGCTGTCTGGGGGAGGGGAAGGAGAAAAAACTGGACCATAAGGTTTTGCAAGGACAAATGTTGAAAACTATCTTTGTGTGGGTTTGGAAAAAAATTAAAAACTATTAAAAAGGGGGCAGCTAATTGGCCCATTGGATAGAGCACCAGCCCTGGAGTCAGGAGGCCCTGAGTTCAAATCTGATCTCAGACATGTCCTAGCTGTGTGACCCTGGGCAAGTCACTTAACCCCAATTACCTCAGGGGAAAAAACTATTCAAAAAGGGAAAGAGGTCAAACCTGAGGAACAGGTCAGGGATCACGCTGCTGAACTTTGCCCTTGTCAGATTGCACGATAGGATTTTACTCAGTTTGGGGGCCACAGTCTAGGAAGTACATTGATGGAGAGAGACCAGACCAGGGTAACGCGGCTGGTGAAGAGCTTTGAGTTCATGCCCTACCAAAACTGCCTGAAGAAACGGTATATGTAAGGGAGCTGGGGGGAAGGGCCTAGTAGTTGGCTTCAAATGTTTGAAAAATTGTGTGTGGAAGAAGGGAAAGAATGCTATTGTCTCTCTGCTCCGAGGGCAGAACCAGGCACAATTGGGGGGGGGGGTGCGGGGAGAGGCTCAGAGAGGCAAGTATAAGCTGAACACCAGGAGTGACTTTCCAAGGAGCCAAGCAGTCAGGAAGCAGAACGGGCTGTCTGGGGAAGTGCTGGGCTCCTTGTCAGTGGAGGGATAGGATCTGGCGGTATCCTTGTCTTTTTGTCTTCTTGCTCTGGGGACCTGGCGGTCATCCTGTGCCTCTGTCTGACTCTGCATCAGAAAATCCTCTTAGCCCTTTAATCCCTTAAACTTAGCCCTCTCCAGAATCCTTTCAGGGGATTGCTTGCGTCCCGGCCTTGTCAGATTTCCTCAACCCTGAGGTTCACTGGCTTGCTTGCTTACCTACTTGCTGGTCTCCCAGAAGGATCTAAATTCTGAGGAAATGGATTCAAATCCAGCCTCTCCCACTCAAGTCAATGCTTGTGTGCCTGGGGAATACAAGTCACTTCATTCACTGAGTCTGTTTCCTCAACCCTGAAAAGAGGGGATGGACAAGATGGCCATGATATGGCTTTCGGTTCCAAAGTTGTGGTCCCGTGATTCAAATGAAAAGGTGGGGGAAAGCAGAACAAAACTCCCTTTTGGAGCCTTTGGGAGACCTTTTCTTCCACCTCGGTCCTTTGCTCCAAAGGATTCTTGCCTTCTGCTGTTTGACAGCAAATCTTGACGTGCCTCCGGCAAATTTCAGGCCAAATCTGGGGGACTCCTTGCTGGCATGTTGGAGCGAGGGTCCTCGCCAGCTCCCCACCCGGTGTGTCGGAGCGAGGGTCCTGAGTTAGGTACAGATTGAATGAGGTGGTTCCGAATATTCCTTCCAACTCAGAGATTCCGGCCTTCTCATTCTATGATGGAAAGTTTCCCATAAGAGCTGGCAACATGGATTTTAAGGGGCAGTGAGGTGGTACAGTGGATGATATGCCAGCGTTGGAGTCTGAAGGACATGGCCGCAGCCTCAAGTGAGTCACTTCACCCTGTGTGCCTCAGTTTCTTCCCCTGAAAAATGAGCTGGAGAAGGAGATGACAAGCCACTCTAGTATCTTTACCAAGAAAATCCCTAATAGGGTCCTGCAGAGTCAGAATGACTGCAACGACTCCGCGAGAATGAGGATTTAAAGAGCCCGGGGTGAGAAGGGGCAGCCTCTGCAAGGAAAGGAGGGGAGAGGAGCCGTGGGGAATGAAGAGACCAGCAGGAGGCCAGGTTGCCTAGAACCCCAATGGAGAATTAAGCCCAGAAGGGTTGGCTGAGGCTCCCTAGGAAGGGCTTGAAATGCTGCAGTGCAATTCCAGAGTGATGGAGTCCAGGGAGGGGGAGTCCTCAGCCTCTACTCCAAACCCCTCTCTTCCCAGAAGCTGTTCGCTCAAGAGGAGCTTGGCTGGATGGTCTCAGGTAGCTGCCACCTCTAGGAAGCCGTTCCCTTATTGAGAGGGCCCGTCACGAGGGCTCCTACAAGAGTCATTCCCCTCTCCTCTTTGGAGACCTTTGGCTGGACTGCACTCCGAAAACAGGGGTGTCTTAAGATGTGTGAAGGGGTCCAGTACTATGGGTAGCTGAGCCATCATTGTTCCCATTGTACAGATGAGGGTCAGAAGTAAAGGCACACATTCACTCGGTGGAGCAAGTAAGAAGCACAGAGGGGATTTTGCCCCAGATTTGTGCTCTCTTACTCTGCTAAACTGACTCTTGTGCAGAAGCCAGGCTAAGGGGAACAGGGAAGGTCTGGAGCCTTGCTCTGCTGCCATTTCCCAACTCTCCCCATCCTTCCCTATCACCTAAGCAGCATGTGCATGTGCACACGTGTGTGTGTGTGTGTGTGTGTGTGTGTGTGTGTGTGTGTGTGCATGAGGGAGGGCACACACCAGCATGTCATAGAGCCAGAAATACAAACCTGCGGCATGGTGCCTTTTGAGCTGTCAGTCACTGCAATATGGCCTCCAAATGGAAGGAGGAAACATCCTTGATTGGAAAGACTCCAGAGGGAACCCCTCCCGCCCCAGATGCTGGTAAGGGCTGGAGTCCAGGGTTGGGGAGCTGGGAGGGGGCTTATCTCGCCTCCCCACACCTCAGCTTCTCCACCATGAGCTTCCCATGCCACAGTGGGGGGGGTGTCGTGGCAGGGTTGGGGGGAGGAACTTTAAGGGGTTTCCATGGCTCCCTGTCTGGCATGTCTTGATTAAGTAAGAACCACAACAGCAGATTCAGCCTCTGCTCAGGGACCTCTGGGGAGGGGAAGCCCGCCACCCGGGCCTCTTTGGGGCACCTCTCCTGCCAGGGAGCTCTTCCTGACGTGGAGCCCTTGACGATTCCCCCCATTAATCCTTGTCTGTCTCCCTAGAGATACCTGAACTCGGCTCTCAGGGCCCTGCCCAGGCTCCCTTCTCCCAGTCAAAGGAACGCCTCCATTTTCTCTTCTCCCTCTCCCAGGGCCTGATACCAGGCCCTCTCCCAGACCATTGGCTTCTTCTAGAAGCTTCCTGATAAATGTCCTGCCAGAAGTGTGGCGCCCTGAGCTGAGCCTGCGGCTCAACTGGGATCAGGAGTGGGATCAGGAGTGGGATCAGGAGCACTTTGTAGAGAATAAAGTGTCACCAGGAGTGCTCCCAAGATGCCTGGAGATTCTGTCCTTTTAACATCTTGAGTTGCTGGAGAGCTCCCATCAGGGGAGGGGGATGGCATGACGCCCCATGCTCTGTTTACAGCCCCAGGATTTCTCACCCAGATTCTCTCCTTTGAAATGTGTCTGTGTACTTCTGAGCAGAGGCTCGCTGCTAAGGAGGAGCCCAAGAGGCCCTATGCTCGATTTGGCCGGGCTGACAGATCTGGAGCTGAAAGAGACTTGGAGGTCACCCCTCCAGGGCCCAGCAAGGGGCAGCAAGCCAGCAGTGCCATGAGGACCCAGCTGCAGAGGCTCCCCCTGGGATCACTAACCACCGAAGCAGAGCCCTGACCTCTCTGAGCCTCAGTTTCCCCATCTGTAAGGTTGGCCTCCATGATTCCTGAGAGCCCTTCTGGTTCTCATCTAGAATCCTTTGAGCTCAGAAAGATTCCTCTAGAGTCTCTTCCAGATTCAGCTCTGTAACTCAGCCAATAAACACCGAGGGGAAGGGAGGGAGGGGGGAGACAGGCGAGTGGGTGAATGGCTGGATGCACTATGGAGGGGTGCGTGGGCAGATGGATGTCTGGGAGGAGGGACTCTGGACATGTAGACGGATGGAGGGAGGGATGAGTGAATGACATGGGGGCCGAGGCAGGTGGGGGAATGTAATGTTCTGCTGTTTCCAGAAACTGATAATGCTCTCTGGGAGGAGATCTGCTGTCTCAACTCAATCTCTCAGCCAGATTCTTCTTCCTGTAGAGAGCCGCCAACTCTGATCTAGAGTAGAGACTTCTCTCCCTTGCTCAATGTTCCTTCTTTTATCCTCCCAAAGAATGGGCGTAGAATAACTCAGGGGCTTCTGGGAAAAAAATACTTCAACTAATGAACTTGCTCCTCTTAAACATGTAAGCTTCTCCCCAGAAGTTTGAAGGGGTAAAACTGCCCTTAAAGGGTGGAACCAGAGAATTGTTAAGTACCGACTTAGCACTTAGTAAGAACCTAATATCTCATTATCTCATTAGCACTTAGTAAGAACCTAACATCTCCCCCTTTCTTTTGATTTAGAACATAGGGTGGTCATGACCTTGAAACATAAATCCCTCAATATAGGAGGCATTACACATAATTACATAGATTACATAAACACATAGTAACATAGTAACATAATACATACTAGAAATATGTAACAAATAACATGATCAAATAATCATAAATTGAGAATTTATAAATGTCCATAAGTCCATTGTCCATTAGTCTCATCTTGTGTTAGGAAATCCAATGATTCCTGCTGGTTTTAAAGTTCTTTAACAGTCTTCTTATTAACCATGCTCTTTCAGTGTCAGATGTTTCTTAGATTTTCTCCTTTGTTCTGAGGTCTTTCTCTTTTTCTGTCTCTCTCTGATGGGCAAGGTGAATACGACTCGTTGGCACCCATCTGATTCCTTCTCCTTCTGAAGAAATACAAGCAAACCCTCTCCCCTAAGCAGTTAACCTATCTGGTCCCTTCCATTCACCACTTTCTGGGTCTCTCCACATCACCTGGAGATTATCTAAGGACAGTGGAGCTGCTTGCACTGGATACTGCCCTTCTGGTGGGTTATAAAACCTGTCAGCCGGAGCCAGTGCATCTTTGTCAAAAATTAGAAAATTAATGGTATAGAGAACTAAATTTAGAAGTTCTCTAGGGCTACCTGTGGCTCCCCTTTCTTTTGTTTTTGGAGGAGTGTCTTAATGTCTCTGTTTCTTCTCTCTACTATTGCCTGACCTTGTGGATTAAAAGGTATTCCAGTGGTGTGTAAAATCTTATGCTGTGCACAAAAGTGCGCAAAATGTTTAGAACTATAAGCAGGTCCATTATCTGTTTTTATTTCTTGTGGCACACCCATAATTGCAAATGCTTGGATAAGGAATTCAGTGACCACTCGGGCTGTCTCTTTTGCTGTTGGCACTGCAAAAGTGAATCCTGAAAAGGTATCTACTACCACGTGGATGAAAGACAGACGACCAAAAGATTTATAGTGGGTTGCATCCATTTGCCAGATTTCACTGGGTCTCAAACCACAAGGATTCTTCTCTGGAGGAGTGTAGGAGTGTGGAAAGGAAGGCAAGCTGTACAGCTTTTTACTATGCTCCTAGCTTCCTCTCTTGTGATTCCAAATTGTAAACGTAAAGCTCGAGCAGCCTGATGATATTTAGAATGAGATTCTTGTGCTTCCTGAAATAAAGGACTACTGGCTAACATGGTTAGAAGGCTATCTGCCTTTGAATTTCCATCAAAAATAGGACCTGAAAGTCCACTCTGTGAGTGGACATGCAAGATATAAATCTTGCCTGGATGCTTTCTTACCTGCTCTTGAAATTCCTTAAAGAGCTGATAAATATTAGAGGCTGCAAATTTTATTTGGGCTGTGGCAATTCTTTGTACTACACCTACTGAATAGGCTGAATCAGTAATTATATTTACGTCTCCTGGATAATAAATAAGAGTTAGCATGATAGCAAATAATTCATTCTGCTGAGTGGACTGAAAAGGAGTCCTGATTACTCTCTTTATGGTTAAATCATGAGAGTATACAGCACAAATATTTTCTTTGGAGGCATCTATAAAGATTGTTGGTCCTTTAAGAGGAACCTTAGAAACCTTTTTTTCAAAAATCCATTGCCAATTATGTAGTAGCTGGGTTATCTTTAATGGAGACCCATGTGCAAAATTTGGAGTTGTGGCCAATAAAATTTGCCATTCTGGGATGGTCTCACAGCATACATTAATTTGTGCATTAGTATAGAATGTGTATATTTTTTCAGGACTTATGCCAGATAATTGTATTACTCTCTTAATAGCCTTTAATAAAATCCTAGCTACAAGCACTGGGTAAGGAGTAAGGCTTTGTTCTGGTTGTGCTGGGAGGTTCACCCACTCAATTACACTGTCTCCTTGATGAAGGACTGCTGTGGGTGCCTCTTTTGTAGCAAAAACTGATATTTCCAAGGGTTTTTGAGTGACTCTTTCAAGCACATTGGATAAAGCCAGTTCAACTTCTCTCAAAGCCTCTTGTGCTTCTTTTGTAAGCTGGCGTAGTGAATTTAAAGCACTGTCTCCCCTTAAAATCTCATATAGAGTTTGCAGTTGATTGGTAGTTAAGCCTAACATTGGATGCATCCATTGGATATCTCCTATTAATTTTTGGAAATCATTTAAAGTGTTCAACTTCTCTGTTCTTAAAGAAAGCTTTTGTACTGTGAGTGTCTTAGGATATACTTCATATCCTAAATATTGAAAAGGAGCATGTCTTTGAATTTTTTCTGAAGCTATATGCAGTTTGTAGTACTTTAGTGTTTCCATGGTCTTTTGTAGACATGCTTCTAACATTTGTTCCTCAGGTGCACATCTCAAAATATCATCCATATAATGTAACAATATTACTTTTGGAAATGCTTTTCTTACTGGAGCAAGAGCAGCAGCAACATACATTTGACACATAGTAGGGCTGCTTTTCATTCCCTGTGGCAAAACTGTCCATTCATATCTTTTATAAGGCTCAGCCAAATTAACACTAGGCACTAAAAAAGCAAATCTTTTCATATCCTCCTTATCTAGAGGGATAGAATAGAAACAATCCTTAATGTCTATAACCCAAAGAGGCCATTCTCTTGGCAACTGAGTAGGAGATGGAAGTCCAGGCTGAATAGTTCCCATAGTTTCCATCTGTTCATTTACTCTTCTTAGATCAGTTAACATCCCTATTTTCCAGATTTCTTTTTCACCACAAATACTGGGGAATTCCAAGGACTTAGAGAAGGCCGCAAGTGTTCTTGGTCAAGTTGTTTGTTCACTATGTCTAATAAGGCCTGAATTTTATCACTTCTTAAGAGCCACTGTTCTACCCACACTGGTGAATCAGTCTTCCACTGAATAGGAATTGGTGAAAGTGCAGGTAGGCCTTCAACAGCAGCCCTGCCTAAAAATCCAAAGTGCTTATTTGTAATCCTATCTGCTATAAAATGTCTCTTCCCCACAGATTGATGGGGATTTTTTCAACCACAAAAGGAGTAAAAACTCCTGTTTTGCCTTCAAATATCCATCTCAAAGGCCTAGCACTAATTTCTGCTGCTATTGATCCTCCTACCCCAGACATGTAGGTGTCTGCCTTAATCTTTGGCCAGTGACTGGGCCAATTGGCACCTCTAATAACTGTACGATCTGCACCCGAGTCTACCAATCCTTCAAATGGTATTCCATTTATATAAATAGTAAGCATAGGTTGGTCAGCTGTCACAGCTGCTGTCCAATATATTCCTGGATTTTGTTCATTGGAGTCAGAAGCTGGGCCACTATCACCAGGTTGCTTATTAGGGGTACGTAACAATAAGCCTGATGCTACTACTTCTCCTGGTTGATAAATCACACGTTGTCTGCCTGTGTTAGTGACTGGGATATTAGATACACGTTCTCCAGTTTCCCACATCAGTGTATGGATGGACACTGTTTTGTAAGCATGCTCAGAAGGTAAAATGGTCAAGCCTACTGTGCCTGGAGGCAAAGGATCTATAGGCTGAACAGGAACAGATTTCACTTCTCCAGGGAGTATCACAGTAGTCTCTAAAGCACACAACTCTATTTTTCCTAATTTCAATCCCTTTCTTCCATCTGATTGCCTTTTGGCTGATTGATCATGTCTTAAAATTCTCTAGATATAACCTCGGCTGCCATCATGCCCTACTTGGGGGGCTGAAGCTAGGCCCCGCCTCTCATTTCCTTGGGTCAATCTATATTCGGAGGCCCAGTGGAGTCCCTTGTGACATTTTGGACATGGAATTTTGGGTCTTGTTCTCCCACCCTGTCTTCTCACTCTATCTCCATAACTACACTGAGCTCTTAGATGTCCAATTTTTCCACATTGAAAACATCATCAAGTTTCTCTAGAAGTCCCTTGCCAGGAGGGACCCTGTCTTTCCACGTTCATCATTGTCCGGGTGTAAAAAGCATTTGTTCCCACTGTAGCACATCCTCTTATGATCTCCTCTAAAGGAGCATCTTTGTCTAATCCCCATATAATTATTTTGCAAATCTCATTGGCATTTTCCTTAGCCAGATGTCTGGTCATTATTTCTGTAGCTGCATTTTCTCCAATCGTTCTTTTGACAGCAGTTTGCAGACGTCCCACAAAATCTGCAGAAGGTTCATTGGGACCTTGCTCTATTTTAGTGAAAGCCTCTCCCCGATCTTTCTGTCCAGGGAGGGAACCCCAAGCTTTTATTGCAGCCTTGGCAATTTGCTCATACACTGTCATGGGGTAATTAATCTGTTCTAAATTCTCTCCATACTGGCCTTCACCAGCTAAGTGCTCAAAAATGAATGATGTGTTAACTCCTATTTCCAAATTGCATCTGACTTGAATTTTACATAATTCATGAAATTCCACAAGCCACAACAGATTTTCTCCAATTTCTAAACATGTCCTTGCTATGGATTTCCAATCATTCGGGGTTAGGACTTCATAAGACAAACCATCTAGTAACATATTAAAACATAAGCTAATGTAGCCCCATAAAGGGTACAATCTTTTTTCAAATCTTTAATTTTACTCAAATCTAAAGGTGCAAATATTCTCCTTTTTTGACCTACAGAGTCAATGTCTTCAATCATAGGATATGTGTGTATAAAATCACTTATATCCTGTCCTTCTCTCTTAGCTTTAACCAATGCCTTTTCTAATCTTGTCATAGGCTTAGGCTGCTTCACAGGTGATTCTCTGTGTTTCTGCCTCTTCCCCTCCTCCTTCTTGCTCCACCCCTGAAGGGGTTAATTGAGGGAGGAGATGGGAAATGTTCCTGTTGCTCAGAATTGTACTTAACTTCATTGTTATCTGATTCATCCTTTTCACCCAGTTTCGTCTCCCCATTTTGCTCCTTCTTCTCTTCCTTTAGGATAACAATTTTTAAAGCCATTTGGATTAAATTGTTGGTATGAAGTGTATCTTTGGAAATTAAGTTTGGTTTGGAATTGTAGTGTTCACCTATTTGCTTTCCTACTAATTTCCATTCATCTAGATCCAATTCTTCTTCCAGAGAATAACAAGGACATATGACCTGCACAGTTTTTAAAAGTTCAGTAATCTCCTCCAAAATTATAATCAATCCTTGGCTTTTCATAACCTTGATAATGCTCTCTAAACATTTTCCTTGAACAGAAGGCATTTGCACCATGTCACTGAAATTCTACTTTAGCTCTTTAACAAAGTTAAACAAAGTTTAACAAAAGTTTAACAAAGTTTCCTTGTTACTCACGCTTCTGGGTCAGAGAGGCTTTTCCACTGGAATCAGGATCTTGTCGGTCCCTGTTTGGGCACCAAATTGCTAAGGTCCGGGCTAGCTCTTCTGAAGGGCTCAGAATAAGTCCTTGTCAAGATAAGCAAAAATCCTTGCCCACGTTGTGGACGCCAATATGTAATGTTCTGTTGTCTCCAGAAACTGATAATGCTCTCTGGGAGGAGATCTGCTGTCTCAACTCAATCTCTTGGCCAGATTCTTCTTCCTGTAGAGAGCCACCAACTCTGACCTAGAGTAGAGACTTCTCTTCCTTGCTCAATGTTGCTTCTTTTATCCTCCCAGAGAATGGGTGTGGAATAACTCAGGGGCTTCTGGGAAAAAATACTTCAACCAATGAACTTGCTCCTCTTAATCATGTAAGCTCCTCCCCAGAAGTTCAAAGGGGTAAAACTCCCCCTAAAGGGTGGAACCAGAGAATTGTTAAGTACCGACTTAGCACTTAGTAAGAACCTAACAGGGGAAGGGTGGGTGTGTGGATATGTGAATGTGTGAATACATGGGAGGAGGAAAGGAGGGAGGGATGGGAGGATAGATGGATTATAGAAGGAGGGATGAGGGAATGGGATGGACATATGGCAAGAGGATGAAAGGATAGATAGATGGGTGAGTGCAAGGCAGATAGAAGGATGTCTTGAGGAAGGAATATGGAGAGGAATGGATAGGTGGGGGGTGGCTAGATGGATGCATACTTAGTAGATAGATGAATGAATGGAATGGAGGTCATGGAGAGCAGAGGAACAAAGGAACCAGAAGGAATGCATTAACCATGTAGGTTTATAGGTTTTCTTTTTTTGCTGAGGTAATTGGGGTTAAGTGACTTGCCCAGGGTCACACAGCCAAGAAGTGTTAAGTCTCCGAGACCAGATTTGAACTCAGGTCCTCCTGAATTCAAGGCTGGTGCTCTATCCACTGCGCCACCTAGCTGCCCTTCTCCCTTCCTTCAATGAATCTAAGAAGACTTCATGGAAACAGTTGGCTCCTCAGTGCTTGAAGGGAGGGTGGACAGGGAGGCAGTGTGGGTCAGGTGGGCCCCGGGCGCTCTGCTGTCCCCTGTGAGCCTGGCTCCTGGTCAGTGGCTGGCCAGCTTCTGCTGGAGATGTCCTGGAGGGAAAGCCTGCGCCCCCTCCCAGCTGGCCCCAGCCAACTCTCACAGGCCAGAGGTTTTTGTCCCTGTCCATATTAAGCCTCAATCTGCCTCGTCACACCCTTTGTTCCTTGATCCTGGCCCTCAAGCTTCACCCACGGGCTTGATGAGCACTCTTCTGTTCCCCCGGAGACTCTCCTTCTCCAGCTTCCCTCAGACAGGTACGAGGGGAATTTGAGCCTCTCTCCGGCAGGGTCGCCCTGGCCTGGTCCATGCCTTTCACAGGACCCATTTCGGGCCCTCTTCTCAGCCCCCCCCCCTCTCCCTTGGGGAGCTGGCTGCCATGGGCTCCATCGCCACTTCCATGGGCTCCATCGTCATTGTCACGTCCATGATTCTCAGATCTGGAGGACAGACCTGCGCTCCCTTCTGACTTAAGTCTCACACCTCCAGCTGCCTGTGAGACATCCCCCCCCCCTGCAGGCAGCACAGGTTCCCCATGTGTAGAGAAGAGCTCGTGGCTCCCTTCTCACTCCATCCCAGGTGTGGGCAGAGCACCCCGCCCCTCCTTGATGCCCAGAGCTGAGGCTTTGAGTTTCCTGGTTTATTTTTCTGGCTTTTGACTTAATCAGGTTTGATCCTGACTCAGAGAGAAGTCACATGTGTATAAATAATCATTAGCAGGAAACAACCCCCGGTTACCCCCCCACACCCCTGCCACGGTGACTCGGTTCATTAAATAGCAGCAGAGTCTCTGAGCCCATTAATTCTTTCTCTTCCAGGTGGGCACTGGGGGCGATGAACTCTCATCATCGGTAATCCTGGCACAGATGCTGCCATGCCCCCTTCCACAGCACTTCTGGGGGGGTCAGAGAGCTCTGGGTGAGTCAATGAACATTTATTGGGCACCTACAGCGTGTCAGGAGCTCACAGAGCAATGGAGTCGAGAGCACAGAGTCCGAAAATCAGGGTGTGAGCGGGCTTCAGACAGGGCGGGAGGTGGGCACGGAGGTGCAGGCGACAGAAGGGGCAGGGGAAGCCAACTCAGAGCCAGAAGCCCAGGGGGCTTGGAGATCTGCAGGGGGGGAACCCGCTGGCTCCCAGCACCAACCCCTGCTGTTTCCAAGGGCCTGGAGGTTCAGCTGGCTCTTGTTGGGGTGCTCCAGGACAGGGCCCACTCATTCATTTAACAAGAGACCCGGGCGCTCCCTGCAGGGTGGCAGGCCCCGAAACGACCAAGTCACCATCCGGCCCAGGAAGAGACAAGGAGCTTGCAGGGAAAGGAATACAAATCTGTTCCCCAGAAAACTCCCCACGTCTCCCTGCTGCCGGATTGCACGGTTCAAGGACTCCGGCCTGGAGAAGAAAAGGGGGGGGTCCTGTGAAGGAGGGGTCAGCCTCTCTGCCTGGCCCTGAGTGGGGGAAGTACCAAGGGGCCCACTGAGGCCGGAGACGCCTCCTGACAGCTCCACGGGAAGCGGTGACTCTGAGGGGCTGAGCTGCCCCTCGCTTATTGGGACCCGGAGGGGCTTCCTTCCCTATCAGGCCCTTGTACACGTCAGGGATCTCCCGGGATCTGGCCGAGCTTCCGGCCCCTTCTCAGATTCATGGTTTTTAATGTATAAGTTGCATCAGAGCACAGGTCACCCTGCCAGAGGAGGCTGGGGGGGAGGGGCTGAGCTCTCCTCAGCAGCAGGAGGGAACACCCTCCGGGAGGGGGGTCAGAACAAAATGCCATCTTCTTTGTTGTTTTTTAAAAGAAGTTCCTGGGTCCTAGGCTAGGAATCCCTGCACGGGCATGTCAGAGGCTCCTCCAGCCCTCACAATCTGCGCCTCTGTTTCTCCAATATAATTGTGGAGCCTCCCCCCGCCAACCCATGGCTGAGTTCCATGCCAGCGGCTTGGAGCTGCCGTCCACAGGCCCTTGTCTCTGGGCAGGACCCAGCGCCGGCCTAGCTTGCCCCTCTGGCTTTCTGTGGGTTACTGAAGCTAGCGCTCTGTCACCGAGGGGCTAACTGGCCCAGGAACTTTGTAACTCTGAGCCAGGTGGGGGCTCCTCCCACTCTGGCCCCTGCTGCCCAGCTCCCTGGCCCCTCCTCAAAGACCTTCCCTTCCCCACTATCTCAGAGCTGTCACTGCGGTCACTGGCACAGAGGGCTCCCAGCAGAACCCCAGGGTCAGACCCTGTGCATTCGGAGGAGTGTGACCCGAAGGGGAGAAGGCGCTCACCCCTGCTGGCAGGCGGTCAGCTCCTCCACCTGGAGCCTTAGTGACGGGGCCATCACTCAGGAGTCTGCCCCTCCACCAAGGTCTGCGTCTCACGGACTCGGGCTCCTTGTCACCCCACGGAGCTGCCTGGGACTGGCCAGAGCCCCGGAGTGGGGAAGGCCTGCTGGGGTCAGGTGCCCCCCTTTGTGAACCTCTTATACAGGGAATCCTGGGGCGCCGGGAGGTGGGCGGCCTTCCGCCCAGAGCCTCTGCTCCCTGAGGTTAAAGGCCGGTCCTTTCCCTCTCGGCCTTTCCCCAGCCGGGCCTCGGTCCCCCTCCGAGCTTCTCTGCCGTCTCTGGCCCCGTGGTGTCCAGGGGGCTGCTGTGGCTATGGGGAAGTTGCCAGCACAGGGATGGGGGAGGGAGGAGGAGACAGCAGCCCAGTCAGTCTGTCTGTCTCTGTGTCTGTGTGTTTGTGTGTGAGTGTGACTGACTCCCCCCTCACGGCTCTGGGCAGGCCACGGCTGGCTTCCTCTCCAGCGGGGGGACCTTGGCCGACCTTGACCGGCAGGGAGGGCCCAGAGCAGGGCTGGGGCGAATTCTGTCCATGTCCCCTCCCTCCTTCTGCCCTGGAGGGCGGGGGTCAACAAGCCTCCCGAGCTTAGAGCAGGGGCTAAATTTAGAAGGGGCCGAGCCAGGCCTTCTGGGCAAGCCTGTGGCCACCTGGGCCTGGAGAGGGGAGGGGCTCCTGGGGCCAGCTCTGGCTCTTCCTGTGGGTGGGAAAGAGTCCAGTTGTAATGGCCACAGGAAGACCCTGGGGGGCTTCTGCGGTGCCCTGTAGGCTTGTGGGTTTATATGTGGGTGTGTGGAGTGTGTACCTGTGTGTGCACTAGGGTGTGGCCCCCCATCGGGAAGGACCATTTCTGGGGTACTGTCCAGTGCCCCATCAGTCCCCTGCGCCATGCTCTCCCTGCTGACATCCAGACCTCCCTGGGTCCCGCGGCTCGGGCCAGTCACGACCATGGCTGTTGAGCCCCCGTCAGTGTGTCCGCTTTCGGGGACGGTCCGTGCTGCTCCTCGGGGGCGTCCTGGGGGGTCGGCCTGGGAATGGAGCAGAACAAACAAGCGCCCCGTGTGGTTTCCTCCCTCCGTCGTCCTGGCTCCGTCCTTGATCTTTCTCAGTCAAGAAGCCCCGTCCCGGCTGCCCCCCACCCCCTGAGAATGTAACAGTGTGCAAAGCCCCGCCGAGAGCCTCCCAACAGCCTGGTGTGTTATATGGCCACCAGCCTCATTTTGTAGGTCAGGAAACTGAGGCTCAGTGTCCAGGAGAGGCCCGGGGCCCGCAGCTCGAGGGAGGATTCTAACTCGACTCCCTGAGCCTCTGGCTCCTCATCAGTAAATGACTAGATCATCTCCCAGGTCCCTCAGCCTCCAGCCCATGGCACAGGATTGGACAAACCAAGGCTCAGGAGGACGGCAGGGAGGAAACATCCCCCCTCGATGGGGTTTCCAGTCCCAGCATCCCCAGAGCCGCCACTGCCACGGGCCCCTTCTTCCTCGGCTCTCACGGACACTCTGAGACACCCCCAAGCCATGGCCGTTGCCCTGAGCCAGTGTGTCCTGGCCGAGAGAACCAGGGGAGCGGAGCTCACGTTCTGGGCCTGGCACTGAGTGCTCGGGGGAGCCTTAGCTGCCTCCTCAGCTGCCAGCTTGTCAGGGGCCGGATGAGGGAGCTGGGAGCTCTCCTCAGCTGATCTAGAACCCAGAGAGACTCTCTTTGCTTTAGTTCCGGGCCTCAGTTTACACTGTGGGCAGGGCCGCTTTCCTGGCTCTGGGCCCAGGCTGCCTCCACAAGCTGAGGGGGACTGGCACGTCGGCGCTGAAGTCCCTTCTCCCTCCATCCTAAAGATCAAAGCATGACTCTAGATCAAGGTGGGGGGGGACCTTGGCCAGGGCTTGGGGGCCAGGTGGGAGCTGCCAGCTTGGGGGGAACCTCTCTTCTCTCTCTGCCTTGTAGCCCACTTGCTGGCCCCCCCAGAACTTCCAGTAGGATCCAAATGGGTGCCACCTCTTGGGGTCTGGGGGATGCTGGTTGTGGTGAGGGGAACGAGGGGAAGGGCTGGGCAGCCCCTGACCCTGGGATCGGGCCAAGTGGGGCGATCTCTGTGGCCCCGTGGCCTAAGTGAGCTCTCCCTCTTCCCACCAGGTCACCCCGCTGGGCCACGCCTCCACGGACTTGCCCCTTTTGGAGCTACTGGTCACTACTGCCACCTGCTCCCCGCCTTCTCCAATCTCACAGGTAAGGTTCTGCAGTGCCTTGGGTGTGTGGGGGTGGGGGGTGACTGGTCTGAGGTGGAGGGCACTGGGCTTGGCCACCCAGCCTCGGGAAACAGTCGGCCACCTTTGACGTTCCTTGTGGCCTGAGAACCAGTGGCTAGGCTTCCCCTGGCATCTGGGGTCCCTCTCTGACCCTGACCGCCAGGCTCCCAGAGAGCTGTGGTCTCCGAATACCCACCGATCCAGGCGGGGAGGCCCTTGAAGCTTAAATTCAAAGTCAAGGCTTCTCCAGTCAGCATTTAGGCAGAGAATTCTGGACAGTACTGACTGTGGAAGCCGTGACTATTCCATGCTTGACCTCTGCTGCTTTAGTGAGGCAGCAGAAAATATAGCTCACCTCATGTCAGGGGCTTCCCAGAATTCCATGGGCTCTGTCCCCGGGAGCTTCCAGCACCAGCAAGGGAGCTGTGAGGGAGGCCCCAGAGGCTTGGCTGTGCCATGGCTGTGGGCATCGTGGCAGGGACACATTCGGGGGTCCCACACACCAGCTCTTCTACCCATTTCTTGCCACCGCCGCTGCTGCTCTCATCCTGACTTAGAACCTCTGCCCCAATCCCTTCAGCCCCTCTGCCGGCTTGGGTCGTGCCCTCCGGCTCGCTCACCAAGCACGTGTTGCTGGGCCTTTCCGAGCCTTTGTCCCAGCCGGTAGTACCCATGGCCTCCCCTGCAGGCTTCCCAGGGGCTGAAGGTGGGGGAGCAGGACCCAGAGAGAAGGCTGAAAGAGGAATGTTCTGGGAAGGAGAGACTCGAGGGCCAGGAGGCTGGAGGAGAGGGGTGGGCAGTGGAAGCTGAGGGGGGGCGTGTTCAGGAAGGAAATGGGGGAGCAGAAGAAATAGGGGAAGAACCCTGCAAAGAGAGGGCCTAGAGGGCCCTGGAAGCCCAGGCTTGCAGCTCGCTCCACGTTTCTGTTCCTAACTTTGCTTAGAAGAAAAGAACATGTGTTCTCTAGGTGGAAGGGCCCTGGAGTCGGGGGGGGGGCAGTCCCCCCCACGCCGTGTACCTGGGGCCCCAGCCTGACCTGCCAGTGCCTGCCTCTCAATGAGCATGCTCAGGGCTCTCACACCTTCTTCCACCCATTCGCCCTCTTCCCAAACTTTGTCCCTGAAAAGCCTGAGAGCCACTGGGAGCCCCTGAACTCTGGGGGGCTTCTGAATCGGCTGGGTTTGGTCAGAAATTATAGGTACTAGGGGCCCAAAAGGGCATCTGATAACTCTCATTTTCCAGGTGGGGAAACTGAGGTCCAGAGAATGTAAGGGAATGTAAGGGATTACCCAAGATCATCGGGGATCGAGCTGAGGTCTGAACTCAGTCCTCTGCCTCCAAAAGGATCCTTTCTCCCACCCTGTACAAAGCTAATGGCGGGGAGGCAGATCTGCCAAATCACATCATTTTACATTGGCTAATTGTGGGTGATTTGGAGCATTTATATATATATTTAAAACATGGTCGTTTGCAGCTTTGCTTTTTCCCTCAGAAAACTCCCTGCTTGTATTCTTGTCACAAAACTAGCAAGGGGCTTGGGCTGGACGGCGGACCCCCGTCCCAGACTCCTCTGCTTCTGGTCGCTGCCTCTCTGCCCCCTTCTGCCCCGACGATCTTGTCATCCATCCTTTCTGTTCATTCTGCGGACGAAGGCTCCCCCCAGCCCCCTTTAGGCAAGGGATGGGCTTGTGTCCCAGTGGCGACAGGTGGGGTCCGTCCGGAACTGGCAGCCCCCGGTACCTCCCGGGCTCGGCAGTTCCTGCGGGCTCTTCGGCTGGCCAGGTGCTTGTTGTCCCCCGCCGGCTCTTCTCCATCTGCAGCTCCCTCGGGAGCAGTAGGGCACTCGGGGAGATTGTTTCATTAACAAGCCGTGGCCTCTTCTTCCAGGCTGTCAGACAGCTCCGCCCCCTCCCACGTCTCCTGTGTCAGGGGGTCGCCCCGCAGACAGCCCGCCAGCCGCCCGCTGTCGGCAGCTCTGATGACACCCGGAAGCTCGCTCCCCTCCCTTTCAGCCCCCGGGGACGGGCCTGCTTCACCTTGTGTTCTCTCTGTGGGCTTAAAGCGGGGAATTAGGACTGCTGGGGGAGGGGAAGCCAGCCCTGGCATGAGAGGAGCGCCTTCCCTGGGAGGGAGGTCTGGAAGACCCCAGGAAACGCCCCCACATTTCTCCATCAGTCCAATCACAATGCCTGAGAGGACACTTCTGGAGCCTCCTCCTTGGGGTCAAGATCCTGGGGCCCGGTTTGGCCAAAATGGCCCCAGAACAAGTCCATTATGACTTGTGAATGTATCCCCAAGGCCTGAGGTGTCCCCGGATCACGAGACGAGGGGCCAATGGGAGGGAGGGAGGTTGGATGGGGACTCTGGGGGGAGTTGTTCTGCCTAAGGGAGGTGGGGCCTGAGGAGCGACCAAGAAAGGGGGAAGATGGGCCAAAGGAGAGGTGGAAGGTCAAGGTCATGAGCCGGGCTGAGAGGAGCAAGAGCTGAAAACTGCTGCCCCTGGCGCTCCCAGAGAGCTGAGGACCGAGCTCACCCGTCTAAGGCCTCCAGGCCTACCTGCCCTCGAGGAGGAGGAGGAGGAGGAGGAGGAGGAGGAGGAGGAGGAGGAGGAGGAGGAGGAGGAGGAGAAGGAGGAGGAGGAGGAAGAGGAGGAGGAGGAGGAGGAGGAAGAGGAGGAGGAGGAGGAGGAGGAGGAGGAAGAGGAGGAGGAGGAGGAGGAGGAGGAGGAGGAGGAAGAGGAGGAGGAGGAGGAGGAGGAGGAGGAGGTGCTGTCCGTGCCTTCTGTTTTCAGAGGGGGCCAGTGGCCTGGGTACCAGAATCTCACATACTCATACACACACACTCTGTCTCTCTGTCTCTCTGTGGTTCTCTGTCTCTCACACACACTCTCACACTCTTACACACACACACTCTCACACTCTTACACACACACACACACACACACACACACACACACACACACACACCCCACCCAGAAAACAAAGGACAGCAGAGGTCAGTGTCTAGCCCATGGTTAGAACATGACATGAGTCTCATCCTTCAGCCAGAGGGCCTGAGGCAGCATGTCCGGGGGCTCCTGTGCTCCCGCCCTGGGCTCCACCCTTGTGTGCCCTTAGATCAGTCTCTGACTCGGGGGGTCCCTGTTTCCTTAACTATACAAGGAGGGCTTCACTCCATGACTTCCAAAATCCCTCTCAGCCTGAGATCTGATTGCTATCACATGGGGGAGGGGCAGAAGACTCTCTAGTCCAGGCACCCCAGTGACATTCCAGGATTGGAGGGAAAATCAAGTGGCAAACCTCCCTGGTGGCAATTGTGAGGGAGGATGAAGACAAGTGAGACACGGGGGCGCATCCTTCAGCCCCCATAACTTGGGGGAACGTGGTCACAGAGTCCAGCACATATCAGAGGAAGGACACGGGCCCAGTTTGGGGATTTGGAAGTATGTAGCTGAGATACAGAAAGAGAACAAATTATCTGAGGGCTGAGTTGGATTTGAAAATATGTTGGTAGCTGAGATATGCAAAGGACAAATTATTTGAAGGACAAGTTGCATGAGGAATTGTATTCAAAGGGAGGGGGAAATGCCCTAGATAAAATAGGGGCCCACGGTCCCGGAGGAAGGGGGATTCGGGCTGGGAATGGAACTGAGTCTGAGCTTACAGCACGTGAGATGCTGGTGCAGGCCCTTGAGGACGGTGTTAGGGGATCAGGGGAAGAAGACTGGGCTGGGCTGCAGGAATCCAGGAAGACTCCCTGATGGAGGCAGCATGAGTCTTGCTGCCTCCTTCCCTCCTTGTTTTCCCCTGCTCCTCCTTCCTCTCTTGCCTTTCCTTTAAGGCCTGAGCTTTCTACCATTACCTTCCTTCCTGTCTCCCCAGTCGACTCCTAAAGATACTCTCTGGGTTTCAGACTTCCTTGAGCTTGGTGGGCTAAGCTCTCCCTGCCCGGGGCATCCCCTTTAGGCTGTGCTCCCTCCCTCTGAGCCCCCTCCGGCTTTTTCGGTTGAGCCTCAGTCCGTCCCATTGCACATGGGGTCCAGATTCCAAACCATCCAGGCTTCCGGGGTCCAGGATTGGTGATCAGGGTACTGGGTTTCCTCATCAGGACTGACTTAGCTCAGGTGGGACCAGCCCGTGCTCCTTGGAGCGCAAAACAAAGGCCTGGCAGAGCCTTCAGCTTCTCTGTCCACAGTCCCTACATCCGGAGCAAGGCTCTGAGAAGCAAAAGAATGAAACGAGCTCCTCAGCCGCCTGTTACCTTTTTCCAATTTTCCTAATTCCTCGGCCCTCACGCTCTGTTCCAAATTACTCAGAGACATGCTGGCCATAGGCCTAGTCCCTAGGGTCTGATGTTTTACTGCTCCCCTTGGCAAGCAGAAATCAAGCTTAATTTAATCAAAATCACAGGGCAGGACAGAGGCCCCAGGGAAACCAGAGAACAGCCCCTCTGCCCAGATCCAGACTCTTAAGTCCCAGCTTGGCAATAGTCACGCTTCGGGCCGGATGCACACCGAGCCAGATTTCCCACTGGTTTTCCTGCCCCCGAATTTTGAGACTGGAAGTGAAGCTGAGCTTGTCTCAGAGATTAGTGGAGGCTTCAGGCCCTGGAGAACAAGAAAAGGCTAAGCCCAGAACCACCTTCCTGAGCTCAGCAGCCCCATTAGAAGCAGCCCAAGTGCTGATCCTCTGGGCCGCCATATTTGCCTGACTAAATGTCAGCAGGCTCTCCTTCAGTTGCTGACTGTCCTGGCTAGAGCTTCTAGAGAACTGCTAGGGCAGCCTGGCGATGGTTCTGCCTTCTTCGGGGCTCTGAGAGCTCAGGCCTGTGAAACTTGTCCACGCTTTCCCCTAAAACCTGAATAAAGTCATTGATCAATGCTCTCCCCATTAGATAATGAACTCCTTGAAGAAAAGAACTGTTTTGCCTTTGTTTGTGCCCTGGTATTTAGCCCAGTGCCCAGCATTTAATGTTTATTGACCAACTGAATGATTGACTCTGAAGACCTCATTGTCTTAAAGAGTCTTTCCTTTAAGGGAAGCCTTTCCCTCAAATTTACCTTGGAAATTGTATTTTTACTCTAATGTCATTCGGTTAGAGCCAACTGACCTCATCATACTTCCTGAATCGAGCTTTTGATTTACAGCTTTCTAAGTCCTGGTTAGATTCCCAAAAGGAGAGGCAGGCAGCATTGATGGCTTCCTCGTATAGCCTTATTTGAAAATGTAAACTACAATTCTAAAAGCAACAACTTGCAAATGAAGTAATAGAGCTATGAGCCTGCTTTCTGGGAGGGGGGGGTTAAATGTAAATTTTAAAATGTAAATTTCTGTGTGACTCTCTTAATTACAAACTATAAAAGAATCCCCAAATATCTTGGTACTTAGGAGAAAGATGTAATAGAATTTAGAGCTAGAGGGGCTCCGAGACCACCCATGGAGAGACTTACTGCACACTCGGACCCATCTCCTACCGGGGAGAACAGAAGATGCTGGAAGGTTTGGGAAGGAAATCCTTGGGCTCCCAAGAGAGTCAGGGGAGGTAGCTGAGGAATGGAGTGCGTGACCAGACTCTTGAGTCAGTTGGGATTGTGCTTTGAAAGGTCTGATCTTATTGTTGATGTTGTAGGTGTCCCGCTTTCAGAGGTTTCTCCTTTTCTTGTTATATCTTCTTATCCAGGCCTCAAGGGGAATCTCTCTCTCTCTCTCTCTCTCTCTCTCTCTCTCTCTGTCTCTCTCTCTCTCTGTCTCTCTCTCTCTCTCTCTGTCTCTCTGTCTCTCTTTTTCTCTCTCTGTATATATATATATATATATATATATATATATATATATATATATATATATAATTTATGTCTTTCTCTCCTCTTTTTTCTTTCTTCTTTCCCTCTGTCTCTTTGTCTTGTCTCTCTCTTCTGTTTTTCTCTATCTGACTTTTTCTGACTCTCTCTCCCTCCTCTTCCTCTTTCTCCTCCTTTCCTGTAGAGAATACCAGCTCTTCCTGATACTTTTCTGAACACCCTAGCTACACAGCTCTCTATCATCTCTGTCTCTCTGTTTCTCTGTCATCTCATTAGATTCTCACATCTTTCCCAATGGATATCACAGTGATGATGATGATGATGATGATGATGATGATGATGATGATGATGATGGCTGGCTCTATGGCGCTGTGAGGTTTTCCAATGCATTAGCCCCTTTGAACTTCCCAGCCACTCTCTGAAGTAGATACTCTCTGCAGTTGACAAATGAGGGAGCTAAAACCCCAAGAAGCTAAGGGCCATCCATGCTATGCAACTATTGAACAGCTGACTCAAGATTAATCCCTGAGTCCTCCTGTCTCATGTCCAGCAGCTCTGTCCACTAGACCACAGTGCCTATGGGCATTGGGATGAGCCCATTGAGACCAGGACTGCTGTTTCTGACACGGCCTGGGGCAGGCCCCCTGACACTGGCCTGGAAATTTAGACAGTAGGACCTCATCTGAGCAATCTAAGGCTGGAAACCCCTTATAGAATCAAAGACTAAGGGGCAGGCAGCAGCAGCATAGAAAAGTAGGAGCCCGGCAGGGCCAGAAGCTGAACATTCTTCATTTCCAACTCATTTCAATTCCAATCAAACCTGCTGGGCTGAGACTTGGGACTTTCTCGGAATTCAATGAGACCATGCACTGCTCTGGCCTTGCTGTTCCTCATGTCCCTAGAAGAATGGCTGCTGTTCTATTTGCTGTTCTAAAGAGTGAGCCCGAAGGGCGAGAACCATCAGTGGGCTTCTCCATGATTGTTCAATTAGCTTTTAGAAAGTACCAAGGTATTATAAAGACACTTGGTACTAGACAAGCCCCCAAAAAGAGAGGTGCTCTTCTCCTGTAAGTGAAAAGTTCCTATGGATAGCAGGTTCAGCTGTAATGTACAAAGCTAGTGAGGCACACATGGGGGAAGTATGTGTGGCAAAGCGGTGTTTTAAAAGGCTTGGCACTAGGAGTACTTCTCTTCCTATGTGGAATCTTCTTCAAGTTTCCTGTAGTTCTAGCTCTCTGCTGGGCTCTGAGGATATGAACCTTTCTAAAGCCCATAGTCACCATTCTCTCCAGGTCGGGGGGATAGAGGAGGGGGAAACTACTTCCCCATGCTTTTCTGTTTCTGTGTTGGTCTATGTTTGCCCGTCGTGTGTCTCCCCCTGCTCTGTGTGAGATGCATTGTCTCCTACTGACCTAAAGAAAGAAAGTCCACAAAAGTGGACTCTTCCTACTGGTTTGGCTGGAACTGGAGTCCTCCAGGCTGTCCCTCTTCCACCTGTAGGATAAAATATCAATTCCTGTGGCTGGCATTTAAACCCCTTCACCACTTGGCTCCAATATACTTTTCTAGGTTTATTGATTACACTCCCTTTCAAGAATTCTATGGTCTGAGCGAGCTTTCTTTCTTTTTATTTTTCACAACTGGAATTTCATCTCCCCCTGCAGTCCTTTGCATAAGTTTTTTTTTTTGCTTGGGAAACTCAACCTCCCTCCTTTGCCTCTTAAAACCTTTTAAGTATCAGCTCAATTACTACCCCCATCAAGTTAAAGATCCTCCCAGTTGTTAATGTACTCCAAGCACTGTGTTGGTGTTTTATAGAACTCCTGATATACTTACTGGGAGCATTGATCCCACTAGTGAATGTGAGCTACTTAAAGGCAAAGACATGTATTTATAGTCTCAGAATCCAGTCCAGTGTTTACTGAATGCTTGCTAATGGATTAATTTGTGAAGATCATAAAGTTTGGAGGAATAATTAATGCATTAGATAAAATAAATTGAATCCCCCCAAAAAAAATCTCAGTAAGTTAGAACAATGGCACAAACAGAGTGGCATGGAATTTGGAATTTAATAGGGTTAAATTTGAGGTCCTGAACTTAGTTGTATTTTCTTTTTTTAATCAACAGCACAAATTGAGAAGATTGGGGAAGAGGGTATGGAATGGGGCATGGCAAGACAACAGTTATTGCAAAAGATCTGAGGGACAAGGAATTTAGCATCCTTGAGCTCAATAGGAACCAGAAATTTGAACATGTGAATGATCCTGTCCCCTCTCTCCAAGCTAACACTAAAAACCCAGACAGATTTTGTAAGAGAAGCAGTCAGCACCACAGCCAGGGGTAAGTAGGAAGAAGCAGAGAATCACAGTTGAGTCAGCACCATGGCCAGGGGCAGGAGTGATGCTGAGTGCACTCTGTGGCTATACAGACAAAGTGCATTGCCTTGCTGTTTGGAACTTGGGAGAGAGATGAAGGAGGGGATATGCAGTGAGATTATTGAGGAGGAAGGGTTATTATCAACATTGGTATATCTAAGTGGGCTGGCTGGCTTTGGTACTTCAAAATTATTCAGAGTAAGGGTTGGAGCCAATCCTGGAGTTAGAGAAGCCCTGAAGCATGGTCTGAACATCCCAAGGAGAAATGACCTCGATGTGAGCATGTTTCTGAGACTTCTACCCATAACAGAAAAGCAGTCAGGGAAGTGTGTGCATGTGTCTAGGTGTTCCTTCCTAGGAGTCTGAGATCTTGTGACTGTTGCTTAATAACGACAATAATAGCTAGTATTTATATAATGCCTTAACATTTGTGCATCATTATGTGTGTGTTGTGCATGTATTTGTGTGTATGTGTAAAATCTCACTTGATTCTTATAACAAATCTGTGGCATAGATCCCCTGATAAAAAATATCTGAGAGATGATTCAAATTCAGGTCTTCCTGACCCAAGTCCAACCCCTTGTCCACTCTACGGTGCGGCTTCTGGCTGCTTATCATTGTTACTCATTAGCAACATTCATTGTTCAGGCAAGGTTATCCCCTTAGCATTTGTAAGGAGAAGGCAGCAGGATCAGATGATGCTTTTCTGTGTCAGAGTGAGATAATTTAACAGCACAAACTCCAACCTTTGCAACCCATCGACCTCAGAAGGCATTTATGTTGGGAAGATGGGAAAGTAATGGTCTATAATGAATAGTTCTTTTGGTGGAAAAGAGCTCCACACTGAGAAACTATCAGCCAGATAAGCAGGTAAGAGTCAGCACCATGGTCAGGGGTAAAAACCATCTGAGGATCCTGAGGACCTTGGCAAAAGGTGATCTGCAGATGTCTTGACAAATTTGATTGAGCTGGCTCACTTTGGTATCTTTAAATGTTTGGATTGTTCCCAGGATAAGAGTAGGTGTTGCTGAGGTTCTTGGGAACGGTGGTCTTTCTTGCTGGATTTCTCAAGGAAAAGTTTTTCTGATGTACACATGTTGTGTGTGCTATTTACAGTGTGCTGCTACCTTTGAGTGAAAGCTTGTCTGGATGCCCCCTCCTAGGCTGTCCCTTCCCTGGCCGTCTCTTTTCTGATAGTCCCTTCTTTCAGAGAAAGTTTTGGATGCATATCCTAAAAAGCATTTGCTCTGAGACCATCACCAGAGGAGCGCGCCCAGATACAACAGAGCAGTAATTCTCCACTTGGTCAGCTCACCCATGGAGCACTGTCCATCACTTTTCACATTATATTTCCAAAGAGGCCCGAGGAAGACTTTCAGAAAAAAAGAACAAGATGATAAAAAGGGAACTTGGAGCCTTGTCATATAGAACTGAGACTATTGGGTTTGGAAAAGCCAAAGTTCTGGAGGGAATGATAAGGTAGCGGAGTCAGAGCCATCCTTCAAATGACTGCTTTCCAAATCCTCAGGAAAAAGGCAGTTATCAAATTCCTCTAACTCTCTTCTCTTCTATTCTTTTTTTTTTCTTCTCTTCCTTTCCCTTTTACTCTCCTCTCTTTTCCTCTTCTCTCTTCCTCCCCTTCTCTCCTCTCCTCTCCTTCTTTCCTCTCCTCCTTTTTTCCCTTCCCTTCCCTTCTCTTCTCTCTTCTCAGTGAGTGGCTCCTATCCCCCAGTGTGTGCTCCCACTTCCTTCCACCCCCATCCTGCATCCCTTCTTCATGCCAGGCTCCCGTTTGGTTAGGGATAATCAAACTTTCTGATTCCTTCTCCCAGGATCAAAGCCAGAGCCGTTCCCATCCTCTGATCCCGGGCAGCTTCGGGCAGTTCCACTTCCCTCGTGCTCTTTGCAGCCAGGCCAGACACAGGAAAAAGACCTGGGAGTCAAAGCTGGCTCCCTCAGGAAGAGAAGATCTGGGGGAGGGGGATTGCAAAGGAGGCCGAGTGCTGGATCTCCAAGAGCTGAGCCGGGGGAAGAGAAGGGAGAGTCAGGAGACACGCGGGATCTCCAGGCGCCTTGGAGCCCGTTACCTGCCCCTGGCGCTGGCCCTGGCAATCATATCGTGCCCTCCTGCCAGGGTGCTCATCCCTTTCTCCCTGTAGTTTCCCTCTTCCCTCCGCATCCCCGGCGGACACACACACACACACACACACACACACACACACACACACACTCACACACTCACACACCTAACACTGAGGCCCCCTCTGAGGGGTGTGGGGGAGAAGGGCGGAGTGAGAGGCTGCAGAGGCGGAGGAGGAGCGGGCTGCGGCCCCGGGCACTGGAGACTGGGCAGCAGGCACCAGGCGTCTGGAGCCCCGGCTCTCTCCTCTCAAGCGCCCCCCTTCTGTGCTCCGGGCCCCGCCCTCTCTGCTCCCTCCACCCCCAGCCCGGCCCTGCCTGCCATTGGTGGCCGGGGCGCCGCCGCTCACAGGACTCCCGACTCCCAGGCCAGCGGCAGCCCGAGTCGGGACTCCCCGGCCAGCGCGGCGCTCGGCAGCTGTGCCTCCCCGCGGGCTGCGCCCTCAGAGCTGCAGGAGCAGGCGGAGGAGCGGGGAGGACGCCGGCAGAGGAAAGCCGGAGGAGAGCGGGGCAGCGGAGCCTCGGCGGGCCGGGCGTCCCGAGGAACGGGCGCACACCCACGCTCCCCAAGTCACCTGCGCATCCGCTCCTCCGCCCCGCCCCCACTCTCTTCCCGCTGCCTTTGTGCGGGTGTCCTCTCTCTGTCTCTCTGTCTCTCTGTCTCTCTCCGTCTCTGTCTCTGTCTCTGTCTCTCTATCTCTGTCTCTGTTTCTCTCTGTGTCTCTGTCTCTCTCTCCCCCACCTCCGTGTCACACGCGCGCACGCACACACCCTGTCACCCGCACACACACGCAGTCACCCTCGCACACACTCCCCCACCATGGACTTCGCGCTCTTCCCCGGGTGGCCGGAGGAGCCGGACGCTAACTGCAGCGGACTTCCGCAGCTGCTGCGGGGCCCGGGGCCGGACGCCGGGGGCCCGCCTCTCTCGGGCCCGCAGGGTAGGTGCTCCGGGAAGTCGGGGCGCCGGGGGCGGAGCCCGGGTTGGCGCTGGCCCTCCGTGGGCGCCCCGGGATCCTCAGCCCGCCCTCCGTGAGCCCCCGGGATCCTCAGCCCGCCCTCCGTGAGCCCCCGGGATCCTCAGCCCGCCCTCCGTGTGCCGCCCCAGGTCCCTATTGCAATGCTACCACGGACGAGATCGGGACGTGCTGGCCCCGCAGCGCCGCCGGGGCCTACGTGGAGAGACCCTGCCCCGAGTTCTTCAACGGCATCAAGTACAACACCACGAGTAAGTGGGCTCCCCTCCCTCCCTCCCTCCCTGCCCCGCCCTCCCCACTCCGGCCTCGGGCCGGGACCCAGAGAGCGTGGGGCACGGGGAGTGACGGCTCCCGGGCCAGGCCCGCCGCCCTGTGACCCTCAGTTTCCCTTGGTGTGCCGTGTTGGGGATGGAGCTGAGGGGCTTCCCTCACCGTCTGGGACCTGAATCTTGCTATCCCGTGAGCCATGGCGGCCCCTCTCAGCCCCATGGTTCGGAGCCTCCTCTGTCCGGGAGCGAGAGGCCAGGGGCGGGGTGGGGGGAGGGGGGACAGGGAATCGGCTTGGGGATGGGAGAAAGAGCAGGATTGCAGTCCTGGAGCCCACTAAGCGTCCCAAGCTCTGAGGGAGGGATGGGAGCGAGCAGGAGCTAACCCGGAGCTAGCGGCAAGTTCCATTAGAGAAGGGCAGGCGCAGTCAGGGGCCCCTGACATCCAGAAGCTGAGACCCCCACCATCCCGGCAGCCCTGGGGAGCTCATTTACTGCGTCCCACCACACAGTCCTATTATTATTATTAGAGTGAGTGAATGAGGGTGCTCCTCTCCCACGTCCCGTCCCACTTGCAAAGCATTTGCAGTGCTTGGGGCGTTTTCCCTTCTCCTGACTCACCTAAAGACCCCCCATCCCCCCACCCACTTCCACCTCACATTCAGCCCCCGCCTCGAGCTCGGAAAGAGGTGCTTATCCAGAAAACGAAAAGACTGCCCGCCGGGGCCCTCCAGACGTAAGGGAAAAGGAAAGGCTGGGGAATGGGACCGGCTGCAGGAGCCCACCCGCCCTTCACCCCCACCAGGGGGCCTCCGTGTCCCCCTCAGCAAATCAGTGCGCTGGACTCCATGAGTGCTAATACCCCTCCAGCTCTGGAGCCACAAGTGATGGGCATGAGAGAGTAGGGGTCTGGATACAGAACAGGGAACCATCACACCGGGAGCTCAGGTTCCTCCAGTCCAGGGTCTGCACCGCTTTCTCCTCCGAGGGAGCCATTAATGAGGCTCAGAACGAGCCCTCCCGTCTGAGTCAGGGGCCTGGAGCAAGCTCACTCCTTCTGAGTCAAGGGCTCTGAGTCAGGAGCTGGGGGCTGGATCCCTCTGATTCAGGGGTTCCTAGACGCCAACGTCTGCCTAGCAGGAAGCTGCCTCGGGGAGCCCTTTTTCCCAGAAATCTGGTTGGGCTCCACTCAGGCATGGCAGAGACCTTCCTCGGATCTCAGCGCAGAGCTGACCCATTTGGCCTGCTTCCCCCCTTTCCATTATCTTCCCCACCATTCCCTCCTGCCTTTCTGAGTTCTGGAGAGGCGAGGACGTGGTCGGAACCGGCTTCTTCATGGAGCGGGTGAGGGGCCAGGAGGCCCCAGCTGGGTGTCCCCAGTCTCATTTAGTTCCTGCCCTCACTGCTCGATATTTGGAACATTATTCAAATCTTCGAGGGCTGATATGGGAGGGGGCCCGGCTGGTTCTCAGCAGCACAGCAAGGGAAATGGGCACCGATAGGTAGAAGGTAATTATAAGAAGGCAGATCTGGACGCCGCAGAAAGACTGGCCGAGCTGGAGCACCGAGTCCTGACTTTCTGGATTTTGAGTCAGGAGACATGAGTTTAAATACTGGTCTTGCTACATAAGAGCTTTGCTACCCTGGGTACATCCCTTCCCTCCGGGGGCTTCCATTTTGGCATTAAAATTGTTTCATTTTTAACTGAAAAGCCCACCAAATAAGTGAGCATGTATGTGGCAGAAGAGAAAAGGAGAGCTGACGTGAAGTTGTAGGTGTCTATTAGCTTCAGGGGGATTTTTCTTTGTAAATAAATTATCCTTATTCTGTTTCCTTCTGTTTCAAAAGAGGGAACTATGATTTTTAAGCTTCCTCCTTACTCTGGCTCCTAGAGCTTCTTGAGCAATGAGAATTTCCCAAAAGGCTCCCTGCCTTGGGAGCCCCAGAGATTCACTGGTGTCCAAGCCTACTGGGAGACTGTGAAGGGAGGGCTTTCCATTCTGGGAGGGGAAAGCCATTGGCTTCTATGTTTCTAAGGTTTTGTATGTGATGAGATGCCCTCCCACCCCCCAGGAGTATGATTCTCTCAAGCAGTCAATCAAAACACATTAATTCTGGGCCTCCTGGTTGCCAGGTGCTGTCCTGGGTGCTGGCATCCAAAGGCAAAAAGCAGCTAACGTTCAGTTAAATGAAGACAGTTTCAGGACACCGGGGCACCAAATGCTGGGGCTTGGGAGGCTTGAAAATAACAATTTCCAGCTTGGGAAGGAGATAGTGTGATTTAACACTCAGCCTCAGAACCCCTCCTTTACAGAGGAGGAAACAGAATCCAAGAGGAGACTTAGCCAGCATCACACGGCCAACAAATAGAAGAGCTAGCAGGGGGCTGAACTCTGACTCTCCACTCAGCCCTCTGGCCACCACAATGCCCTTCAAAATGGGTCATTACATTGTATTCTCGGGCCCTTTGGCTGGGAGGGAGAAATGCAGTATAGGGCAACCATTCCTGAGAACTAGGATCCCAAAAGATTCCCCCCAGGTCCCTGCCCTAGAGGGAAAGCCGGGTGCCCAGGAGTTGGCATGTCCACCCTGGCAATTCGGAGGCCTGGGGCAGGCTGTAGCCTTCAGAGAGAGAGAAGGCGGCTCTGATCCTCTGTCCCTGTGTCAGCCTCAGAGAACTGTGGCCTGGACATGTCAGTGACTCAGGGTGTCTACCCACGAAAGGGGAACTGCCTGTGTGGGGCTTCTTCTAGCTGAGCAATAACTAGCAAATTATTCCACTGGACACAAGGTGTTTCTATTTCCAATGCATCATAAAAGGGGAAACTGCTAGTGTGGCAAGTGTGCCAGAGAGCTTGGGGGCTGGCTACACTCTCCAGCTGCCTGGGTCATCCTAAGGTTAAAAAGTGAGGAGCTCTATGGCCTTTCTGGCCACGTGAGGAGGAGGACATGGCCATGTCTAAGCCAACGACAGGGTGCTGGGGTGGGGTTTGGTGTGGATGCCGTGTTGGAGGAAGGCCATGGACCAGAGAGGGCTGTCACTCAGGGGCCAAAAGACTGAGCACATGCGGGGGAGGAGCTAAAGGACCCGGCCATGTTGGGCCAGGGAAGAAATATCCGGGGATCACGACGGCTGTTGTCAAGGATCATAGCAATTCGATAAGAAGTATTGTCACTGATAATGCTCCCATAAAGGCTGACTCAGCTGTCAGCAGCGTGCCGGATAGATCTGACGTGCCAGGGAGGAGGTCAGGCTAAAGGGCCCTGGGGGGTCTCTTCCAACATATGACTCTCCATGTTTATATTGCCTCACACATGAGAACAGGTTCATGGGAGATGCATTCAATTGTTCTGAGCATCAGTTCACACTCCTAAAAGCTGGGAATGCTAATCCACACTTGGAGTTTCCCAGGAAAGTCTTTTATGAATCATGGAATGACACAGAAATGAGAGAGATGATGGTGACGCTGAGGAGGAGGAGGAGAGTGGTGATATTAATGGGGAAAAGGGATTCAGTCGCCTTTGTTTAGCATTTTCTGTCGAGCACTGAGCTGTCGTAGGGATACAAATAGGAAAAAGAGCTCTTTTCAAAGAACTCACGCTCTACCTGGGCAGAGGCGATGTCTAAAAGAAAGTTCTGACATGGAGCAAAAGGAAGGGCCAGAGGTCCTTGCTCAGAGGTCGGTGCTGGGGGAGCGCAAGGCGGGTGAGAAGGCCTGTGCTCCTCCGTATCACCAGAAAGAGCGGAGCTGGTGATCAGTGTTTCATTCAGACACCCAGAAAGGGTAAGGCTCTCCAGTGGCAGAGGGCACAGGGAAGATAAGAGGTAGTGCTGACACTCATGCAGGGAGGAGGAGGAGGAGGAGGAGGAGGAGGAGGAGGAGGAGGAGGAGGAGGAGGAGGAGGAGGAGGAGGAAGAGGAGGAGGAGGAGGAGCAAGAAGGGCTAGACCTAGGGTCGTGCTCATGCTGGAACAGAGGCTCTTAACCTGCACTAGTGATATGGTTTGCTTCCTTTATATTTCATTTATTTGTGTTTAGACTTAAAAGCACAATTCTGAGAGTCCATGTACTACGCTAGACTGTCTGCCCAATGGGACCAGAACACACAAAAATGGCTGAGCCCCCTCCCACGTGGTGGGGGAGTTTGTCTGGCCCGGGACCTGTCTTTTTATCTGATTAGGGATTCTTTCTGGTATAGAAACTCCCTTCAGACCAGGAGCTTGTCTGCTATGGGATAAGAATTGGCTGGAGCAAGTGTTCAGGCAAGATGAATCTTCAGGCAAGTTCAAAACAATAAGGTGACTTGCCTAGGGTCACACAGCTGGTGTGTGTGTGTGTGTGTGTGTGTGTGTGTGTGTGTGTGTGTGTGTGTGTGTTTGGGGGTATCTGTATGGATGTGGGGGGGGGAATCTGTGGGGAGTGTATGTGTACAGGCCCACAGACTGTAGTTCTTTTCCCACTGTCATCATTTCTTTGTCCTTTCCATCTCTCCCCCACTATGGCTTAGCTAATGGTCTAGTTCTTGTGTAGACAAATGAGATGACAAAGCTCTGGATCAGTCACCTGATCCAGAATCATCTGCCACCAATCAAAATGGACTCCTTAGCTGGTATAGAGGGAATGGGGTGTGTTGGGGCTGGAGAAGAGAACACTTAGAGGGAATATGATAAGTGTCCCCAACTCCCTCAAGACCCAAGGATTTGGATTAGACAACTGTAAAGGTTCTGGCTGTCCTTTAACTCGGAGACATGAGTCCACTTGACAGAGGGGGAAACTGAGACTTTCTCTGAGAACTTGTGACTTGTCCATGGTCCCAACTAATGTAGCAGAACAAAGGCTTTGTCAGTGATCTGGAAGGGACCTCAGAGATGACCCCGGCACATTACAGAGAGGGACCCAGGCTCAGAGAGGTTACCAAGAGTCCCAGCCCGAGTCCCACAGCAATCTGACAGAGCCAGAATGCAGACCTGGGTCTTGTGACTCAAACCCAAAGGTCTTTTTCACTGTGGTTTGCACTAGAACTTGGGTTCTTAAAGACAAACCCAGCACTTCCCACCTCTTCTTCCTCTTCTCTCCTTTTTAAGGGGGAATTTCATCTTTGTCTTTGATTCCCGGGTCAATGTTTACATTCGAGCTCCCGCCTCAGTCGGTGAGGTGAGGTGAGATGGCAAGAGAGGCTGAGATAATTGGTCCCTCGTGTCTCTGGCCTGGCCCTGATCTGCCACTATTGCTGCTTTCCGTCCATAAAGAAAGAACCCATTGGCCACGTAGGGCATCTGAGCCAGATAGCTCCTGCTCCCGCTCACACTGAGCAGCAAGGACTTTTCCCTGCTCAGTCAGCCACTGAAGCCCACCCCACACTCAGTCCCACCAGGAGATAATGGCCTTTCTTCCCCGAGGAGACACTGGGTCATCCTTGTCTTTCCTAAGGATATCTCCTACAATCTTGTCCATTCTGGGAGTTCATTAATAATGACAATAAGTACCATTTATACAGCACTGTGACAAGCACTTTACAAAGATTACCTCATTTGAATCTCACACAATCCTTGAGAGGCAGGTGCTATATAATAGCCCCTTTTACAGTTTAGGAAACTGAGGCAGACAGAAGTGAAGTGTCTTGCCCAGGTTCGAAAAGCTAGAAAGTCAGAGTCTGGGTTTGATTTTGAGGTTTTTCTACCTCCAGCCCCAGTTCTCTGGGCACTGTGGTGCCCCCGGCTTTCCCATTGCCCAGGGATAAGGACTGGAGCTGGGGAAAGTTCACTGACAAGGAGCTAGCTCCCAAATACAAAGGCTCCCTCTCCCAAGGCAGGACAGCATCTTCTCAGCAAATTCTAGTCCTGGGGAGCTGCCTAGAGCACCGAGGTCCCTGATGTGTCTTAGAAGCAAGATTTGACTTGACCCCGGTCTTCCTGACTTGACCATGTCACATTGACTTTCTCTCTCTCTAATTCACCTCAAAATCCCCACTAATCCCAAATGTTATTGAACAAATTGATATGAGTCTGGAAAAATGGGATTCCCCCATACAAATACCCCTTCCTCCACGTCCCTAGGCTCTCCTGTAGCCTGCCAGGTTCATTTATCTGGTCCGGGAAGCTGAGGCAGACACAGTTCTCCCTTGGCTCACATCTTGATCTAATAAACATGTCTCATTGTTCATCGATCATGGCAGGGGTGCAGACCCTGAGTCAGTGGGGTATTACCTTGAAGCTGCCCCCAGAAGTGGGAATGGGAAGCACTGAATCACCCCACCCTCTTGTCTGACTTCCTTTGACTCGGCATACGCTTGTGAAATTTAATTTAATTCAATCCAACCCAATCCAAGGAGCATTATTAAGCACCCACTATGTGCCCCGGATGGGGTCAGTTGTCGGCCCCTAGACAGACAAGGGAATCGTGTCTCCCACCCCAGGAGGCCCTGATCTGATGAGGGAGGCGATGTCCCTGACCTGGGGAAGCTCCCGTGTCTGTTGCCTTGATTGGTGCTCTGGAGGGACTCCCTTTGTCTGACTGCTACCTTACCAGAAGACCTAGTCTGGAGGCCTGCCTCTGAGGCCTACCTTCCTGACCCAGGCAAGTCAACCCGGCCTTCTGGGCTCCTCCCAGATTGCTTCCTCTTCAGGTTGGTGAGGTCTGCAGTCCCTTCGGGCTCTATAATCTTCTGCCTTTTCTTGGAAATTCACCAGGCCGCTGGCACATCAGTCCCGCTACTGGGGTTTAGTCGGGATCATTCACAGGTGCACTGGGCACTCACAGAGTGAGGCAGCGACCACTAATTCGGGTGGATTTAGGGTAAGGATCATCGCAACAGACTTCCGTGCTTTTGCCACAGCATTCCCTCAGATTTTCCCAATCTTTCTTGGAGGGAAATGCTGTCCTTCCTCGCATTTTACAGAGGAGAGAATGAGGGCCTGGATAAGGGAAAGGGCTTGGCCTCAGTCTCACAGTGAGGAGGAGACGGGATCGGTGCCCATGTATCTCCTGCTGGGAGCATCCCGAGGAGCTTCCTAAAGGAAGGCGGGGACATCGGCTCAGCAAGGAATGAGTGGTCGGTAACACTGTCAGCAGGTGGGGTGGAACAGAGCTCCACTCCTCTGACTGCAGATGCTGAAGACCGAACATCGATTAATGACGTGGGCTTGAGCAATGGGGAGGCCTTGCAGGAGAACTTGTTCTCCTCGGCCTCTTATTAATAACTTAAAAGAGGGGGTACACGTTGTGCTTAGGATTTTTGCCACAAAACAAAGTTGGAATGGGTTATTAGTAGACTAGGTTAAATCAGTATTCAAAAAGATAGTCACATGCCAGACCAATTAACCTGATCTAATAAAAGTGAAATGGAGCCTGGAGATAGCTCGAGCCCCAGAGCTGGGAGCGACTTTCTGAAATCAATTAGTCCCCGTTCGCTATGGGAGGAAGTTGAGGTCCCCAGAAGTGATGTGCCCAAAGTCAGATTAAGTGGCTAAGCTGAGAATCCAACCGAGGGCTTCAAAACATCCTTCCACAATGTCACCCTGGGATTCTAAAACTCAACCCCGCCAGTACAAAGGGTCCAAAAGTCTTAGCACTGCCCTCAGCGTATTAAGCTTATTATCAAAGCTTTCAGCAACACTAAGACCTTTGGGACAAGGATGCTAAGAGCTACGGCAAAAACTGAGAAAGAGCTGGTGGGGAGTTGGAAGGATTTTGTCCGTGTGGACGGCTCCCTCCCTGACTTCAGGCTGCAGCCTGGCTGTGACTTGGACAAGTCTTGGGAGTTTCTTGAAACATAAAAGAGATCGTGACTTGCCCAGGATCACCCAATCAGTGTCCAAGGTAGAATCTGACCCAAATGTTCTAGGCTCCGAGGTCAGCACTCAACCTATGGCATGAGGGTGCCTCCCTGCAATCCCAAAAGGGTGTGCATTAATAGAGACAGAACGTCCAGAACAGGTGAACCCTTCCTATGTCCTCCACCTCTGCTCAGACTGTGGTCCCGAGGAGCAGTTCTGGAAAACAAAAGGCATTGGCAAAGGGCCAAGTGTCTACCCCAGAAAAGAGAAAACTGGAAGAAAGAGGGAGCTAGCTATAGCTTCTGAAGGGCCAGCCCATGGAAAAGAGATTAGCTTTGCTCTGCTTGGGCCAAGAGGAAAGAAAAGGAGGAGGAGAGAGATTTTAGAGAGGCAGATTTGATTTAAATAAAGGGAAAACTTCCTAATAATTAGAAGTGCTCCGGAGCAGAATGGGCTTGGGAGAATCCTCCCTCCCGAAGACCTCCAAGCAAAGTCTCGCCATTTGTGCCGTTTGCCCTTAAGAGAATTTCTTCCTCAGGTGTAGAGGAAGGTGCAGGGGAGTCCTTCTGCTCGGAGGTGCTGTGACCTTTTGTTTTTAGAATAAAGGAACTGGGTGAATGTCCTTGGAGAATGGCTCCAGGAAAGGGGGAGAGGCAGTTTGAGTGGGGAAGGAGTCTCAAAGCAGTCACCATAACCGAAAATTAACATGAGGGACTGAGATGGTAAGAGACACTGAGATGGCTCCCAAAGGAGTTGAGGCTGCCAGCGGATGCCAAGGACAACAAAAGGGCTTGATCTCACGGTTGGAGAAGAAAGGGCAGGAGACCAGGGAAAAGATTGTGCCCTCCTGGGGCCACTGGCACAGTAGGAAGGAAAGCCAGGTAGACAGCGACCCTGCCGTGATACACCTTTCTTCCCTTTATTGAGGAGAATGATCTTCAGAGCTGAAAGTCTTTTTAAATTATTAACAGGAAAGTAAACCCAGAGATCAATGAGGAGACAGTCAGAGATCCTCTAGCTGCCTTCCACGAGCTGCAGTCCCTTGGCCCAGATGGATTACATCCTTAAATAGGGGAGGAAACTGGCAGGAGGAATTGCTAAGTCAGGGATCTTTAAGAATCATGGAGAGCAGATCTATGATGGGATGGAAGACAAATCAACGCTCTGGGACATGGGAGAACAAAGTGGATTCTGGGAACTAGAGACCACAGAACTTGACTTTGATACCTGGCGAAATTCTAGAACACATTATTAAAGGGATGACTTGTGAGCTCTTAGAAAAGGAAGCAGCGACACTAACAGCCTACGTGGCTTCTGCAAGCACAGTTTATAATGGGCGGGAGCGTAGTCCTGGCTCCTGCTCCGCCATGTGAACCTCTTTGCCTTCTCTGACAGCATTACAAGCAGATAGAGCAGGGAAACGCTGTAGCCAGAGCAGAAGTCAGCAAGATGTTTAGCTAAATAAAAGTATGTTGGTAGACTGACAGAGAGATGGGAAGTGGCTGTTAGGAAAGCTTGGTGGATTTGGACCTGGGTGAACCTGGTCCGGGCGATTACTTCCTAGATCAAGGTCAGTCCCCAAGGTGGCCTAGGGTAGGGGACTCTGACTGGAATGGAGTCCTTGATGGCACATTTGTCAAATTTATGGATGAGAGAAAATCTGGAGGGAACCCTCCTGATACAGAGAATAGACGACCGAAGATACAATGTGCCCCAACAGATGGCGTGTTGTTATTGAGTCATTTCAATGGTGTCCTATTCTGAAGTGATTTGCCATTTGCTTCTCCAGCTCATTTCATAGATGAAAAAAAAATGAGATCAACAATGAAGTGACTTATCCAAGATCATCCAGCTCGTAAACGGCCGAGGCTAGATTTGAACTCAGAAATATGGGTCTTCATGACTTCGGGCCCTGTGAGCTATGGTGCCCCTAGTGGCACTTCTGGTGGCCTGAGTTGAATCTAAAAATCATTTTATTAAGGGAAAAAGTTGAGTCTGAACTTATATTCAAAAATCAATCTGTGGCTCCACTTTCTCTCCTCTTCCTCTTCCTCCCTTACAAATTGCCCCCGCCATTTCACTCTCCAAAGTCACCAGCGTTTTCTCAGTGACCAAATCCAAGGGTCTTTTCTGTTCTCTGATGCCCCTGCTGAATGTCTCCTTGACGTTCTCTTCTTCCTCCCCCTCCCTTTCTCTCTCTCACACACACAAGTCAACAAGCTCCAGTGACTCCCTGTCGCTTGCAAGAACAAACACAAAATCCTCTCTATTTGGCTTTCAAATCCCTTGTTAGCCCGCCCTGTGAACCTTTCCAGTCTTCTTTTCTCTTAGCCTTCTGCAGTGACAGCGGACCCTTCCATGCCACGACTGGCGCCTTGCTGTTCCATCCCTTGGTTCTGGCCATCCCCCCAGGCCCAGAAGGCTCTCCCTCATCCTCTCGGCCTCCTGACTTCCCTGGTTTCCTTCGAGTCTCAGATAAAATTCTATTTTTCCAAAGAAATCTTTCCTTAATTCCAGTAATGTTCCCTCTGTTAAATGTTTGCCGCTTATCCTACATATAACTTGCCTGTAATTGTCTTCTTCATTGGACTGGGAGCTCCTTGAGAGTAGCGACTGTCTGGCCTCTCTGTGTATCCCTAGAGCTTGGCACATAGTAGGAGCTTAATAAATATTTATTGCCTGAAATGTAGTAAGTACAGGACAAGAATGATCTGGCTGCCTATGGGACAAAGGTCTGGAAGTGTCGGTGGCCAGCCAGCTCCATGTGAATTCAGCGTGTGACGTGGCTTCCAAAGGCTAATGTGATTTTGGGTGGGTTATTTCCTGATAGGGTTCTGGGAGGAAGAGGGAGGGGGTGCTTGTCTTATGCTGTGCTCTGAACATCACTTTACGAAAGGGCATTACTAGTGTCCACTTAGGTCTCAGACAATGAGGGGCCGGCAGCAAGGATCAAGCCAATCGCAGCGTGCAGATTGGAAGGAATGTTAGAACCCACCCATTTTACAGAAGAAACTGAGACCTCAAGCAGTGAAATATAGGATTGTGCCCAGGGCTCTGTCTGGTCCAGCTCCTGAGTCCTGCCTCACAAACTTCATCTGGGGCCCTCTTTCCCCCATGATGTGATGCAATCCTTCCC
>NC_133617.1:753978650-753993650 GCF_048593235.1 Sminthopsis crassicaudata | reverse complement strand
ACACGCATTAGCCGGGTGACCCTAGACGAGTCCCTTGTTCTTTCCATGCCCTCAGGCTCCTCCCCCAGCCTGAAAGTCGCAAGGTCACTTGGGCATTCCTACTCTCCCTTAAATCACAGCTCCAGTGCAGCCCCAGCTCCTATCTGCTCTCCAATGCAAGCTCCTGGAACTCAGGGGCGTTTTGTTTCTCTCTTGGTACCTCGGGTATTTGGCACACAGTAGGTACTTAACTGATGCCTGTTGAATGGGATTATACATACACAAGAGCTATTACTCCTGGGGATCCCTAAAGGAGAAAGATAAGGTGGCTAGACCAGTGCTCCGGGCCCCCCTCCAGGAGCAGGAGGCCCTGTCCCAGCCCCAGAACTTGCCCGGGGCGGGCAGCCGCTGGCTCTGCCTGCATGTGGAAAGACCACGAGCCTGCTCGATTTCCTCCTGCCCTAATGCCCATGGCTGTCTTGGTGGCACACAAGCCACGCTGATTCTCAGCAAGGTCATGGGCATTTCCATGGTAACTAATGCAGCCCTTGTCAGAAATAGCCCCTGCGTGTGCTCCCAGCCTCCCGACTCTCCAAACTATAATGGAGCTCCATGGCCATCTGGGGCGACATACCTGAACAACATTCAGCCTTCCTCTCAGAGGACAGTCTGGCTCTGACCTGAAGCCCCCGCCAGAAAAGGGCCCCCCCAAGTCAGCCCGCTCCAGATATCCCACTGAGCCCGTCTCTTTGTGGCGCTCACCAGTGCCCCGAGTCCCATGGAAGATGGGGGACCCCCCGGCACACTTGCAGGGAGCAAGCCAGAGAAGAGACTGAGAGGAAGAAGAGGAAATGACCCCTGGGCAAGCTTCTGTCCCATGAGGCCTCGGTCAAGGGCACATGTGAATGACCCGTCCTTGGTGAAGAGAAGGGCCCCTTCATCAGAGGCTGGGGCAAAGATGACAGAATAGGGCAGAGTGGGGGGGGGGAAAGCTTCCCAGGGATGGTCCCCATTCCTCAATAATATGGAAGGCGAGTGAGGAGGGGGTTCTGGCGCAGGTCTGAGGAGAAAGAGAGCATTGGAACGGCCACCATAGAGTGTCCAAGGGTCAATGAGGGATGGATGCACGCATTTTTCAAATATATAGTGAATAGAGTCAAATTCATAAGAATATGAGTCATTCCTTAACTGTTAAATAATCAAAGGATATCAATAGACTTTCCAGAGGTAGAAATTAGTTATTAATAGTGATATAAAATGTTTTAAACCACTAGTAATTATATAAATGTAAATTCAAACAATTTATTCAGCAGATTGTATAAGATGACAAAAAATACTGGAGAGGATTTGGGAAAAAATGGTATATTAATGTGATGTTGCTAGAATTATGAATTGGGTTAATCATTTGGAATTTTGCTTCAAAAGTATTATGTGGTGCTCGCTGTGGAGGTTGGAGTTGGGGAGGTTTGTGGTGCGCTCAGGACCCAGTTCAGCAACTCCAGGAAGGAGCAAAGGAGGCAGAGGAGGCTCAGGGAAGCCAGGGAGGGAGGCTGGCGTGTTTCTGTGTGAGCGTGAGGGACATTGCCCATTTATGTGCAGGAGCTGAGGGAAGCTCGTTGTGGATGCTCAGCCAGGAGGGGTGAGATATGAACCAGAGCAGGGACTGGGGGGAAGAAAGGGGACGGAGATCACCACGATAGCTAGGGTAGGAGAAGGGACCAGCAGAGGCAGGAGAGGGGGCTGCTCCCAGAGAGAAGAATTTGGGAGCTCGGGAGCTCTTGTGGAGAGGCAGAGCGAGGAGGGAAACATCCCTGTTCTGGCTGAGGGGAAGTGGGGGGAGGTGGAAAAGCTCTGCTGCCCTCAGAGGCCAGGATGCTGCTGACAATAGGGGAAGGCATTGGGAGGAGATGAGAAGAGTGGGCACTCAGGGTAAAGCCTTGAGGGGCAGCAGTGCTTAAGGGCAAGAGGCCGGCCCTGAAATAAAAAAGAAGGCTGGGGAGGAGCAGTCTGAGTAGGCGGAGTTTGGGGAGGAGTCTCATAAATAATGCCATTAGTGTCCGGAGCTACCGATAAGTGAAAGACTGAGAATGAGAAAAGGCTTTATTCTGGCAATTTGGAGCTCGTTTCCTTTGCTCTTTCAAGGGGAGAAGAAAAGCCAGATTTCAAGGGGCTGAGGAAGGAGCAGCCACGGAATCCTTCACTTCTTTGCAGAGGAGGGAAACCGTGGGTGTAGAATATCGCACAGGAAATCTGCCACGCTTGGCCCTGCCAAACTTTCCTTTTTAATGTTTGTTAATCGATCAATAAGCACTTTTTAAATGCTTGTCATATGTCAGGCATCGTGCCCAGTACTGGATACGGAAAAAAGGAAAAAGAGAGCTCCTCAACTCAAGGAGCTGGCAATCTCGTGAGGCATTTAGCACAAAATGGTGAGCTTTAAAAGGACTAAATGTTCGGTGTTGCATGGAAAGAGAGAAAATAACAGCTTGAGGGCATGGCAAGATCAAGGAAGTATGACAGGTGTTTCTTTATAGGGAAAGGGAAAGGAGTCAATAATAATAGCCAACATTTATATAGCACCTACTATGTGCCGAGCTCTAAGCTAAGTGCTTTACTATTATCTCATTTGATCCTTACCACCTTGTGAGGTATCATCCCCATTTTTCAGATGAGAAAATTGAGGCAAACAGAAGTGAAATGATTTTCCCAAAGTGTCTGAGGCTGGATTTGAACTCAGGTCTTCCTGGTTCACGGCATCATTTACCTACTTCTGTAAAGCGGAGGTTAAAGCATAGAGATAGTTATTGCTGAGTGTCAGAGGGAATTCTTGACCAAACTTATCTGGCAGACAGAAGTGGGAACTGAGGCGCTCAGTGAGAGTGAAATCATCAGCCCCTGGAACTGGGCAGGATGGGTGATGGCAGGGGAAGAGGACGGGGAGAGGGGCAGTCTCCTGGCTGATGGAGTCAAACACTAAGGAAGGCAGGAGAATGCCTTGGAGACCGTAGGATCGTGGGGAGGGTGAGGACCAGTCAGTCCCAGAAAACGACCTTTAATACGCTGTTACCAGATTTTCACGATTTCCAAGAAAAAAAAACAATGTAGAACCAGGTAGATCCCAGGTGAATTCGAGCAAACATTTGGTCAGTTGTTGTCCTTCGTTCTCCAAGAGGATCACAATGATATCACCGCAGCAAAGTCAAGGTCCAATGTGTGTGACTGGCTGTGCAAACCAATACAAATAGTCCGTATGAGCATTGGGGCAGATTCTCTAGATTTGCACATCTTGTGCTAGAACAAATATTGTCAATAATAGGGGTCTCAGTGGAGATCCTCCCCTTTCTGGTCTCCGGGTAGCTATTTGGGGTTCTAGGTATTTTGTGGGTCAGAATTCTCTCCACATCCCATGTCACGAGCCCCCATCAGTGTGCTTTACTTTTATAGTCAGTCGTGGAACACAACTCCCTCCTTTCTTCTCCGTGTGAAGCCCAAATCCCAGAAAGAACCCGGAGAAGCCCAAGGTCACACTTATGATGAGTTTTAGAGCCAAGGTTCAGAATCTGAGACTGGCGCGTCCCTGAGGCCGCCCCAGTGAGCCTGTCCCAAGCTCCTTGGACCGGCCTTCAGGGGGCAGACATCCCCCGTCTCCGGCCACCATCGAAGTCTCCCTGGCTTGAGAGCCCAGCCAGGACAGCTCTCCCTGGCAAAGCTGCCCGGCGGTCATGGCTTTTTTAATGATTGAGTTCCAGAGCAGTTGTTAAAAAGCAATTCCTTTGACAAAATGCTCTGCTCCGGAAGCCCTGCAAGGGAGAATTAAATCTGTTGTGTAACCGGTGCCTGTCAAATAGGTGGGAGCCACTCTCTTGGTTTGGGGCTCCTGGGCTTCTGCCCAGCCCGCGGCCCCCTCCTCTGTCTGCATGGCGCTCGCCATCAGCACTGCCCCGAGTCCTTCACTTATTAGCTACTCACTTATCTAGAGCTAACAGGGACGGAAGTCTTCTCTGCGGTGGGGGTGATGGTGTCAATCCCTCCCTGCACCATCTCCGTGCGCTCGGCCCAGCCACGTGCTGCGGAGAGCTGACAAGTGGTCAAGTCGGCAAATGGGCAGCGCCAGGCCCCCTTCGCTGCTGTTGCAGGGCGCGTTTAATTGGTGCTGAGAGTTCATGAATTGGGCTGAAATGATCACGTGACTATGCTTCCGATTGGGCTAGAGCAATTGTGACCCCCAACCAGTTGCACATCCATCCACTGGGTCCCATGGGGTTCGTAAAAATAGCGAGGTCAGGGATGGAGACTGAAGGGGGCGTAGAGGACCAACCCTGGAGTCGGGAGGACCTGAGTTCAAATCTAGCCTCAGACTCTTCCAAGCTGTGTGACTCTGGGCAAGCCAGTTCACCCCAATTACATAGAAATAAGTACCGGATGCCTCAGTGGGCGTGGGTGGCGGCAGGACAACAGTGGTTTTTTCAGCCATAACTGGATTAAATTGAGAAGAAATATGAGACAGTGAATAATAATCCCAAATCCAGTAGTGAGAGGTGAGAGTGGGGAGCGCGCAGTGGAAGATCCGGACTGGAGTCTAGCTCAGGGGGACCTCGGGACGTCCTCGGGTGTTTCTGGGCTGACACCGGCTCCTCTGTAAGTGAGGAGGGCTGGACCAGAGAGTCCCTCCCAGCCTGAAATCTCTGCTCCTGCGGTCCAGGCCCTTCCTAATATGACGCTCAAGTGCTGAAGGCGCACACCTGCCCCCAGGTTCTCCAGGTGAGGGGGAGAGAGAAGGGCTGAGGACCCCCCAGGCACGCTCCATCACCAGAGGTTTCAGAGGAGGTCTGAAACTTGTCACTCAACCAGCGTTTTCTCAAGGTCACTGCCTGTGTAACCCGATGCTGTGAATTAAAAATAATTCTCAAATCAAGTCCCTAAAAAAGAGAGAAAAGACAAGGAAGGAGAGAGGGAGGGAGGAAGGAGGGAAGGAGGGAGAGATGGAGGTAAGGGAGGGAGGGAGGGAGGAAGGAAGGAAGGAAGGAAGGAAGGAAGGAAGGAAGGAAGGAAGGAAGGAAGGAAGGAAGGAAGGAAGGAAGGAAGGAAGGAAGGAAGGAGGGGGGAGGGAGGAAGGGAAGGAAGGAAGGAAGGGGGGAGAGATGGAGGGAAGAGAGGGATGGAAGGAAAGAAGGAAGGGAGGAAGGGAAGAAGGGAGGGAGGGAGGGAGGGAAGACTGAACAATGAAAGAGGGTCTAGCACTGTGCTTAGGACTGTGGATACTGAGAAAGACAAAAGCTCAGTCCCTTCCCTCACCTTCTAACGGGGAGATGAAAGCTAGTAGCAAGCCCATGACAAGTCCAGACCACACTCCAGTCTCCCCGTAGGGGCCCGTGCTCTGCCTCCCCCTCCCCCCCAACGCCCCCTGTGCTTCTGTGGCAGGGAATGCTTACCGAGAGTGCACAGACAATGGGACTTGGGCCTCCCGGATCAACTACTCCCAGTGTGAGCCCATCTTGGACGACCAGGTGAGTGGCCCCTCCCCCTCTCCCCCCGCTCCACTCCCCACCCCAGGGGATGAATGAGCCCACCCCAGACGCCTGGCTGCCTGATGCTTGTATCCCAGAACTCAGAGGCGGGTTCATTCTTTCTTGGCCTCTCAGCCCAACCATAGGGGAGGCAGGAGGGAGGAGCTGGAGCACTGGCAGACCAGAGCAAAGAGCTCCCTTCCTAGGCTCCTTCCCTTCAGTCCCAGGGAAGAGGGCAACAGGCAGACGAGGTGGCCGGAGGCCCTTTTCTAGGCCCAGGGAGCTCACATCCAGCTCACATCCAGAAATTCATCTCCATCTTGGGTGCAGACCCTCCACACACCCAATTCTGACTACAGAAGAAAATAAGGGGTCCCGGGATAGTGGGGAGCAGGGCAGCTTCATCCCTGCACCCCACGTCCCCTGAGTGCCGGATCGTCTCCCCCGTCTCTGCCTCTGTCTTGTGTCTCCCCACAGAAGAAATATGACGTGCACTACAAGGTAGCACTCATCATCAACTACCTGGGGCACTGCATGTCCATGGGGGCTCTCCTCGCCGCCTTCCTGCTCTTCCTCGGCTTGCAGTGAGTCACATCTCTCCCGTTCACCCCCATCCTGGGCTCTCTCCTTCTCTGTCTCTTCTCTCTCTCTCCGCTTCTTTCTCCCTTCATCCCTCCTCCCCCATTCCCTTCTCTCCTCGGACCTCTGTTCTCTCCTCCTTTCCTTGGGCTGGTGGGACTAGGGAGCCACAGCAGTTTACTGAGTGGGGGTGGGGAATGACAAGGCCTTGGGCTTTGGGAAGACCCTTTGATGACTGAGTGAAGGATGAGCGAACTTGGCTGGGCTGATGCCCCCATGGGGGCTCAAGCCTCCTACCTCCCTGCCTTTGCCTCCCCACCCAGGAGCATCCGCTGCCTCCGGAACATCATTCACTGGAACCTCATCACCACTTTCATCCTCCGGAACCTCCTCTGGTTCCTCCTGCAGCTGATCGACCACACTGTGCATGAGAACAATGAGGTACCGGGGCAATGGCCCCTTTCCAGGGGGGCACGGGGCAAAGGCCGGTGATGTCCAGTAGAGGCCAGGGAACTCTGATTTCTGGCACAAACTTAGGTCACAGGGGGCACAGGGTGGCTTGTGGGTGTTTAGGAGGAGAAGCCGGGATATCAGTCTGTGAGGTAATCGAGATGCTCTCTCTCCGTTAAGTACAAACTCACCCCAAAGCTTGGACCCCTAACCCGAGCCAGACAAAACCCTTCTGCACCCCAGAAGATCCAGAAGACACCTGGAGCAGCTGCCAGCAAATGGCTTCTCTAGTCCCCAGTCCGAGAGACCTAGGGCCAGAAGAGACCCCAGAGCGCATCTGGCTTAGCCCCCCATTTCCCAGAAACTGGCCCCAAATAGGTGCTTTGTGCAATCTCAGACCCTGCGCTTTGGAGCTGGGGAAGAGGGCGCGGGTTCTCGTCCCCTGCTTCTCTGCACTGTTGCTGTACAGACCAGGGAAGCCGCTGTTTATGCAAAGTGGTGAATCCCTGGAGTTTTTTAAGTGCGCTTTAAGTTTGGTTAAAGCCTGCCAGCTGTGCCCTTCTTGACTGCCCCTTCTGAATTGCCTTTTGCTCTCTGCTGGGCACTTCGTTCATTTTTATTGACACCTTTCTTTTTCTTCTTTTTCTGCATCATTATCACAGAGTCCACAGATACACAATGCATGTACACACACACACACACACACACACACACACACACTCACACACTCACTACCTCTTCCCTCCCCTCAAATATGAGTCCTCCCTTGTGCCAGAATAGGGCAAAAATTTCCCTGCGGCCACATCCCCAAATAGAAGCCATCCCCTTTGTCGGGAAGGGACGCGCTCCCTCACGGAGCCTTTGGAAGCCCGGTCGGTCTGTGTAGATCCTAACTTTACAGTATTGTTGATGCTTTAGAAGTCGTTCTCCTGGTTCTGCCCACTCCAGCCTGCCTCAGTTCATACAAGATTATTGATCAGACACGGTCCCGTGGCGGGGGAGGAAGGGGCTCATTGCTAAAGAGGTCACCCTTGGCAAGAAGGAGACAAGGATAATGTAGGACGGCTCTGAGAAAACAGGAGAGAGACAGAGACAGAGATAGAGACGTGGGATGTGGAGGGCCGGAATCCCTGCCCCATAGTCTCAACACAGTTCAGAAAACCCAGCAAAGATCTGCTTGGTCTGTTGGGAGAATGGGAAGCCCAGGCAGAGAGAAGAAAACGATTTGGCCCCTTACTGTGTGCTATGGGAAATCAGGGATTAATCAGTGTAGACCAGGACTGCGGAGGCCGAGAGCTAAGGTGGAGGTGAGGATGCAGTCGATTCCACAGACATCGGTTAAGCCTCACTGAGAAACAAGAGGGGGCCCAGTGGTAAGGGGAGGCCTCTAAGGGCCCTTCCCACTCCAAGACTTCATAAGGAGAGATCCGAGAGGTTGCCTCGAGCCTCCCAACCCCCTCTGTCCTCCCCGAGCAGGCTTGGTGTCGGTGCATCACCACCATTTTCAACTACTTCGTGGTGACCAACTTCTTCTGGATGTTTGTGGAAGGCTGCTACCTGCACACGGCCATCGTCATGACCTACTCCACAGACAAGCTGAGGAAGTGGGTCTTCCTGTTCATTGGATGGTGTAAGTGGTTGGCGGGGGAGGGGGGCTTTCCTGGGTTACCCCCGAGGCTGAGGCCCTCCACCATTCTCCTCTATGTACTGAACAGGCAAAGAGCCCCAAGGCCTGGTCTTCCTTCCACTGGGCATTTCCACTTAATTATTAGGACTGAGGACGGAACAGAAGTGTTGATAATCAAAACCCAAGGGCCGTGGCTCCAGATCACAGGAGATCCCCAAACTCCTGAGCCGAGAGTTCTACCAGAATTCAGAGAGAGAGACAGAGAAACAGAGAAAAACAGAGACAGAGAGAGACACAGAAAGAGAAAGAGAGAGAATAGAGAGGGAAAGAGGGAGATGGAAGGAGGGAGAGAGAGAAAGAGAGGGAAAGAGAGAGATAGAGAGAGGAAGGGAGAGAGAGATCTTTTTTTCCCTCCATGCCTTTCTACTTTAAACGTTTCTAAGTTGGTCTGGAATGTGGCCAAATGGAAGAGAAAATTCCGGGGGATAATTGTGTGCCCCGTTCATGGCGTGGAAAGTGCAAGGGGGCTTTGCCCACGTGCTGTAACTGCCCCAGTCCTTTATCACACAGATACTCCTCACAGCTCTAATGCGGGTCTTTCTTTCAGTCATCCCCTGCCCCATCATCATCGCCTGGGCCATTGGCAAACTCTACTATGAAGATGAGCAGTAAGTGAAATAACATATTCCTGTGTGTGTGTGTGTGTGTGTGTGTGTACAGTGTGGGTAAAATTGTTGGTCCCAGAACAAACCGAAGCCAGAACCTGAACAGAACCCCAAAGCAAACCAGAAATATCAGAACCAGGAAGGATTTATTGAGTTTCTCAGCAAGAGAGCCCCACTTGCAGGACAGACTCTCCCCAAAAATAAAGGTCCAAAGCTTAGTATAAATTTCTCTAAAGGCAGGAAGTGAATTGGGTCTGGGATACCTTAGGATTGGACAAAGCTTGTTGCCAGGAGCCCACAGGGTAGGAATAGGGGATATGGTTCCCTTTCATTGGTCCAGACCCATTGTTGGGGCTAGTAACAGGAATGATTCCTCGGGTTAGCTCTCATGTAATTCTGCTCTAATTGATAGGACTGTGCTTTCTAAGCAGACAAGGTAGGGGCTGCAGGACTAGCAGGATCAGAGGAAAAATAGAGGGGGGGGAGCGGCACTAAATGGTGTGGTGTATAGGGCACTGGGTTTGGGATCAGGAAGCCTCATTTTCATGCGTTCAAATCTGGCCTCAGACCATTTCTAGCTGCATGACCCTAGGCAAGTCACTAAGCCCTGTCTGCTTCAGTTCCTAGCGGTAAAAATTAACTAAAGAAGGAAATCACAAACTGAACAACAAAATATATGTGTACAATATGTGTGTGCGTGCACAGATCTACATATAGCACATGCCTGTACTATCCTCTCAGAGGTCCTGAAAGGGATGAAGGACTAGGAGAATTTGCACGATTTTCCAGAGGGGGAAACTGAAGCTATAATGGAGGTTCTCAGCCAAGAACACTTAGCGCACCAGTGAGCTAGTTAGGACCAGAATCTAGGACCCGTGAATGGCAGCTCAAGATTCTCGTCACCAGACTTCACAGCCTTCAGACTATCAAGAGTCAGAGGCTTACTGCTACTCCTGGGCTCTAGTCCCACCCAGAGGCCTTCTCAGCAAGGCAGCTGGAGGCGGTTTCAGGAACCCCTCCCCCACGCATCCACTGGGGTTGGAGTGGCCAGGGAGACGCCGGACAGAGCCACGGAATACAGGGTATGCAGGATAAAGGAAAACAAAGGCCCCCAGAATTCTCTTGGGCCTTCTCTCCACAGAAAACACCTTGGAGAGAGAGAAATAAGCACACAGGAGGGAAGGCTCCCAGGCATGAGAGTGCCCCCTTTCAGATACCCTGTATTCTCACCTGGGTCTGAAAACGAGTAAAATTGCTTCATAATTCCACGCCAGCATCTGGCCGATCACCACCAGTAGGAAAGTTTCCTCTTCCTGGTTCTTAGATTGCCCTTACACCTTGAATACTCTTCTTCCTGAGTTCACATCCCTCCCAAAAGCCAAGGAGATGCAACAAGACTCAACTTCCAATCTATGGGGTGCTGTCTCTGACCTTGGTGCTGACTCGGGTCACTATATTCACATTTCCCCTGGCCGTGATGCTGATTGTCTCCTCTCTTTTATCTTCCTTTCCCTCCCTTCCTTGGGGAAGGTGGGTGGAGAATGCTTGAAATTTCCTAACATTGGAGGAGAAATGGACATTTCACTAATGTCCTGGTCATGAAGTTTTTGAACTTCCATTTGATGAAATTGAAGCAGCAGCACTATTTCCTCAGCGATCCAAATTTCCCTGAATCTTTCATCCACCTTGGGACTCCACCTGCAAGGAGTCATTCCCACCAATTGTGATGTTGGCCATCCAGGAACTGGGTAAATCACAACTGGGGAGAGGACAAGAAATCAAAGGGCACATTCATGAGAAATGACCTCCTGAGGCAACTAGCTGGGTAGTATAGTGGATAGTGTTGGACTTGGAGTCACAAAGCCCTGGATTCAAATCTGGCTTGAGATACTTACTGGCTGTGTGATCCTGGAAAAGTCACTCAACTCGTGTCAGCCTCAGTTTCCTGCTCTGTAAAGAGGATAATAATAGCACCTGCTTTATAGGATTGTTGTGAGAATCAAATGAAGTGACACAGGCAAAGTGCTCTGCAAACTTTAAGGTCTACGAATGTTAGCTGTCTTCATTGCTCTTATTATTGCCATGTAAATGAGGAGTGGAATTCCACTTCCAAGTTCAGGTCACCTCATGTCATGGTCAGGGAGCTACCTCTGAGGGGACTGGAGGAAAGACCTCTTCTAGGGTTTTCCATGCCTTGTCATCAGTCCTGGTCTTGTCCTTAATCCCAAACATGACACAGTCACTCAAGTCATCAGGGGTATTCCAAGTTCAATCCTTGATCTTGGCCTCCATGAGATGTCCAGAGCATGGGCACCATGTGGGTCATCAAGTCTTTGTAATGGAGTGAGGAAGTCCTAGGACTTCCTGCAGGAGGTGAGTAGAGCCAGTATCTCCCCATGCTCAGGCTCCAGGAAGGTTCATCATTCCAGGTACATGGATCACCTACAGTAAATTGGGAGGTGATGGGAAAATAACAGTACTCTCATTAGGGTCTGGCCACCAGTTAATATCTGGGGTTTCCCAAAGCCAACTCAGTCTGTTAATGTTAGAGCAGGAGGTTTAGCTGCCTCTACATGGAGGTGGTGACTGTCAGTGTCCCAGGCAGCCCTCATGGTGACAACTCCCAAACATGCCGCTGTGTTCTTACATTCACACTCAGAGAGCCAGTCCACGTGCTGGAGCCTTCCTTGATCCTCGTGCTACTGGAAAGAATATCAGGAAGCAGTTACTGTTTTTGGTGCAGCCCCTGCTCTTTGCTCTTGTCCCATGACCAGCCCGACTTCTTTTGGATGAGCTATTTCTGTGATGTCATCCTCCCTCCCTCCCTTCCTTCCTTTCTCCCTCCCTCCCTCCCTTCCTTCCTTCTTCCCTCCCTCCCTCCCTTCCTTCCTTCTTCCCTCCCTCCCTCCCTTCCTTCCTTCCTCCCTCCCTTCCTTCCTTCCTTCTTCCCTCCCTCCCTCCCTTCCTTCCTCCCTCCCTCCCTCCCTCCCTTCCTTCCTTCTTCCCTCCCTCCCTTCCTTCCTTCTTCCCTCCCTCCCTTCCTTCCTTCTTCCCTCCCTCCCTCCCTTCCTTCCTCCCTCCCTCCCTCCCTCCCTCCCTTCCTTCCTTCTTCCCTCCTTCCCTCCCTTCCTTTCTCCCTCCCTCCCTCCCTTCCTTCCTTTCTCCCTCCCTCCCTCCCTCCCTTCCTTTCTCCCTCCCTCCCTCCCTCCCTTCCTCCCTCCTTCCCTCCCTCCCTTCCTCCCTCCCTCCCTTCCTCCCTCCCTCCCTCCTTCCCTCCCTCCCTCCCTCCCTCCCTCCCTTCCTCCCTCCCTCCCTCCCTCCCTCCCTTCCTCCCTCCCTCCCTCCCTCCCTTCCTCCCTCCCTCCCTCCCTCCCTCCCTTCCTCCCTCCCTCCCTTCCTTCCTTCTTCCCTCCCTCCCTCCATTCCTCCCTCCCTCCCTCCCTCCCTTCCTTCCTTCTTCCCTCCCTCCCTCCCTTCCTTTCTCCCTCCCTCCCTTCCTTCCTTCCTTTCTCCCTCCCTCCCTCCCTCCCTTCCTTCTTCCCTCCCTCCCTCCCTTCCTTTCTCCCTCCCTCCCTCCCTTCCTCCCTCCCTCCCTCCCTCCCTTCCTCCCTCCCTCCCTTCCTCCTTCCTTCCTCCCTCCCTCCCTTCCTTCCTCCCTCCCTCCCTTCCTTCCTTCTTCCCTCCCTCCCTCCATTCCTCCCTCCCTCCCTCCCTCCCTTCCTTCCTTCTTCCCTCCCTCCCTCCCTTCCTTTCTCCCTCCCTCCCTTCCTTCCTTCCTTTCTCCCTCCCTCCCTCCCTCCCTTCCTTCTTCCCTCCCTCCCTTCCTTCCTTTCTCCCTCCCTCCCTCCCTTCCTCCCTCCCTCCCTCCCTCCCTTCCTCCCTCCCTCCCTTCCTCCTTCCTTCCTCCCTCCCTCCCTTCCTTCCTCCCTCCCTCCCTTCCTTCCTTCTTCCCTCCCTCCCTCCATTCCTCCCTCCCTACCTCCCTCCCTTCCTTCCTCCCTCCCTCCCTTCCTTCCTTCTTCCCTCCCTCCCTCCCTCCCTTCCTTCCTCCCTCCCTCCCTTCCTTCCTTCTTCCCTCCCTCCCTCCCTCCCTCCCTTCCTCCTTCCTTCCTCCCTCCCTCCCTTCCTTCCTTCTTCCCTCCCTCCCTCCCTTCCTTCCTCCCTCCCTTCCTTCCTCCCTCCCTTCCTTTCTTCTTCCCTCCCTCCCTTCCTTCCTTCTTCCTTCCTCCTTCCTTCCTTCCTCCCTCCCTTCCTTTCTTCTTCCCTCCCTCCCTTCCTTCCTCCTTCCTTCCTTCCTCCCTCCCTTCCTTCCTCCTTCCTTCCTTCCTCCCTCCCTTCCTTTCTTCTTCCCTCCCTCCCTCCCTTCCTTTCTTCTTCCCTCCCTCCCTCCCTTCCTTCCTTCCTCCCTCCCTCCATCCCTTCTTCCCTCCCTCCCTCTCTTCCTTCCTTCTTCCCTTCCTCCCTCCCTTTCTTCCTTCTTCCTTCCTCCTTCCTTCCTTCCTCCCTCCCTCCCTCCCTTCCTTCTTCCCTCCCTCCCTCCCTCCCTTCCTCCTTCCTTCCTCCCTCCCTCCCTTCCTTCCTCCCTCCCTCCCTTCCTTCCTTCTTCCCTCCCTCCCTCCATTCCTCCCTCCCTCCCTCCCTCCCTTCCTTCCTTCTTCCCTCCCTCCCTCCCTTCCTTTCTCCCTCCCTCCCTCCCTTCCTTCCTTTCTCCCTCCCTCCCTCCCTCCCTTCCTTCTTCCCTCCCTCCCTCCCTTCCTTTCTCCCTCCCTCCCTCCCTTCCTCCCTCCCTCCCTCCCTCCCTTCCTCCCTCCCTCCCTTCCTCCTTCCTTCCTCCCTCCCTCCCTTCCTTCCTCCCTCCCTCCCTTCCTTCCTTCTTCCCTCCCTCCCTCCATTCCTCCCTCCCTACCTCCCTCCCTTCCTTCCTCCCTCCCTCCCTTCCTTCCTTCTTCCCTCCCTCCCTCCCTCCCTCCCTTCCTCCTTCCTTCCTCCCTCCCTCCCTTCCTTCCTTCTTCCCTCCCTCCCTCCCTTCCTTCCTCCCTCCCTTCCTTCCTCCCTCCCTTCCTTTCTTCTTCCCTCCCTCCCTTCCTTCCTTCTTCCTTCCTCCTTCCTTCCTTCCTCCCTCCCTTCCTTTCTTCTTCCCTCCCTCCCTTCCTTCCTCCCTCCCTTCCTTCCTTATTCCCTTCCTCCCTCCCTTCCTTCCTCCTTCCTTCCTTCCTCCCTCCCTTCCTTCCTCCTTCCTTCCTTCCTCCCTCCCTTCCTTTCTTCTTCCCTCCCTCCCTCCCTTCCTTCCTCCCTCCCTCCCTCCCTTCCTTCCTTCTTCCCTCCCTCCCTCCCTTCCTTTCTCCCTCCCTCCCTCCCTTCCTTCCTTCTTCCCTCCCTCCCTCCCTTCCTTCCTTCTTCCCTCCCTCCCTCCCTTCCTTCCTTCTTCCCTCCCTCCCTCCCTTCCTTCCTTCCTCCCTCCCTTCCTTCCTTCCTTCTTCCCTCCCTCCCTCCCTTCCTTCCTCCCTCCCTCCCTCCCTCCCTTCCTTCCTTCTTCCCTCCCTCCCTTCCTTCCTTCTTCCCTCCCTCCCTTCCTTCCTTCTTCCCTCCCTCCCTCCCTTCCTTCCTCCCTCCCTCCCTCCCTCCCTCCCTTCCTTCCTTCTTCCCTCCTTCCCTCCCTTCCTTTCTCCCTCCCTCCCTCCCTTCCTTCCTTTCTCCCTCCCTCCCTCCCTCCCTCCCTTCCTTTCTCCCTCCCTCCCTCCCTCCCTTCCTCCCTCCTTCCCTCCCTCCCTTCCTCCCTCCCTCCCTTCCTCCCTCCCTCCCTCCCTCCCTCCCTTCCTTCCTCCCTCCCTCCCTCCCTTCCTCCCTCCCTCCCTCCCTCCCTTCCTCCCTCCCTCCCTCCCTCCCTCCCTTCCTCCCTCCCTCCCTTCCTTCCTTCTTCCCTCCCTCCCTCCATTCCTCCCTCCCTCCCTCCCTCCCTTCCTTCCTTCTTCCCTCCCTCCCTCCCTTCCTTTCTCCCTCCCTCCCTTCCTTCCTTCCTTTCTCCCTCCCTCCCTCCCTCCCTTCCTTCTTCCCTCCCTCCCTCCCTTCCTTTCTCCCTCCCTCCCTCCCTTCCTCCCTCCCTCCCTCCCTCCCTTCCTCCCTCCCTCCCTTCCTCCTTCCTTCCTCCCTCCCTCCCTTCCTTCCTCCCTCCCTCCCTTCCTTCCTTCTTCCC
>NC_133617.1:753873650-753973650 GCF_048593235.1 Sminthopsis crassicaudata | reverse complement strand
CAGAGATATAGTCATTCCTGACCCAGAGTCTTCTCTACAAGACTCCCCAATCAGTGGCCATCCAACATCTACTTGAAATTGCCCAGTGATGAGAAACTCAGCACCTGGAAAGGCACTTGAGAATGATACGATTTTATACAGCTTTTCCTGACATCGAGTCTAAATCTGCTTTTATGACTTCCATCCAATGGTCTTCATTCTATCTCCCAGGGCCAAAAAAAACAAGTCTAAGCTTTTGTCCATAAGGTAGCCCTTCAAAAACATGAAGAGAATTTTCAGGTCCTTCCCCACCCCCAAAGCTTCTCTCTACCAGACTAACCATCTTCAGTTTCTTCAATCAATATTTTTCTGGAAAGATGTCTAGGTTTGCCATCATCTTGATAACCCTGTTCCGGACACCATCTTGCTTGTCGATTTTGTATTAGTCCTTTTGGGTTTTTTTCCAGTTGAAAGGTCATCCTTTTTGGTAGAGAAAACAGAAGGAATATCAGGATGAACTGACTCTTGTCTTTCCATCACTGAATCTTACTATCTTGTCCTCTCAGAACATCAACCTGTCCTTTCTTTGATCCTTTTGCCCCCAGTTTCTCTTAAATATTATTTGTTTGTTGTTCTCATTCTTCCTTTCCAATTTCAGTCAATTTAGAACGGAGATATTTCCATTATTCTGACAGTTTCATGGCACAGCTTGTACTCATTCTCCACTACCTACCATTGTTTTCACCTTCTGTTTTTAACATCTAAGTACGTTTTAGGGTTCTGTTTATACACACTGGTATTAGTCACAGATTTCCTTATTCTTCCCTATAATAGTCCTTTCTGTTCATGTCTGGAGAAATTAATTCTTGAGAAAACTGTGGCCAGCTTCCCTGGTAGACCTTTAAGCCAGGCCATTCAATTCAACAAATTTTTATTGAGCACATAATATATTCTAGATTCTGGGGATACAAAAATAAGCCCAAAAGACCTGCTCTCTAGAAGCATCCTTTCTCTGAACTCTGAACTCTGAATTCTAATCTTCCAAAATCTAAAGTGTCTTTCGGGCGGTTCCTGGCTTTCTTCTTCAGTCTCCATGAAATGGTCAAAGATCCCCATCATTCTAATCTGACAATTGTAAAGGGATGAAATTCTTAATAGGTGTTCTTGAATCAGACAACTGAGCACTTAAGGCTAATTACCTATTGGACAACAACTCTATTAGCATGTTTGGAATTTCTCTTCTCACGGTTAATGCTGGCTTAATGCTTGGGGTTAAGAGAATTGTAGGGAAGGATTAGGGGATGGAGTGAGACAGGCCAGAGAACTTCACTTGGCCTCAGGAAGAAGAGGAGAAAAGTGTGGAGATTCTGGACTCTAGAATCAAGGAGGGATCCTTGGCAAAACTCCTGGCAGTTTTGTCCATCTCCTTCACTTCTCCCCCTAAAGACCAAGGACTCTTGCTTATCCTGACTCTGGCTGATCCTGAGGCCTCCAGGGAGCTAGTCTAGACTTTATAGACAATGAGTTCCTCCTTGTTGGTCAGCATCGGGTCCACAATAGCAGTTTCCACTATAATTTCCTCCATCTTTTCAAAAATGAAAATGTTATTAAATTGTCAAGAATGTGTTAGATGGTCTGATTTTGGAAGAAAGGAAGAATTCTAATAGATCATGGAGAATTGAAGTCCTCTGTAATGTCCGGGCTAGCTTTCTGGGACGGGCCTTGGTCTCAGCAGGATAGTCCCCACGAGAAAGGTCAAGAATAGAGCTTAGATTCTTTATTCTGGCCCAGTCTTGATCTTAGTGAAGGAGGTAGGAGAACCACAGCGAGGCTGGTTAAAGATAGAATGTCTGCCTTCCAGTCCTTCTCAGCCCTTATACACCTTATTGTAATTACATCATTACAGTACACTGATTATGTGTGACCCATGTGAACCATGACATCACCATGCTAAGTGCTAAGTATATATGTGAACAAGAGAACTGTGACATCACCATGCTGAGCACTAAGTATATATATGGGGACTAGAGAAGCAAAATGTGTACAGGATAAATTGAAAGACACCCACACTTAGTTAGAAGGACCTGATTGAAGACCTAGAAAGGGAATATGAGAAGTGACTGGACAGACGGGAGGAGAAAAAGGAGAAAACTCTATTACCAAAACTTAGAAAGAGAGTAGAATTTAGGAGAAAAGGATGGACATCAACAGATGCAGAAAGAGCAAGAAGGATGAGGATTGAAAAGCTCATTGAACTTGGCAGGTGAATGATCATTGGTAACTTTGGAAAGAGCAGCTTCAGTTGAATGATGAAGTTTGACTGCAAGGCTAACAGAGTGAGAGAACAGGAAGTAAAGGAACTCCTTCCAGGTGGCCTTCTCAAAGGGCTGAGCCAGCGAAGCGAGGAGAAGCCGAGTGCCCTTCACTATCTGATGCTGGTTCATGGATTTCTTCACATAAGTATAGAGCCCATGATGCTTCTGACTTCCCCCAGTTTTCCATTCTGTTCCTTTGAGATAAGGAAAAGAGAAGTTGGGTGACCCCCAAAGCCTCAGTTACTGCTGTGAGTTGCAGTTTTCCTTCATACATTAGGTGCTTTGGAACCCGTGTCCTTATGGCTGCCTTTGTTTGCCAAGAGTCACATGAGCAGCACATCCTTGATTCCTTCTGGTTCTGTTGCTTATCTGCCTGAATCACCTAAGCTGGGCAGTGTCCTGCCCCAGGCGCTGCTCCCTTACACCCCATGGGGGCCCTGGAAGGCACGGACCTCCACAGATGGCTAACGTGGCATCTCAGTGAGGAGGCACCAGCCCCCACTGCCTCCCCTCCACTAGCTTGTCATCTATAATCGGATTGTTCCTTAACTAGAATTGAAAGTAAAAAAAAAAGAGAGAGAGAGAGAGAGAGAGACTAGAATTGAAAGTATAAAGGGGATAATGAGGGTGAGGGTAAAGATGAAGATGATGGCAGTAGGGGCAAAAAAGGGCATTTGGGGCAATGATGATGATGATGATGATAGGAATTGGAATGAGAAAGGGATGGTGGGAATAGGAGGACTAATACAATGATGGGGGTGAAGGGAAAAGGAACAATATTTTTAAGTGCCTACTATGTGCCTGGCCATGTAAAGTATCCTTATAACAACCCTTGGAGGTAAGTGCTATTATTATCCCCATTTTACAGTTGAGGAAAGTGAGGCAATCAGAAGTGAGACACTTGCCCAGAATCACCCAGCATTTTTAAATTGAGGTCCTCCTGACTCTAGGCCCTATACTCTCCCCACTGTGCCACCTGGCTTCCAGAATGGGCTGGTGGTAATTGGGATGAAGTGGATGCTGGGAGTGCCAGAGGGTGGTGGTGATTGGGATGCGATGGGGAGGATGGCTGTGAAGGCAGTCCAGGAAAACCTCTGTTCATTTAGGTCCATTTTTGTCCCTGCTCTAGGAAGGGCAGTTTGGGGGCTCCAGGGAGATGTCACAAAGGCAGGAGGGAGGGATGCTGGGCTCAGAGCTAGGACCGCAGCCAAGAACTGCTTCCAGTCTCCACAAGTGTGGCCAACGTTTGCTATCAGAAGTCCCTCGATTTGAAATGTGGTCCAAGCTTTATCACTTACCAGCAGGGGTGAGGCCCTTTCTGTGCCTCAGTTTCCCCTTCTGAAAATGCAATGAGAATAAATGACTTCTAAAGCCCCCTCCAGCTTTCAAAGTCTCTCTTCTACAAATAAATATGAGCAGAAGTTACAGCAGTTGGCAAATGGGGAGGGAGGACAGTGCTGGAAGCTTGGCTACTGAGGCAGCCCTGAGCCCCTCATCCCTTCCCTCCCAAAGCTGGCCGGGGGCCCAAGTGTGCTCTCATTGCCCTCCCCACTGGAGGAGCTGATGCAAGAATGAGGCGATAATGAGCAGATTCCTGCCGAGGCTGCTTCCCACGATTCGCCTACCTCATTCACATCGGAAACATAATTGCTGCTGTGTTGTTAATCCACATAGGAGCTTTAATTAAGGGAGAGTTTAAGTAAAAGCCGCATTTTACAAAATGAATACATTATGTAGAATACCCCCCAAATTACCCAAAAAAGACCCGTAAGCAATCAGGTTTGCGTCAGCCTTATTTCTGGCTCTGCAATTTCAAGGCTTTCATATATACACCAGTTTTCTTAAAGAGCCACGTCTCTTTTTTTAATAATAGCTTTTTATTTTCAAAATCCATGCAACGATACTTTTCAGCATTCACCCCAGCAAAACCTTGTCTTCCAAATTTTTCTCCCTCCTTCCTCCCTTCTCCCCTCCCAATCCCATATAGGTTAACCATGTGCAGTTCTTCTATATATTCTCACATTTATCACGCTGCACAAGAAAAATCAGATCAAAAAGGAAAGAAAACAAAAAGCAAACAACAAAAAGGTGAAAAACGATGTGGTGATCCAGAGTCAGTCCCCACAGTCTCTCTCTGGGCGCAGATGGCTCTCTCCATCACAAGTCCATTGGGTCTCTTTCAAGGGGCTTTGAGAATGGAGCCATGCCATCAGCCCTGGAGGAGTACTTAGTATCTGAGGTACATGGCCACTAGCAGCACATTCTCTCTGCTCTTCCTTATTTCCCACTTCATGACTTTTATCTTCAAGTTAAATGCCCTCTTGTACAATGAGAACACTGCCAAGGGACAGAGAATTCTGCTCCAATGTCCCCAAGAGATGCTCATCCAGTCTCCCTCTGGAGATCTTTAATAGAGGGGCTCCATTCCCTCTCAAGGCATCCCAACCCACTTTGGGACCAAGCGTTAGGAAGCTTCTTGACATCAAGCCTAAATCTCTCTCTATCCCTTCTATCCATTATTCCTAGTTCTGATCTTTGGGACTGGAGGGAGGAGAGAAGAGAACAAATATCTATTAAGTCCCTGCCATGTGCCAGACACTGTGCTAAGGACTTTATAATGATTGTCTCATTTGATCCTCACCACTGAGATATCCTTCCCTCTATCTACCTTTCAAATACTTGGAGATGTGTGTGCTGTTCTTCCCAAGTTTTCCCTTACCCAGGCTAAATCCCTTTGAAATTCCTAAGGCAGTCTCTCTGTACCCCGAGGAAGCAGGAGGTGAAGGAATCAATAGCCTTGCTTTTTAGATGTTTGCTCTGAGTTCAGATGAGAGCTCCCAGGCTTTGGCCCAGCTTGCCATCCAGCAAGGGCTGAAGCCAGAACCCAAAGTTGTTGGGCTTTTGGACTCCGGGGGCCCCTTCGCCTTCCTCAGGACGCTAATACCCAGCCCGGCAAAGTCACAGAGAATGTGATGGCCACTCAGCCTGACACGGTAACGCCTGGATGCCCACCAGGTGTGTTGGCACCTCCGGGCACCTTGTGTCACTGGGACAAGGGTCCTGTTGAGGGATTGCAAGCAGCCGTCATATGTCTACAGGCTCAGAGGCTGCTGTGGCCACAGGCTCCTCGGAACTCTAAATGAGCCGCTTTGGCCTGAGCTCAAAGACAGGCAGGTGGGAGGAGGAGGGATGATAATGGGCATCTGAAAGCAGAGGTATTTCTGGACCCGCGTTTAAGAAATGGGAGCGCCGGGCTTTGGGCCAGAGCTGGAGAACTCTTTTGATAAGAGCCCTCTGAATGGGATCGAGAGGGTTTTCAGCTGCAAATGGAGGGGGAGGAAGAAAATGTCCGTATTAACGTTCCAAGCTGTGGAGCGCTGAGAGCAGCAGGTAGCATTGAGAGGACAAAACCATTCTAGATGGCCAGTAATTAGAAGGAGACCAAATCCAAGACGAGGGACGGGGAAGAAGCCCACAGCCTCCTGGCTTGCCAAAAGCACAGTGAGCAAGAGCTCTGAATGCAAAGATGGAAATTTCCACCCACAAAAGCAAGTCTCATCCCTTTTCTGTAGGGTGACATTCCTCCAGAGAGCTGATAGCAACTCCCCTGTCTCCTGGGTCTCCAAGCTTACTCTGCTCAATGCCTTCAGTGACAGAGACTTGGGGTCCTTCCCCATCCTGGTTGTCCTATTCTGGATGTTCCCCCCATGAGCTGGGGCACTCAGAATTAACTACATGCCCTAGATTGAGTCTGCCTAATGAAGAGCAGCACAAGATGGCGGCCTCCCCAGCTCTGGGCGCCACCCTTCAATCCACTGCAAGATGGCACCAGACTCAGGGGCTGCCATGTCATATGGTTTACCTATCATCCCCTTGAAGTCCCTGAAATGCCTTTCACACCCAGACAAGCTACTGGCTAACAGGCTTCCTGTGCTCATCAGGCTGGTTTTTCAAAGTCAAGTTAAGACATTACCTTATCCCCATTGGATCTTATTTTAGTAGATTCCGCCCAGGGTTCCAGCTTGCTGAGCCTTTTAAAGATCCTCAATCTAGGGGCAGCTAGGGGGCGCAGTGGAGAGAGCCCCAGCCCTGAAGTCAGAAGGACCTGAGTTCAAATCTGGTCTCAGACACTTAACACTTCCTGGCAGTGGGACCCTGGGCCACTTAACCCCAACTGCCTCAGCACAAAAAAAAAAAAAAAGAAAAAAGAAAAAAAGATCCTCATTCTATGACCCAACATATGTTCTCTCCCTCCCTGCATCATTTGCAGATGTGATGTGCGTGTCAGCTATGATTTTATCCAAGTCTCTGATTAAAATCAAAAGCAGAGTAGGGCCAAGCCCAGGGCCGATCCCTAGAGCTCCCCCCATGGAGCCTCCTGACGAAGTGCCCTGAGCAATCAGTGACTGCCAGGGAAGGCGGCCGCTCAACCAAAGCCAAGTGCATCCAGTGACTTTTCGAACCAATTAGTGGGTTTTTAGTAAGACCTACCACATGCCAGCCACTGGGATATTTTTCCATAACAATAGTGTGACTTTTTTTTTCTAAAAGTCTAGTTAAAGTGCAGCATTCCATGTAGCTGCCTCGTTACTGGGCAGTAGCCAGGAGGGGAGCCCCACATGACCTTTTCAGGCTGACTCTTTGTCCTTGCTGCCCCCTTTTCGGTCGCCATCAGCTAATGATCCTTCCAGAATCCTCCCAGAATTGGATGTCAAGCTTCCTGGCATAGAGTTTGCAAACTGTTGTTTCTCCTGATTTTTTAAAACCAGGTCACCCTTTGCCCTTCTCAAACCCTGATTTTCCTCTCCCACTCTCCAGGACCTCCTGCCCAGCTTACTTTGCCCAGTTCTCACTTCTAGAAAGATGTTCTTTATACCAAAGCCGAAGGGGCCTCTTTGTTGCTTCCCCCCATTGTCTCTAGACCTACCTCTGGGACGAAATGGGATGGCTTATCCCTCCTCCACACAAGAGTCATTCAATGCTTGCTCTCAAGGCTGCTATTCTCCAGGCCAGCCACCCCCCACCTCATCTCATCGAGGCTCCCCACCATCGTGTCTGCCTTCCTCAAGCTCCATCATCATCCTTCTCACTGGGGCTCCCGATGAGGCCTGAGAAGGGCAGAAGACAGGAGGATGGCCCCCTCCTACTTCCTGAGAGTCGTGCCTCAGTTAATGTAACCCAAGCTCTCCCCAGCTTTTGTCTCATCACCTGGGGAACACTCATGGAGGTTAAAGTTCACCAAAAGAAAAGAGAAAAGGTGCAAGAGATCTGGTAGAACAGCCAACACCGCTTGGCAACTGGTGAGATAGATGATAGATCAATAGATGATAGATAGATTGATAGATAGAGCTATAAAAATAGAGAGGTGTATACATAATTTTTTTGAAAAAGACAGTGCCTCTGTGTGTGTATGTGTTTGTGTATGCTAAGAGAGAGAGAAACTGAAAGAGAGAGAGAGAGAGAGAGAGATGGAGAGAGAGAGAGAGAGAGAGAGAGAGAGAGAGAGAGAGAGAAGAGAGAGAGAGAGAGAGAGAGGAGAGAGAGAGAGAGAGTAGATGGCTTGAAGGCTGTGAAAATTGTGACTGGAAAGATAGTAATGGAAAGAAATTGGAAAAGTGGGTATGGAGTGCATTTGGGGAATGTAATGTGCTTCTTTTTGTACATGTCAAGTTTGAGAATAAAACAGTCCATCTGGTGGGAAATTCCGATCCATAGTTAGCAAGGTCAACCTGAGGCTCAGGAATGGGACCCGATTTGGACAGAAACATCTAGGAGTCAGCTGAAGAACAACTTTTTTCTTCTGTATCTCTTACCTTCATCCTTTATTTGCCAAAATAAGAGAGCACAATCTGTGCCCTCTGGTCTTCGGTTTTTGCTTTTGTCATCTTCAGCAATCCTCGCCAGGGTCCTTTTGGAGTCATTTGTACCCCAGAGAAACAATGGAAGTCAGAGTGAATCATCCAGCTGATAAATCTTGAGGCAGTCACCATCTTGTCTTGGGAGGAAGACAGGTCATATTGTTATCAATTTGCCCACGTGGAGCTTGGCTGTCCCTGAGCCCACAAGCCCCAAATGCCTCCTCCCTGCCTTCTTTTCCTGCCCCTTGCTGGTGTGCATTTGTATTTATACTTTATTGAATTATGTGTGTGACTGGTGGGATAGGGACACATAGGGGCCTGGGCCTGGACCAAAAGTAGAAGTTTGTGGGGGAGGGGTGTCTTATCACGTGTGATGAAGAAACCCCCTAACTGCCTTCTGAGCTGGGAGAACTGATGGCTCGGGAATGCTCCAGCGAGAGCTCCTGAGCTCTTTCTGGGTCCTCCTCAGGTCACCCCTGCCCTGGCTGCCGCTTCTCTCCAGCAGCTCCTTGGCTCCCTCCGTCCTGGGGCAGGTGGAGGACGCAGCCCCTTCCTAGTCACAGCCGCTCAGCTGCTCCTGCAGCCCCAGTGACCCCTGCCACTCTTCCCCAGTAGACTGTGGCGCTTTAAGCCGGAGACCATTGTGCTTTTGCTTTCATAGCCCAGGGCCTCATGACTGGCCTTGCACATCATAGACTTATCTGAACAGAATTATTTGAAGGAGAAAGAGAAAGAGAAGGCACTTCATTGGCAAGATGAGTCAGAAAATGTTGCTGGAACTGGCGGGTCAGGAAAGCACATCAGTCTCCCCCACCCAAGGGTCACTTTGGCCCCTAGATGATGCTCCTCCACTCACCGCGTCACCTCCCACCTCTGTGCCTTTGTAAAAGCCACCCCCCATAGCTGGGACACCGTCCCTCCTTTATCCTGCTTTACAGCATTTCCCCCACCCCCACCCCCACCCCTTTTAAGCCTCCCAATGGCCAGAGAAAGAGCAGAATCTCAGACTGGCTTCTGACACTGAAGTGTCTGGGCAGGGACCTCTCCATGGTCCTGATTCTGTCCTTGAAATTTCAGCCAGTCATTCTATAAGTACTTTTTACTTAAGATACAAAATACTATTCCAGCTCTTAGGAGCTCCAAGTCTCATGAGGGAAAGACTATGCAAACAGCTCAGAAAAAAAGAAGCTCCAGAGAAAAGTCCTCCCTGAAAGAAATAACAGCGGCTGGTGGATGGGGAAGGGAGACAGAAAAGCCCCAGCCTGGAGCTTCTGGGAAGGTTGGAGCCTCCCAGGAGACCTCCTGGAGCACTGAGGGTGGTGAGAGACATTAGAAAGAGTAAAGAGACTGCACCATCTTCAAGTTGTCCCCTCTTAACACTATGCAGTGAGATCTCCATACACATATGTGTACAGCAAATGGAGGTTGTATGGGGTCAGCTCTCAGGTTCACCATCACTGAGGTGATTTGAGGAGGGGCCCAGGAAGGTTAATTACCAGGAGACTAAGGTAGGGCTTCCTAAGATGGTCTCCAAACTGAGCTTGGGAAGAAACGGGGGATTCTTAAAGGTGAAGGTGAAGAGGAAAGGCACTCCACACAGGAGCATGCTGGTATCGATGCAAAGGCATGGAGGGGGGAGAAAGAAATGCTCAGTTCAAAAAGAGACTAGTGGTGCCATTGGGCAGAACACAAGATGTGTCTAGAGATTCCATGTGGAACAAGCCTGGAAAGCCAGTTCCAGCCAAACTAGAAAATGTTCTAAATTCCAAGCAAGGAGTTTCTATTGTTTGCTATAAGCCAGAAATAGGGAACCAGGGAAGCCTTGAGCTGGGACATGACAGGTCAGCCATGGCAAGGTCAGCCTTGTGCTCCAGCAAGACCATTTTGGTAGCCCTTGGTAGAGGATGAACTGGAGAGGGAAAACCAGAAGCAGAGGGAGCAATTAAAAGGTTGTAGCAAAGTCCTAGTGAGAAGTAATGAGGGTCTGGAGTGAAGTAAGGAACCTTTGTTTCCAGAGATTGTGAAGAGCCTTGACAGTGAATCTGTCTGTCTCTCATATATATAGCTCCAGAAGTCTATAGCTAGGAGGTGACAGGAAATGCCTTTTAACATGCTTTCTCTCCATATCTCGGGTTACATCAAGGAGGTGATGGTTGACACTGGAGGATGGAAAGGGTTAATAAAACTCTGAACAGAAAGTTTCCTTCTTTTACCCTCCTGCTCCCCATTCTGCCTCCATCTCTCCTCAAATGAGCCAACCTTCTCATTTGGGCCCAGGCTACAAGGTCAGGTGCTGCTTTCTTAAATGTTAAGTTGATTCTCCAGGAAAGAGAGAGAAAGAGACGCTCAACTCTAAATGTCATCTGAGAAGGTCACAGTGACCGTAAAAGTCCCTTTGTTAAAAGATCAGGTTAGGTCTGGACCATGTGCGTGTCCAGATCTTTTGCTCTGGTACCTGGCGTGGGTCCAGTAGCTAAAATAGTCATTCATCCAGAAGTGACTCCAAGAGTCATTCTTTGAGAGGCTCAGTAAAGTTCTGAGAGGGCCAAGGATGGAGCAAAGGTGGAAGAGGCTGCTAGCACTAAACTATAAGCAACAAACATTTCTTCAGCAACAATTAGGTGACAGGCATTGTCTGAATGCAGGACATATAGTGGCCAATCAGCAAATAGTTAATCATCTTCATAGAGACTTTGAGAGTTTTCCTCCTTGCATAAATACCCCCAGGAAAGCTATTTAAAATCCAAGATACTCTCTGGGTCCCCCATCCACTCAAACCACAACTCATGAGCCCCACCAGTGTTTTACTAGTAAACCAGGACAAAATTAATTCACTAAAGACATTTAATGAAATAGAATAAGAAAAGTAGCCATAAAATGTTCTTCCATAACTGTGCCTGTTTCTGCCTCTGACTGTCTCTGTCTTTCTTTCTGTCTCATCTCTATGACTCTGTCTCTTTAACTCAGTGTGTTATTCTGGGGGAATCCTACCTCTATCTTCTTTCTGTCTCTTTCTGTCTCTCTGTCTCTGTCTCTTTCCTTCTTTCCCTCTTTCCCCTCCCCCCACCTCGAAGCTTTACTTAGAGTCCTCAGCTAAGACACTAGATAATGGGACTGTTCTCCTCTTTAGCTTAGCTTTGACTTAGAGCATAGTTTAAACTTCACTTTTTCATTAAAAAAGCAAACGTTCAATACAATCATTGAACTATGAAAATTATTATCTTCTTTCTCTATATAATTAAACAAGTCTGTCCACTCGTAAAGACTTAATTATATAGAGATTTTCTCACCAGTAGGACATGGAAGTATTTCAGCTCCTAGAGTCTTAGCCTCCAGAGTTCTTTTGAAATAAAGAAAAATCTCCCACACAGTAAGATTTCTCCATCTAGCTGTATGATCCTGGGCAAGTCACTTAATTCTAATTGCCTCAGCAAAAAAAAAAAAAAGTAAGAGCCCTCCAGTATTAAATAAAATTTTTGAACCTACTTGCTAGTCAAGAGTCAGTCTCAAGTATCTGTCTCAAGTCCCATTTGATTTAGAGTTTAAAAGTCCCCCCAAGCCCATCAATTCCTTCTTGCTCACTAACATCCCCCTCATTGAAGCCTTCAGCCTACTGCTGGACAATCCCTTGTTGGAATGTTAAAGTTGAGTTTCTTGTTCATACATGACTTGGGCGAACTGGTCCTTTCAGCTCTAAGAGCCTTCAATCCTGAGAAATAATCCCCTGAAATAATAATCCTCTCCCTTGAGGATCTCCCTGTTCCTGTGAAGTCAAGTTGACTTGACTGCTCATTACACAGATGCTTCACCTAACCCATCTCAAAGGCATCAAGGAAGGACCCTAGTTTGGTCAAGGAACATCCTAGTTCCCTCCCTTTGGCTTCAGAGAGAGAGAGGCTTTAGCTAGGTCTTATCAGCTGGCTCAGAGGACCAAGACCTGCCCTGGCTCTGTTACTGCATAACATTGGGCGGGCCTCTTCCTATATCTGAAGGCCAGTGTTCTCCTCTGTAAGATGAGTCATTGGATAAGATGATCTCAAAGGCTCCTTTTGTCTGATGCTTAGTGCTTCCAAATCTGTCTAACAGAACTCAGGTGCTTCAAAGCATTATGGGAGGTACAAAATGCTTGGGAAAGTCGGAGTCCAGGGAGAAAAGTCTTTCTATTGAAGTAATCAGGATGGGCTTCATGGGATAGATGAAATTTCAGTTGAGTCTTGGGGTGGGATGAAAGTGCCAGGTCAAAGTTGAAAGTTGAGAGAGAGAGAGACAGAGAGAGAGAGAGAGAGAGAGAGAGAGAGAGAGAGAGAGAGAGAGAGAGAGAGAGAGAGAGAGAGAGAGAAAGCGTGTGTGTGTGTGTGTGTGTGTGTGTGTGTGTGTGTGTGTAGCTCAGCAGCTGATTGTCACTTTGCTAATCTCTGTCTTTCTCTCACAGATCAACTTTGTCTTCCTGTTCAACATTGTTAGAATTTTGATGACGAAGCTGCGAGCATCCACCACTTCCGAGACGATGCAGTACAGGTAAGTGATCCCCACCATGGGAGGCGGTGCTCTTGGCTCCAACCATCCATCTCTTACTGTCTGCCAAGGAGAGATGGCCCCTCTGGAACCACTGAGAGTGGGGGGAAGTGATTTGCCGGCGTTCACGAGGAGGGGAGCCCTTCTCGCTCATCTGATCTCCATCAGGGAGTTCCTCCTTGTGGCTAACTTGAATCTCACACAAATCTTCTCCCCATTTGTGCACATTCAGAGCTGCCAAAGAGGTAAAGAGGGTGAGGTTGGACAGAAGGGCCTTCTGGCCCAGATTTTGTGTGACCTCGCACTATATACTGATCTTACCTCCCAGTTCTGTACAAGGGGAGTGAGGACGCCTCCACCACCTTCCACCTACCCAACACCTACACCCATACTTACTTGATGAACCTACCAACATGTCCACTGAGAGCAAGGAGGCTCATGCAGGCTTTGCTGCATCCTTTCTTCTCCTTTTTCCTCAGCTTATTCTCTGACCCCTCACCCTTGGCCAGGGCTGCCCCTCAGGCTGGTCTTTCCAAGGGCTGCTTGGTGCCCATTTTCACTGACTTCTTTCCTTCCTCCCTTTTGTGTTTAAGAACCCCTTGTTCCGAGGTCAGTCAAATGAGCTGTAAAGTGATTTTATGTGAAATCAGTCCCTGGGAGTTCTGTGTAAATCCCTGTGAAAGTCTGTGAAATGTAATTTCATTCTAAAATGAAAACCATGTTCCTGTGGATTTTATCCCCATATATTAAGTTATAAACCTGTTTCTACTATAGAGTTAGGAGTCAATATCAGAAATATCTCCTGTTCTCCAGACCTCCACCATTGTGCTTCCCTACCATCATTCCTTCTCCCCTGGATTTGTCCTGGCCCATTCTTTCCCCCCTGGAACTTCCCTGGGGATTCCCTGATCCTCAGATGCCTCCTGTATCCTTGAGTTCCCCTGGCCCCCGGCTTCCCTTCTGCTCTTGCTTCCCTGACTTCAGATTTTCCTCTTTTCACTTCTCTTTTCCTAAAGCTACTCTCCACTCTAGCCCTTCACTCAGCGCTTAAGAATTCTCTGGTCCCTGTGCCTTGTGCTCTGGGCAAGAGCCCACCAGAAATGGTCCCGGGGTGCTTTCACTCCTGAGAGAATCTCTGAGAGAGGGGTCTCAGGCTCCATAAATGTTCCCCACATTATACATGTTATATGTATGTAGTATGTCTGTGCATGTTTCTCCACATCAGTGCACATGCCTTTATTAAACACCAACAGTATGCAGAATTTTGAATAAGGGACATGGTTGGGCACTGGGCACAAAACATAAGACTGTGATCCCTGCCTATGTGGGCATCCTGTCCCACAGCAGACCCATGCCCACGGCTCTAAAAGATGTAGAATTGATGCTTGATCCCAGGGGACCTGCGCCATCCTCAGCCTGGCAGCTTCAGCCCTTGTGCCACTGGGGAGGAGGAGTGCCCACAGTCCTCTGCTCCCCTGACCTGTGGCCTCTCTTCTCTCCTCCCCCCATCCAGGAAGGCAGTAAAGGCAACCCTGGTTCTCTTGCCCCTCCTGGGGATCACCTACATGCTCTTCTTTGTCAACCCCGGCGATGACGATTTGTCCCAGATTGTGTTCATTTACTTCAATTCCTTCCTGCAGTCCTTCCAGGTCAGGACCTCAGAGTCTTGGGGGCGGAGGGGAGGGAAGGGGACCTGGGGCCCTTATTCTTGGGCACTGCGTGCCCAGTCAGGAGGAGTGCCAGAGTGTGGGCGCGTGCCTGTGGGAATGCACGCTCCTAAAGGCTGCCTCAGCTGAGCTCCTTTTGTTGGAGCAGGGAGTGAAGGGGTGGGGGGTCAGACTGTGAGGGGGTGGGCCAGGAGGGAGCCGGTCTGAGATTGACAGGAGAGGGAAGCTGATCTGTGGGGAGATGACTGAGAGCTGACTGGGTGCTTCCTCCACCCAGTGTGTGTGCCAAAGTGGGGTTCAGCCCGTCCCCCCCACATACATACACAGCTGACCCCTCCCCCAATAAAGCTGGGCCTGCTCTGTAATCCCAGCCTGGGAATGCCTTCCTAACCCGAGCCAAACTGGCAGGGGCCAGGGCTGAGCAGGGGCCATGTGACAGGAGTGCGCTCTGCACTCGGGGCTAGGCACAGGACCTCGGACAGCGCCCAGTACCTTGGACAGCGCTCAAAACCTCGGACAGCGCCCAGGACCTTGGACAGAGCTCTGCCGGCCTCCACCCCTTCCCCACCTGATGGGCTTGCATGTCCTCCCTGCTCTGACCCAGGCAGGGTCATTAAAAAGGCACGGCCCCCTCCTTTCCCGCTTCGCCCTCAGAGCCCTCTCTACCCTTTGCTGCCGACAGTCGCCTAGACACTGGCACTAATGGGTCCCCCCTTGCTCCCCAGGGCTTCTTCGTGTCCGTGTTCTACTGTTTCCTGAATGGAGAGGTGAGTGAGCGGGGCTTCCCGAGCCTCTCCAGGGCTCTCACCCTGAGCTCAGTGGGAGAAAGGCAAGCCGGACGGCAGAGACCCGGACGGACTTGAAATAACCAAGTCCCGCTTGCTACCAAGAGCAGGCCGGGAAGGCTGGGCTCCCGGGAGGAGTCCTGCAGGAAGGGAACTCTGCACGGTCCCCCTGGTTCGGGAGGGAGGAATGAGTCTGAGGGCCTTCGGGCTAGGAGGAGCCTCAGGGACTACAAGGTCTCCCCCAAGCCTTCCTTTGAGAAGTGAGGAAACCGAAGCCCCAGAAGAGCTTCAGCCAGGGGGATAAGCAGGAATTGAATAAGGAGCGGAACTAGGGCGGGGCTCTGCTGTCAAATGGCTCCCGGGAAACTTTCTGTCTCCGGGGACCTTGGGGAGAAAGCTTCTAAAAAACGACAAATCATTCTGGCGGCCACAGGCAGCCATGGAATAGCAAAGCTAGCAGAGAGCCCATGCAGCCCCCCATTTCTCATGGGAGGAAACTGAGACCGGGGGAGGCCAAGCCATGCAGGCGGGGTCACTAGAAGGACTGAGAGCCCAGGGCCCTGACCCCCGCGACTGCTTCCCTTGGCTCTCTTTCCTGTTCCCTCCATCCCTGCCCCCATAAATGAGCCCCCCAAAGCCCCCTGCGGGAGCCTAGCAGCAGAAGCCCCAGCCCTGCAGAAGCAAGCCTCAGGCCTTCCTGGCGGGGCTGGCTCGGCAGGCCACTGAAGGTGCCACCACGGCCAGCTCTGGCCGCCAAAGGGAGAACGGGAGGACGGACGGACGGACGGACGAGGAGGCAGCCCAGATTCAGACGAGGCTCAGGGAGAACGTTACCAGCAATTCTCAATCGCTCTCAAGGGCCTCGGGCTTTTGAAAATTCTCCCGGGGCCTCCTCATGGATTCCCTAGAGGTCTGGAGCGGGTAATTCTGGAAAAGCTCAGGAAAGGCAAAGCCAGGGCTACAGCAAATATGCGACCCCCCCCAGGACAGTCCCTGCCCCTCAGAGACGTCCCCCCCCATTCTCCCGACCCAGACTGGAGACGTCCCTCAGCCGAGCCATGCAGGCCCTTCAGACACATTTTCCTCACAACACGCCCCCCTTAGAGCTGCAGCCAGGGTGAGAACGGATGTCAGGAAGACTCAGACTAATCACGTTCAGGCTCAGTTTCCTCACCTGGAAAATGGGATAATAGCCCATACAGCGCCTTCTTCCCATGGTGGTTGTGAGCTCAAACGTAACAACGCTGTGGGTCAAGCACTTGGCAATGGCGAGTGCTGCTGCCGTCACTGTTGGCACAACGGGAAAGAGCTCCCAGGCAGTCCTTCCCCCAAGAGTCGGCCAGGACCGGCTTGAGCCTTACTTGCCCAAGTCCCAACGGCAAAGTCAGTTGGCTCCCCCCGATCCTCTCTGTCTCCGTGTCTCTGACTGTCTCTGTCTCTGTGTCTCTGCCTTCCTCCCTCCCCCTCCTGTCTCTGTCCAGGTCCGAGCAGCCGTGAGGAAGAGGTGGCGCAGGTGGCAGGACCACCACTCCCTCCGAGTGCGGGTGGCCCGGGCCATGTCCATCCCCACATCCCCCACGAGGATCAGCTTTCACAGCATCAAGCAGACGGCCGCTGTCTGATGTCAACCCCCCTTCCTCTTCCCCCCCACTCCCAAGATGCCCCTCTTGCCTCTTTCCTTCCCTCCCTGAGCAGTTTGACACGGGGACAAGGGATGGGGATGTCCGGGGAAGTTGGATTATGTCGGGGGATCACTGGGAAAGGGGCCCAAGCCTGGGCCCAGCCGTTAGGGAGCACTGGGGGGAAAGCTCACGAAGAGTCTGCCACACTGGCCCAGCCGCTCGCCCTCAGCCCCGTGAGCACCCCCACTTGCCTGGAGGGGAACCGAGAGGAAAGGCTGGGCTGGCTGCAGAAGGCCCTCGTCCGGGCCTGGCATTTTACAGAGGGGGAAACCGAGGGCAGACGAGGATCACGGAGACCCAGACACCAGTGAAGCTGGGCTGGAACCAGGACTCTCCAGAACCCACTTGTTCTACCGCACTGCTCACGGGACGGGCCTCCCCCTCCCCAGCTGCTTCCCAGAGAGTAGCAACGCCAAGACTCGGCGTTTCCTCCCACCCAATCTCTGTCCTTCCCCGTGCTTGGAGGACCCGGCCAGGCTTGTGTACGGGGCATGGGGAGCCCCGTTGGAGGGTGGAGGAGGGGCGTCAGCCACATAAACCTCGAAGCCAGGTCCTCGGGGCCCCCGCCGGTCCCTTCCCCTTCAGAACCAGTGTCTCTTGTGTCTCTGGAATAAAGCTCCTGAAGCGTTTGCTGTGTTCATTGAAGGCTGCACCGGGGCCACTCCTGGGGCTGAGTCTTGGGAGGCAGAGGAGGAGGCTCGGCCTCAGCCCCACCAGCCCTGGTCTGCTTACGGGACTTTGTGTGAGTGCGGCTGCAGACTGAGTCAGCAGACCGGAGAAGGGCTGGGTCAGCGCGGGCTGGGGCGGCCGGGGAGGGCCCGAGAAGGAAGAGGCGCTGGCCAGAGGGAAAGGGAAGGGAAGGCTCTGCTCACTTAGAGCCAATTCACTGCAAGGCAAGACATCCCCTTAGTGTCCCCGGTCCTCCTTATCCTTGGACAAAGGACAATGACAACTGAGCACCTACTGTGTGCGGGACTTCTAAGTCCTAGGGAAGGTAGAGGCTGGTCTTGATCCCTGTCCCAGCCTCCAGGGGCTTACTGTCTAAGAATGTGAGATAAGATGGCCCTTGGGTGCCCGCAGACCCTGCACTATATGACATGTATAGTAGAAAGGTATGGGGCCCGGGCCGGGAAGGGTCTATCTCCACCCCCACAAAGGAATGAAAGTCTCAGAACAAGAAAGGTCCCGGGGAGCACCCTGGCAGCCCGTGCCACAGCCCTTTCGACCGCCACGCTCCCTCCCTCCCTTTAGGAGGTGAGACAGCAGCATCTCTTCTACACAGAATGTTCCAGGGAGGAGACGGGGAGGGACAGAAGGAGAGGGAGAGGGAGAAAGAGAAAGAGAGGGAGGGAGAGGGAGAGCAAGAGAGGGGGGGAGAGGAGGGGAGGAAGGGAGGAAGGGGGGAGAGAGAGAGAGAAAAAGAGAAGGGAGGAGAGGGAGAGCAAGAGTGAGGGGGAGAGGAGGGGAGGAAGGGAGGAAGGGAGGGAGAGAGACAGAGACAGAGACAGAAAGAGAGAAGGGTGAGGGGAGAGAGAGGGGGAAGGAAAGGGGAGGAAGAGGAGAGGGAGGAGATAGAAAGGAGGAAGGGGAAAGAAGAGGGAGAGGGAAAGCAACAGAGAGAGGAGAGGAAAAGAGAGGGAAATGGAAAGGGAGAGAGGGAAATGGCCTGTGTGTGGGCATGTGTGCCTATAGCCGGTAGACAGGGCAGAGCAGGGACTGAAATGGCGTCCAGTTTGCTGGCTCTTGGACTTGAAGGGAGCGGTTTCAGACACGGGGCAGGGGTGGGAGCCGCCGGCTGCGGACCGGGGAGTCCAAAGGGCCTCCAAGAACTGGCGAGGGGAGGGCTGCGAGATGGGGCTGAGAGCACCCAAAAGCCAAGGGCTGCCCATGCCCGAGAGCTCAGGCTGGTCTCGTGAAGGATCCTGTGACTCGCACCCACCAGCCCAGCCTGGTGAGAGTCGCACTCGTGGGTTTGGAGCTGGAAGAAACCTCAGAAGCCATCGAGCTCCATCACCTCATGTTTCAGGTGAGGAAACTGAGGCAGCGTTGAAGCCGCTTATCCAAGGTCACTTCCTAAGCAGGAAGCAGCAGAGACAGGATTTGAGCCCAGACCTCCTGACTGTGGCCATTGAGGAGCGAAGGGAAACGAGTGAGAGAATTTCAGTCCTATCTCTTCTCACACAGGAAGGCTCTTTTCTGGACTCCCGGGCTTGGAGCCTCCAGGGGAAAGTGCCCTCATCTCCTAGCAGCCCTAGGCAGTGTCACTCTGGGATGGCCTCTTTACAGTTGGGGAAACTGAGGCACTTAGAGGTGAAATGACGCCCAAAGTGCCGGAGCTGAGGGCTTGCCCCAGAGCCGGTCAGGGCCACAGTGACATCCCTCCTCTCACACCTGCTGGGGTCAAGGACCAGTGCCTCGTGCAGCAATCTGAGACTCAGTCTTGTCGTCTGTAAAATGGGAATGCGACCAGCTGTGTCTCCGCGGTCACTCTGAGCAGTAATAAGCGCGTCTTGGCTTCCCCCTGAAGAGCCGGGGCACTCCACCAGAGAAGGCCTGCTCTGCTAGTCCTTAGTCCTTGAAGACTTAGTTCTAAATCCTGCTGATTCCCAATTGTCCGGCTTTTGTCTGTCATTCAAAGCTAACAGGAGAGATGTGGCAAAAGTCTTAGAGGAATCAGGATCTTTGTGGTGAGCACCTGGGCCTCTGCCAGACGAGCCACACTGCCCAGAAAAGCTCAGAGAGGGACGGCCTGCTCCCGAGAGGCCCTTGTCGTGCTCCCTGTGCTGTGCTCCCCGTGCTGTGCTCCCCATGCTGTCCCCCTGAGCCTCCCTGCTCCCTTTCCTAAGAGACCACAAACCATCCTCTCAGTGTTTTTCGAGGACTTGGCCAGAAAACCAAGTCCAGCTCAGCGGTCGTGGTTCAAAGGCTCCACCTGCTTCCCACTTGAGAACCTGGAACAGAATCTGTGCTTCTGGCGAACCTTTAGAAGCGCCTGGAGCCCTTCCAGCAATCCCCCCTTCCTCCTCTCCGCAGTGAAGTGAATGAGCCGGGCTGCTCACCCTGCGTGCGGAGAACTTGTGCTTCAGCTAATCAATTCAATTCAACAAATGAGTCGGAGGCCTTTGGGTCGGAGCCGGACCGCGCCTGCTGGATGGAGGGCACCGACCGCGGCTTTGGATTCGGCCGAGCGTCTCCCCTCCCTCCCCCAGCCCCACCGTGGCCTGGAGACGTGGAAGCTGTTTCCAAGCAGCAGCTCATTTGTAGCTGGAGATTGCCTGGAAGCGGGCTGTGGTCCCGTGTTCCCATCGAGGCCGGCCAAGTCTGCTGCCCGGATGCCAGGCACAGGGGGCTTTTCCTGGCCGGAGATTCGCCAGCCTTGGGCGGAGGTGCCATCAGGCAGCGAGAACCCTCCGGAAAGGGGATTAAGTGAGATCCCCCACAGGCCAGTGTCCCCCTGAAGGCCCCGGTTCTCTGGAAGAGGGAGTTCCTCTTGCTCTGTGCCCTAGCGCTCTCCCCGTGGCCACCACATCCACACAAGGGCCCCCTTCACTCTGAGAAAACTCTTGGCTTCTCTCCCATTTCTGAAACCGCTCTGCACCAAACCCGACAGGCTGAAGACCCCCCAGTGAGACGAGTCAGCCGTCGGGCGGTCTCTGAATCCCTCAGGAAAGGACACTCGCCCCTGATTCTCAGTTCCAGCAGCAATACATAGAGGCCACCTTTGAGGGCCCCTTTCTGGGGCCGAAACCTTGTTCAGATGTTGTCCGTGCGATTTCCTCCAGTCACAGTTCACATTTGGGCCGGGCTTTTCACACTGGGGGGAACCTTTGGCATCCAAAGACCTTGTGGTGGTCGCCCAGTGATATCCAGGGATGATCTGCGGCCCTCGAGCCTGAGTGATTCAGTCACAAACATGGAGAAATGGGGGGGGGGGGGAGCCACTGGCTTTAGCAGCGAAAGCCCAAGGATTCCTATTCATCCTCTGAGGCAAACTTGGAGAAGCCATTTCTGAGCTTCGTCCCTCCATGTTCAAACACTCAGACCCCAAATGACTGATTTCTCATCAGCATCGGCCAGGAGGAGGGGCTCGTGGAATGGCAAAGGGGTGACTCGGGAGCCCTTTATGGACAAGACTTTTGTCAGTGGCTCTGACAAGACACAGGACAGACTTGCCCTGAAGGTTAGGAGCAAATGGGACGGACTGGGTGGGGAGCCCAGGGGCTCTGAGGCTGGGCTGGAACCAGATCTAGTAACTGGGGGGGGGGGGTTCCCAACGTTCCAGGCTTGGGAGTGTGGACTGTACCCATCTAAGTCCAAAGACGGTGGCCAAGGCAGTCCGCCCGGCTCGGCCCCCACTAGCGCAGCTGCTCCTCGCGGCACCCCACGTGTCCGTCATAGCACGGCCAGGGAGGGTCAGTTCTATCAAGGGTCATGGCTAGCACTTACTCAGGCCCTAAGGGTTCCAAAGCCCTGGCCCCAGAGCATCTCATTTGATGCTTACAGCAACCAGGGAACAGCTGTTGTTATCCCCATTTTACGGATGAGGAAACTGAGGCTGAGGGTGGTAGCGCGACCGGGGTCTCTCAGCCAGTAAGGGTCTGAGAACACGTTATCACCTTTCCGCCAGGCCCAGGGCTTCCTCTGCCTGCCACACCAGTGCCAGGGAAGGGTCCCAGGAGGGTGAAAGACTCAAGCCGGCCTTGTCCCTTCTGCCCACGGGACAGCCCGGGAGCTGGCGCCCGGCGGTCTAGAGAGAGGTGAAGGGGGAGGGCTCTGTCCCTTCCCCAGACGCTCAACGAGGCAACGAGGGACAGAGACAAGAGCCGGTGGCTTAATTACTGAGCGCTCTCGCCCTTCCCTTTGGCTAAAAATACAATAACGGATGAATCGGGCTCCTTAATGAGGCTCCGGCAGCCAGTGGGAGCAGCTCTGGGCTCCAAGGCCTGCATTTGTATGGGGAGCCCGGCACCCCTGACCCCTGGGGGGGCACCCACGGGAGAGAGCTGCCGGAGCGGGGAAGGCTGGCAATTACCTCCTTTGTTCTCCTCCTGCTGGGGGGCTCAGCCCCGTCGGGGCTTCCCAGCCTCTGCCCCAGGTGTCTTAGGTGTGGAGATGAGGGGCAGGGGGGCTCGTGTCGGGGTTTGGGGATCTCACACACAAGACACTCACACACATGCTCACACACACTCACACACACACTCACACTCATACACACACTCACATACATGCACACACACTGACACACACACACAATCTCTCACACACACACACACACACACACACTTACACTCACACAGGCTCACACACACACACTCACAGACACTGTCACTTATTCTGATTCTGATAGGGGAGGGGGGAGCTGGAGCACTCCGCTGAGGCTAGGTTGGAAGGGGCGGTTAAGGATGAAGCTGAGACAAGCCCCGCCTTCCCAAACTTTCCAGGTCTCAGCCCCTGGCTGATTGGGAGGGGGCAGCGCGGGGGCTTCCGGTTCTTCGTGACCCCCTGGGGTTTTCTTGGCAGAGATATTAGAGCGCTTCGCCATTGCTTTCCTCAGCTCATTATACAGATGAGGAAACTGAGGCAAAGAGTGACCTGCTCAGGATCACACAGCTAGGAAGCGTCTCAGGCTGGATTTGAACTCGGGAAGAGGAGAATTCCCAAGTCCTGAGCCCAGGCTGCCGGCTCTGGCTGCCTCGAGGAAGGCGGGGGGTGGGGTGGGGGGCCCTTGGGCTCTCCTTATCTGTGTGTTGGTTAAGATCTGATGACAACGACTGGTGAATCTGCCCTGGATTCGTTACATGAAGCCGTGTACCTGAAACAAGGACTGTGACACCAGTGCTGGCTCGTGGAACTGAGGCACCGTGAGCCAGTTCAGCCTGTGCCTTCTCTAGTTCAGTGACTGACAATCTTACAACGCTGGCTCCCTGGTGACAGAATGATTGGCTGATACCCGCTGTCCTGTCAGGACGTAATTGTAATAGAGCCAGGGCCAGCCTCAGAGGAGCCGGAGGGCTGGAGGCGGGAGCTCAAGCTCTGGGAGCCAAGGAGACTCCATCTCCCCCCAGGTGGAGGCCGGCCTCTCCTCCTGCCTCCGGCCTCCGGGCAAGGAGACAGGCTGTGAAGGAGACAATAATCGTGGGGATTACTCGGCTGGAACGAAGGCTGGTCCAAGACCTCCAGAAAACCCACCAGAGCGTTACAGTAACACCCCGAGCATCTCTCCCTGCACCCGGCTCCATTTGGACCGGGACTGTGAGCCAAAGAACGGGGAGGGCTGAGCTGGCTGGGGGATGGGGCGGGGGGGACCCCAGGGAAAACTCACAGAAAGAGCCACGCAACCACGCAAGTCTGAGACGTTCAAGGTTTATTAAAGTATTTCCATGTCGAGTCACAGAGACAAGAAACACTGGGGGGGGGGGGGCCCTCCCTGTGACGGCTCCTCCCCCTTCCCCTGCCAGGGTGTGGCTGGAGCTCAGCACTTCTTTAAGGTCCCCCCTGTGACTCCAGGTTAGGAAAGCTGATCTCCTTTATTGTGCAATTTAAAATACAAACACCGGAGGGAAAAGACACTCACGCCCCTGGGATCCCCCCAGTCCCTTGGGGGCGGCTGGTTCCCCAGGAGGCGCCTTCGAGAGGCCAGCGACTCCCTGGGCCCTTCCCTGAATTCCACGCCAGCCCACTCGCTTCTCCCAAAAGCAGCGAGCTGCGGCCGGGCCCACAGAGCCACCGTCCGGGCCCACGGAGCCACCGTCCGGGCCCACAGAGCCACCTCCTGGGACCACGGAGCCACTGTCCGGGCCCACGGAGCCACTGTCCGGGCCCACAGAGCCACCTCCTGGGCCCACGGAGCCACCGTCCTAGCCAGCCTGGCTTTAGGGAGATCTGAGCAGTACCAGGCCATGGCATGCTGGGCCCTGGGCCAAGGTTCCTGGCACAAAAGGGCCCAGCCCCCCTTGTTCCAGTGGGAAAGCCCCTCTGATGGTGGCAGACCGGGACAGACCAGGAGGGGCAGGGCCAGAGTCGGCCTCCCCTGCCTGGCTCTGGGTACAAGGACAAAGGTCAGACCTAAGAGGCTCCCACCACCCCCTAAAGGAGGTCTGACCTCGTGGGAAAAAGTCCTTCTGATCCCTGCTCCAGCCCCCCACGTCCCCCCAGGGCAAAACACGCTGTAAGCAGGGCAGACCTTTGGCCCGGGATGCCTTGGCTGAGCTGGGCCGGGCCTGGGCCTGGTCTCACCTGCCCCCTGGTGCTACAAGATGAGGCCGGGCTTTGGGTCGCCCCACCCAGTGAGCCATGTCAGAGGCACAGGGAGAGTAGCCTTCAGGCCCGGGGGCAGGTCACAAGAAAGGGTGGGGTGATGGAAAGCGCCCCCCTCCCCCCCACTTCTCGGCCTGGGTCTTGCTGCCCAGACCCAGGAGTCCTGCCAGGAAAGCCGGAGGAGCCCCATTGTGTGCCCAGAGGCTCTGAGGGGGCAGCAGCTGAGGACGAGAGCTCTCGGCCAACACGGGAACTCTGCCGGCTCCTCCCGGGGCTCCTCCGGGGGCCGGGCCCCACACAAACACACACAGGCAGCCTCGTCTGTTCGAACCTTTAATTTAATCGTCATTTGTGTCGGGGGCTCAGACCCCGGCCCCCTCCGGCACAGACGGTCACATGATACGCGTTTGCGGGTTAATGGTGAGCAGGACGAGGAGGGGCCGCGGGGTCCTCAGTCCTCGATCGTGTCTTTCTTGCCCGTCTCCTGCCCCTCAAACAGAGGGTACCTGGCTTCCACGTCGGCCCACGTCAGGGTGCCGTTGGCCAAACTGCAGACCACCTTGGGGAGGTCAGTGATCTGAGGCAGGGAGGGAAAGGATGGCCATGAGACGCGGCTTCGGGCCCCCCCGCAGCGAGAGCGCCCACCACACCCCTCCCAAGGTCTGCCCTGAAGGTTCTCCCCCCCTTTGCCAGCCTGACACCGCTCCCATCCCCCGCCCGGCGCCTCAGGGCCCCCAGACGGAGGACTTGGACTCGAGGAACAGAAATGCCGACTTCCTCCTCCTCTAGGACCATCCCCGGAGACTACAGACACTCCCCCCACCTTCCTTCTTTCACCCAGGCAACAACCCACCCAACAAGCCCCCAGCAGAGCCTCCAGACAAGGCAGCCCTCCCAGAGGCCCCCCTCCCCCCAGCTGAAGACGCCCACCTCGGCGCGGATCTGGCGCATGGAGTCCCGGTCTCGCAGGGTGGCCGTGTGAGGGGTCTTGTTCACGGTGTCAAAGTCGATGGTGATCCCGAAGGCGACGCCGATCTCGTCCGTCCTGGCGTAGCGCTTCCCGATGGAGCCGGAGGAGTCGTCCACCTTGTAGGACACCCCGTTCCTGGTCAGGGCTTCGGCTGTCACGGGGACACGGGGATGAGAAGCCCGCTCTCAGTGAGACGGACGGTCCCACAGCTGAGGAACGGACCCCCCCCCCCCCCCACCGTGGGGGCCGGGACCATAGGAAAGACCCCCCCTCCCGGGAGCCAGGGAACCCTGCTGGGGCTACGCTGCCTGCCTCAGTTCTCCCACTGAGAAGGGGGCCAGAGGCTAACGGGGCCCAAGAGGGCCCTGCTGTGGTAGGTCTCTGCCCTATGATCCCCCCCAGAGCCCCTGCCGGAGCGGCCCCCTACACTGACCCGGCCCCAAAGGGAAGGCCGCTCTGCCCCAGCCCCCTCGGACTCCCTCCCAGACCCATGGGCCCCCAGTAGCCAGCGCCCCGCCCGGCCCCCCTTACACAAGTCCTTGACGAAGGGCACGAACTCCTGGTTCTGGCTCAGCGGGAGGACGGAGCATTTATAGGGGGCGACGACAGTGGGGAAGCTGAAGAACTGCAGGAGGAAGCAGGGGCAGCGTCAGCAGCGCAAGGCCTCCAGCGGGCACTTATTAAGCACTTACTGTGTGCAGGCACAAGGCCAAAACCTGGGGGGGCCAAAGAGACCAGCCCCGCCCTGAAGGGACACCACAGACAGCCGCCATCCGGGCCCCAGCCCTCCCCCCCACCGGGCGTCCAGAACCCACCGTTCTCTGCTCGTCCCCTTCCCGAATGCGGAACGTGTGCTCAAACACCGTGTACATGATCCTGCCCAGGCCAAAGGACGGCTCGATGACGTTCGGAACGATCTCTTCGACTGAAAGAGAAAAGAGGGCGGCTCAGGGCCTCGGGGGAGGGGGGCCGACAACTGCAGGGCCCCCCATGGGGACGCGCCCCCTCCCCCCCTGGGGTCCTGCGGCGAGGGCCCAGAGCCCCCTGCGAATGAGCCCCGGGGGCCTCCAGGAGGGAGGAAGGAGCGGCCGGCGGCCGAGTCCCGGGGACCCCAAGGGCCCCGCCCCGACACTCACCATGGAGAGTCTTCTGGAACCGCTGCACGCTGACCATGTCCTTGGTCACCTGGAACGTTTTCCCTTCGGTCTCGATGGTGAATTCCCTGCAAAAAGCCAAAGCGCCTCAAACCAAACAGTTTTGCACATGCATGTGGGTGTGCGTCAGCATGTCCTGGGGGAGGGTCACCTAACGGAAGCCGCAGAGAGCTCACGGCACAACCCGAGGGGGGCTCCTAGCCATCTCTGGGGGGCCCTCCTGTCTCCGTTCTCACCCCTTCTCATTGAGCAGGTTCTCCATCTCGGTCACGTAGGCCTCCTCGCAGGTGGCCAGGTAGTCCAGGACCAGCCGGGCGTCCTTCTTGTAGGCCCGGCCGATGGCCGCCTTGCTCGACTCAAACTGAACCACGTTGACTGTTCTGTGCGGGCCGGTCAAGGATCACCAGGACTCTCAGGCTGGCCCGGAGGCGCCCCTCCCCCAGGGCCTCCCTGACCTCCAGAGGCCCCCCACACGCAAGCAGAGGCTCGGTCCGGGGTCACAGACCATCTCCCCTTAGAGCGAGCCTCCCTCCCCTGACGACCTGCTCTTTGTCCCCAGAGACGTCTGCCCGTCCCCGCCATTTTGTTTTTTAAAAGGCCAAGGGAGGAAACAGAGGCCCAGCCCGTGCCATTACCCCTCCCGGGGGGGCCCAGACCTTGCTGGCCAGGGCCCAAGCCCGGCTCGCCCCCCAACACGCACCCCACGTCCCCGTCGGCTGCCAGCGTTCCCGGCCCTTCGAGACCAAGCGGGCCCCTTCCACGTTTGCCGTGCCAGCCCAACCTGCCCATCCGGGGGTCTCCATGCACACCTTCCCCCCCCCCACGCCTTTGTACAGTCCGGTCCTCAGGCAGATCCGGGCCTGCCCCCCTCCCCCACCGAGAACACGACACCTTCCCTGGTGCCCTGGTGCCCCCGGTCCCCACAAAGGCTCGCTTGGGGCTGCAGCAGAAGGATATGGGCTCCTTGAGCAGCTTCTCCGCCACTAGGGGCACCTTGGTGGCTTTCGAGTGGCAGGTGAGGTCGTAGCAGGAGCGGTCGGCGCACCCCACGATCTCGATCCAGCCCTAGGGGAGAAGTGCCCGAGATCAGCTCTCCCAGTTAGCGGCTCGGCCCAGGCCGCTCGGCTAACGCGCCCAAGGACAGTGGTGATGGGGAGAAAAGCAGAGGCGCCCCTGCATGGTGGGTGGACTTGGCAATGGCTCCGCCCACTCCGGGGACCGCCAGGGGCAAAAAAACCTGTGAGGCGGAGCAGGGGGAAGAGCTTCCTGGACACAAACACTTAGAGCAGCTCAGTCTGAGTGAGGGGGGCCCAAGCCCCGGGGAACGGCCAGACAGGCCGGGGTATGGCCTGTGACGGAGCAGCCCAGCACTGCAGGGATGGGGGACAGCAGGGCTGCAGGGAGAGATGGGGGGACAGTGCAGGGCTGCAGGGAGAGATGGGGGGACAGCAGGGCTGCAGGGAGAGATGGGGGGACAGTGCAGGGCTGCAGGGAGAGATGGGGGGACAGTGCAGGGCTGCAGGGAGAGATGGGGGGACAGTGCAGGGCTGCAGGGAGAGATGGGGGGACAGTGCAGGGCTGCAGGGAGAGATGGGGGGACAGCAGGGCTGCAGGGAGAGATGGGGGGACAGCAGGGCTGCAGGGAGAGATGGGGGGACAGTGCAGGGCTGCAGGGAGAGATTGGGGGGGGGTTAAGAAAAGCCCTGAAAAATTGGGATGGACTGAAACAGAGCCAAGCGAGCAGAAACAAGAGATTCCCGTGATGTCATAAAGATGACCAAGAGCAAAAGCCGCAGCCCCCCTTTAGGCCCCCAAATCGATGCCATCCCAGAGAACTCAGGATGAAAAGCAGACTCTGAGTGCAGTTGGAAGCCGCCTCTCTTCCCTTGCTGGGTTCCCCCCACTGTTCCCATCCCCACCCAGAACCTGCTGTCGGCCTTTTCAATGGGGGGCGAGGGGGAGAAGGAATCTGGAACTCAAATGTACAAAGCCGAACAAAGAGGAGTTTAAAAACCAAACCCAAGCAGCCTCGGCCTCCGGCCTCCCTTCCCCAGCCGGGATGACCTCTGCTCAGTTCTGCCGCCCCAAAGTGGGAGCTGTGTCACCCCAAACCTGCCGGCGGGCCGTGGCCATCTGTCCTGGGTGGCTCTGAAAGGGCCACGGACACCACGTGGGCTATCCTCCTCTGGGGGGCAGCAAATTCTGCCTCCTTGCCACCCACCCCCAGGGCTGACGAGGCAGGGAAGGAGAGGGGCCGCCCCCCCCCCGAGGGCCAAGGGTTCCCCAGGCTACTCACGTAGGATGTTTTCGCCTCGGCGTCCCAACAGTCGCAGGCGTAATGCGCCATCTCGTTGTCCATGTGCTGCCGGAATCGAAGCTTCTCCGGGGACACCCCCACCTTGGTGAGGTAGAGGTAGATCCGGCCGATGAAGTAGCCCAACACGGAGTTGTTGATCACCCCCTGGAAGGAACACAGGGACGCAAGGTCAGCCACGGGAAGGTCCGGTCCAGCCCAATCTGCCCCGGTTCTGCTGCCCTTCCTCCCCGGTCCAGCCTCACCAATAAACTCAGCCCCTGCCCCAAGCTCTGCAGAGACGCTGGAGCATGGGGACTAGCGGCAATACCGAGAAGTTCACTTGTTAACAGCTCTTCCTCCTTCCAATGGCGTCTGGGCGGCCCCTCGTACCGAACGGGGGCTTTAAATACATGTCGGCTCCACAGGCCTCAAAGCAGTGAAATGGGCCTTCGTCCGAGGCTCCGTCTCCATTAAGGTCCACGTTTGCTTACCTTGGGTTACTCCCTGCGCACCCGCTCCTGCCTCGGCCCAGCCGGACCCCCCCCCCCCTCGGGCCACCTCCTCCTCTCCCTCACAACTCCCTCCCCCTTCCTCTGCCTCCCTCCTCACGCCCGCGGCTGGGACACACCACTCCCTGGAACCCAGCACTGGACACAGCACATGCCCAATACAGGCTTGGGGCCAACAACCAGACTAACTCCCAGCCCCCCAGGAACCGTGGCCAATCCCAAGCCACCTCCCAGAACCGGCACAACTTCTCGATCCCTTAAACAGAACAATCCCACAACACTAAGATTTTTTAAATGTTTTCGGGGCTCGCAGGGTTGAGACGAGATACGGCACAATGTCCCAAGTCACTGAAGATGGCTTTCTCCAAATCGTTAAAAAAGGGACCGTGCCAGGGAGTCAGCCCACAGCGAGGCACCGGGGAGTACACAGCCAACGTCAGCCTTTCTGGGATGGCAGGGTCCGCCCCAATGCCAGTCATTCTCCCATCAGTCAGGGTCTCCAGGGGGCCCTCCCTGCCAAGGCCAGGACAGAGGGCGGGACGCACTTCCTCACCTGCTCCACCGCATCCCCAAGGCGCATCTTGTGTGCAGACTGGCCGCTGACCTGGGCCCTGGCCGAGTACAGGGTGATGGTGAGGTCCGCCACGCTGTCAAACTTCGGGTGCTGTTTTTCCTTGGGGTCAACAAAGTGCTCGATCTCCGCCATCGTGAATTCTCTGAAACCAAAGATAAGGAGCGGTGAGCCCTGCGCTTGTCGTCTCATCCGTTTCTCCTGCCCAAGACAATCGGATGCTCCATCTCACCCCATGACAACGAGCACCCCGCGTCGGGCCCGATGCCGCCAGCGGGCATTTTGCCGTCCCCCGGCAATGGCCAAAAGCGCGCTTGGGAAGACGAGTGTGAAGGGCAGAAACGCGCCATCTTCAGCCTTTAATTCAACCACAACGTCCCCCGTGGCCTCCACAACTGCCTCCCACAAAGATGAACAGAAGTAACAGAGACAGCCGGGCCCCCCGGGGCCACAGAGGAACATGGGAGGGACGACCTCCCCGAGGGCCTGCTCCTGACCCGCCAAGTTCTGGCCAGCACAAGTAATCGTCACCACAGTGCCAAACACTCCCACAGCACCTTCTGAGGGCCAGGCGACATGCTCAGCACTTATCCATGGTTTCCTTTGACCCTCAAACCTTGGGAGGCTGGGGCTGCTGTTATGCTGGGTTTACAGATAAGGAAACTGAGGCAGACGGGAGGAGACTTGTCAGGCTCACTCAGCCTGAGGCTGAATTTGAATTCAGGCCCAGGCTCTGGGCCTGGGGCAGCCAGTCGCAGTCCCTGAGCCACCAGTTAAGATGGAGAGACCCTGCTCCCCCCATGACAACGTCTTGCAAGAGCTGCTTTTTCACTCCGTCCTCCGAGTTCTTCTCCCCACGCATGGCCTGGGCCAGCCCCCAAGGTTCCCCGGGGCCAGGCTGCGGAGGCACACAAGGTTCTGGGAGCAGCAAGAACCATGAAGTCACAGAGCCTCCAGAACAACATGGCCGGCCAGAGGGTACAGCCAGACAGAGATCATGGCGCAGGGCCCACTCAAAGCCATCCTTGGCCTCGGGGAGCACAGCCCCCCCACGGGGAGCCAGCCGCCTCCCTGAAGGGCAGCCAGGCCTGGCCACAGGTTAAACCTCAGGCCTCAGCTCGTCCTGGCTCAAACTCTCCCAGGCTCCCGTCCCCTCCATCACGGCACCTCCTGAGAGAAGCTGAGAATTTGGCCACCCCTCAGATGGAAGGGTCACAGGCAGCACCCACGGGGGCCCCTCCGCAAACGCCTGTTGTTTTAAACAAAGCATTTGTCATAAGAGATGGATCTCAGTTTAGGGGATGGTGAGAGAGGGCAGAGGGGGCCATCCCCACCAAAATCTACCTTAAAAATGACTCATTGGATTGGGGTGGGGGAGGATCATTGGTATTGGCTTGGACTAGCCGGGAGAGGCCCAACAGGGCCCCGCAGAGCTGCCAGGGCTTGCCTGCCTTACCGCTGTGCCAGGGACACTGGGGGCACCTTGCCAGGAAACCCACCCCTGGTGTGCCACCGGAGCTGCCCATGGCTCTCCTGTGAGGTGCTTCCTGCTGGGGAGGGGAGGGGTAGTCCCCCAGGACTCAGCCAGCCGTGCGTCCCCTCCTCCCCCCCAGGCCCAGCAGACAAAGGGCTCCCAGAGAACAAGATGGTACCTGACTCGAATCAGTCCAGAGCGAGGGGAGATCTCGTTGCGGAAGGAATTGCCAATCTGGGCAGCGGCAAAGGGCAGCTTTCCCTGGTTGAACTCCAGAAGTCGTTTGAAGTTGAGGAAGATTCCCTGGGCGGTCTCCGGCCTCAGGTAGCTGGACATGAGAAATCGGGATCAGCACGGGGGGCCCAGCCACACACGGCTGCCCGCGCTGCCGACCCAGAGATTTCAGAACCGTCTAAATGAAGGTCACAAAAAAGCACTTTCCCCAAATTTCTCCAGGCCCACAGAGCCCCTGCCAAGAGCGGGCTCTGACATCAGCCAGTCCCTTTTCAGGAAAGGCCGGGCGTTCTGGGCCTTCCTGATGGGACGGTCGTCCCTCCCCCTCCCTCCCCTGCAGACAGGGGTCAGCTACCTGAAGATGCCCGGCCCTCAGGTGAGACCATGGATTCTTGCGTGCATACTCCGTCACACTCACACACACTCACTCTGTCTCTATCTCCCTCACTGTCTCATTCTCTCTCTCTGTGTCACACACACACACACAGTCCCATCCCAAGGCCAGCCAGCCTTGTCCTTGGGGGACTCGGGCCAAGCCACCGGGGGGAGCTCCCACCCCAGGGGCGCCTCAGGATCCTTGCCCTCCCAAGGACGGGGTCACCCACCCAGGCATGTTCCCTCCGGGCCCGATGAAGGTCTTAAACATTAGGTTGAACGCCATGGGAGGGGAGAGGTCGTTTCCAGTGATGGGGGACTTGACGTTGTAGTTCACAAAGAGGTCCGCCAGCTGCTCCTGGCCGTAATTGTCCAGCTGCCAAGGCACACAGCGGCATGGCGGTCAAGGCCCACCCTCAGATGGCCGCCCCCAAGGCTCAGGCGGGGACACGGGCAGGACCTCCGCCACCTTGAAGAGGACCACGTCATAGCTGCTGAAGGCCCCTGCCCCCTCCCCCGCCAGCGCACCCCACAGGGGAGGGACCCCACCCCATCTCCCTCCACTGCTGGGCAGGCTGAGGGCTACCCAGCATTCTCCAAGTGGGTTGTGGACCCAGAAGAAAAATGTGGGTAGCAGAGAAAGGAGCCGAAAAGCCCCTTCCCACCCTCATTAGGGTCTCAGGTCCTGAGATGCTCCATGACCCTCCAAGGTAGGGCCAGAGGTCACCTGGGGCAGGGCCAAGACCCTGAGGGAACGGGGGTGAGGACAGGGGCGATTGGGAAGCTGTCCTGAGCCAAGTGCCAGCAAACCGGCGCCGGTGCCCGGCCCGGGGGGAGATCTCCCGAGCACTCACCTGGATCAAGACCCCTTCCATCTCTGATTTCTTCTCAGCCGAACATTTCTTATCAGACATCAGCTTCTGCAGGTGAGCTGCGGACGGAGAAGGCGCCTGCTCAGCCCGGGCCTCCCGGCCACACTCAGGGGCAGCACGGACCAAACGAGGTGCCCGGGACCCTCGCCAGGAGAGGGGCCCCTGTCCCGCTCCTGCTGGGCAGGGCGGGGGCTTGTCCTGGCGACTTTGAAGCACCAGACTCTGGCACTCGGACCAAGCGTTGGGTCTACGTAACGGGCAAATTAACTTAATGCTAAAAAGCAAGACTGTCCAGGCTCAGAAAAGGCAGGAGGAGGGAGCGTCCCCGTCCCCCTTGTGGGCAGAGTTGGAGACTCTGGGGGGGAGCGCCCTCCTCTTTTATTCTTTATCCCAAGAGCTCCCCCTGCTGGGCGGCGAGGACTTGGGCAGGACTTCTGTTAGATTAGAAGGCGGCAGCCTGAGGGAGTGCTCCTCTTCCGCCCGCTCTGGGGGGACTTCACCTGCGGTGCGAACCCCAGAGGAGGAAAGGGGGCCCCAGGCTGAAGGGCCGCTCTGCCATCCAAAACTCTACCTTTCAGGAGGTGATCGGCCCGAAAACACTCTCCGCTTTTCACGTCCTTCACCATGAAGTCAGCAAATTTGTCGACGTGGCCGGACGTCCTGCAACGACAACCGGCAGCTGAAGTTCCTGACCCGGGGGGCCCGAAAGGGGAGGGAGGAGGGAGCCCCCTGTGGGCCCGTGCCCGCCGAGCCTTCTTCACCCGACGCGTGGGCGCCTGCAGCACCGCTAATTCTGCCAGAAAGGCCCGTGCCCAGGACCCAAGTGCCCATCCTGCCTCAGAGCCTTCCCGAGGGTCCCCGGCTCTGTCCTGGCCCCCAGGTGGCTCCAGCTCTAAGTCTATGAGCTACACTAACTTCCTCTCAGCTGAGTAAGCGCCAAGCAGAGGCGGCGGCCACGCCCCGAGGACCTCGGCAGTCTGCCAGGCAGCCCAGGAGCCCCACTTCTGCTCCCAAGGACTGGGGGCTTTGAAGACAGCCTGGGGGGGGGGCGCTCAGCCAGGGGGGCTCGGTCGGGGCACGGCCATTTCTGAGCTCGGCCGAGGCCTAGGAGAAGCCGCCTCCCGCCCACCTACTTGAGAACAGGCTCCGGGGTGAGCATAGTGCAGTCGATCTCCAGGATCTGCTCCTCTTGGATGAAATGCTGCCGCCAGACATGGATGATGTTGTTCTTCAGGGCACAGCCCACCGGCCCCAGGTCATACAGGCCACTGACCCCTGGGAGAAAGGACACAGGCTGAGCCAACGCTGACCGGGCCCCCCCGGGACTCCCACGCCCCCTGCCAAACAAGTGACTAGGAGCCTGTTCTCAAAGGCTTAGCCAGGACTGACTGAAGCCTTCAGCCCCGAGGGCTCTGATGCCAGCTTGGACGCGCCCCGTCTCCCGAACCGCGAGTCACCGGCTCGGTCAGACAGACCACGGGGCCGAGGTTAGGACGGTAAAAAAGCCGCCACCTTGGATGGACCCCCACTCGCTCTCAGCCCCAGCTAGCCAGCGTACACCTGGGTGGGAGCTCCAGCGTTGCCCTGAGGGCACAAGCCCAGAACTCTCCACGGTGGGCAGCCTTCCCCCAACCCCCACAGCAAGGCCCCCTGGCCTCCCTCCACTGCAGAAAAACCCACCTTCACACACAATACAACCCTGTGGGCAGGACAGGGAAGAGGGCCTGGAACAGGCCAGGGGACCGAACCCCCCAAACTGGGCCTTGACCCCTCGGACAAAGGCCGGCCTAAAGGTATGCTGGCAACGGACCCCGGATCCAGAGAGCCCAGCAGGCGAGAGGCCCGAGCACGATGAGCCCCAGTTACAGCCAATTCCAAGTCTCTCCCCAGGTTCAAGAAATCCCCTGCTCTGTCCAGGTGGGGAAGGCAGACCAAGGGCAAGTTCCTGTGTAGAGACCCCCACTCTGGGAATGGAGGAAAGCCCATGGGGATCCCCAAACCACAGAAGCGAGCCTGAAACCCCTCAAGAAAACGAGAACTGAACGGACAATTGTATCCCTGCTTCCAAACCCCGAGTACGAGCAAGAGCAAGCGGAGGCCCAGGAGCGGAGGCCCGGGAGCGGAGGCCCATGAGCGGAGGCCCATGAGCGGAGGCCCGGGAGCGGAGGCCCGGGAGCAGATGCCTGTGAGCGGAGGCCCGTGAGCGGAGGCCTGTGAGCTGTCCTGAATCCCATACCTCCATAAATCGCAAAGGCTTGGTCATAGAAAAACCTCCGCTTGAGGGTATCTTCCATTTTAACTCGGTCGACGATGTCATCTTTGGGCTGTAGCGCCAACTCCTGGGGGAAGAAGAAACAGCATGGAGCCAAGAGTGCCGGGAGGGCACTGACCCCCCCCCTTCACCCCCACAAGGGATCTGGATCCTTGGCAAACATTTAGCAGCCTCGAGCCCAGCCTCCCTCAAACGACAAGCCGCCCACTGCACCTCTCGAGCCCGGGGTGACAATTCAGCCCGAGAATCAGCACCTCCAAAGAAGTGGCTCCAGTGACAAGGGGGAGGAGAAGCCACATCCCCAGCAATGCGTAAAGACAGTCCAGGTGGGAATGGAGAATGAGCATTTATGGAGCACCTACTGTGTGCCAGGCCCTGGCTAGGCTCTTTTCACAAAGATGGCATTGCATGGTCCGCCCCCCGGGAAGCTGGGGCTATTATGACCCCCACTTTACAGATGAGGAAAACAGGGCCAACGGAGGGGAAGGTCTAGCTCTGTGTCCCCCCAAGCAGGAAGTCTCTGAGACTGGATTTGAATCTGGCTCCTCAGTACCCCCATCTGTCCCCAAGCACTCTTTGGGTTTTAAACAAGCCAGCCACTTCTCAGCTTTCCCAGGAGTGACAGGGGCCGGCCCAGCCCGGAGCTCCGCTCCGGAAACCCCTCCTTCTTCAGCTCTCCCAGAAGCTTCCTGCTCTAATCCGCCCAAAAAGGACTTGGAAAAGCCCCCCATCCCCACAGAGGGCTGGGCCTGTCGCCCCCTCTCATTCCCCCAGAACAGAGCAATGAAGTGGGGAGTCCAAAATCCTCCATCAGACACTGTCTGCCTCAGTTTCCTCAAGTGGGAAATGGGGTCATAGTCCTGACCTCCAGGGTTCTTGCAAGGGTCCAATGAGACGACCACAGCGGAGCTCTCAGCAGAGGGGCCCCACCCTTGCCTCTGCCTAGAGGGGAGCCTGCCCTCCTTCACTTTCCACGTAGGGGGAGGGGCTCCTCCTCAACCAGAAGGGGGACTCCCCCTGACGATCCCAGGGAGCCGGACAACCTCACCTTCGCCTCCAAAATCCTCTTGCGTGCCTTGAGCTCTGCAACGGCTCTGTCAATGTCGACCTGGGGGGCTTTGTCTTCCTTCAACTTCCTCACTAGATCCCCCTAAAACAGAGAATCCAAAGTGAGCCAGGCCAGAAGCTCCATTCATCCCTCTCAAAGGCCCCCCCAGACGAATGCACATTGACCACCGCAACCACCCACAGCAGCTCGGCGGCCCGCCCTCGGGGGCCAGGACAGAGCGAGGACAGCAAGCCAGAGGCTGGCGGGCACGGGGGGGGCCGGCCAAAGGGCCCAGAGGCAGCCGGCCGCAGGAGGGAGGGGAGGCCCAGCCCACGAGAGGGGACCATGGCGGCCAGGTCGAGGCCGGAGCCGGACCGATGAATGAGACACGCCCGGGTCCGTGCTCTCCCTCTGAGAACGAGGCCCCACAAAACGAGGCATCGGGGCCCAGCCGAGGGGCCCACCCCGAGCTCCCAGAAGCAACACCCATGAAGCGGGGAACACACGTCTCGGAAAAGCAGCGAAGAGGAAGCACTTCCATCCTTGGAAGAGTCCCCTGGCCTGGAAACTCAAGCCCGAGCCTGAATTGCAGGGGACTCTGGGCCGCCTTTCTCCCTCAGACTGAGCTCCCACGGCCACTCTGCTGCTTACACTCACAAGGCAAACATCCCCAGGTCCGGGACCGGGGCCTCCCGTCCTGGGCTTCCTCTCTGACCGGCCTGTCACAGGTGGTTTCCGAAGGAGTCTCTCCCAGGCTCTCCCTGCCCAATATAGCCAGGGCTATGTCGGGCGCGTCCGCCCCTCCTCCCGCCCTTCTATCCATCTGAGCTGAAAGCACCGGTGCAGCCACCTCCCTGTTGTGCTCAATAAGCTCCAGGGCCACGGTCACTGATGCTCCACCTCGAACCTGGGCCCCCCACACTCTCTTCACTCCTCCACAAGTAAATAGCCCACCTTGGTCTCCCTCAGGTGGCGCAGACTCAGTTTCCCTCCCCAAGAATCTCATTTTGTTGTTTTGGGCCATTTTTCAGTCGGGTCCGATTCTCCATGAGCCTGTAGGGGTTTTCTTGGCAGAGACTCTGGAGAGCTGTGACATTTTCTTCATTTTACAGATAAGGAAACTGAGGCACACAGGGTCACCCAACTAGGAGGTGCTGGGTCACACTGGCACCAGCAGGCTATGGTGCCCCCAGCAGTCTCGCATAAAATGCTTTGCACACCTTAGTGCAGGGAAATTGGAACAAGTGGTAAAGAGTTCCAAACGCTGTCCCCTTTCCTCCCCCAGTGGGGGCCTGTTTCCCCCCTTCTCTAAAAGCCTCGAAGACAGGGCTGGCTTCCCTTCATTTCTGTATCCCAAGGGCCGAACCCAGAAAAGGCGCCAGGAAGAAACCGGCCTCCCTGAAGATAAGAAAATGTAGTCCCCTTCTCTATGGCAGTGGGAGCCCATGGCGGAGGAGCAGCGCCCACGCTGGCAGGCTGCCCCGTGCTCAACTCGGTTCTGTATCACAAGGAATGGCTCCCAAGGGAGAGCTATACCCCCCGCTACCATCCTATCAGGAAAGCAGCGGTTAGCGAGCTCCAGGCCGGCCAGGCCCAAGCCCTGCCGAGCACTCACACTCAGGCCGGGGGAGGCAGGCGAGGGCGGGGGGAGGCAGGCGAGGGTGGGGGGAGGCAGGCGAGTGCAGGAGGAGGCAGGGGAGGGCGGGGGGGGGGGGGGGGAGAGTGCGGGCCAAGCCCCCACACCACCCCTGCCTGACTTTCCTGGCTGCCTCCCCCAGTCCTCCCTGCAGAGCCCAGCACACGACTGGAGCTTCAGACCCACTCCCTGACTGGCTGAAGGGCTGACCTTTGACAGCTCCTACCTCAGCGTCCCATTCCACAAAGCTCCTCTCTCTGCACTTGTCCTTGTCCCCACCTCCACACCCTCCCACCCAGGTCCTCCCTCCAGAGTCTGCCTCCGGCAAGAAGCCCTCAGCAACAACACTGCTCAAACCCACAATTAAGGACCAAATTATATCCATTCGTTTTAGACACATCACAGCACCTGCGTCCTGGCCGGCCTCCATCCTCTCCTCCTCACACCTCCTCCGTGGGTAAAGCGTGACCCACCCAGTAGGAGGCTCCTGCCACCTCCTGGGATCCTCCCAGCTCAGTGCCCTTCAGAACTCTGGGAGGATGAAGAAACCGCAGCAGGGGCAAGTCTGAGCTCTTCCTGGTTCTAGGCTCCTTAAAAGCTGACTTAAGGGGGGCAGCTAAGTGGCGCAGTGGATAGAGCACCAGCCCTGAAGTCAGAAGGACCTGAGTTCAAATCTGGTCTCAGACACTTAACACTTCCTAGCTGTGTGACCCTGGGCAAGTCACTTAACCCCAGCCTCAAAAAAAAAAAAAAAAAAAGCGACAGACATTCACTCGTCCACATCTGAGTAATTAAGAAAAACGGATGCCAGGGGACAGCTACGTGGCGCGGTAGATAGAGCACCAGCCTTGAATTCAGGAGGACCAGAGTTCGAATCTGGTCTCAGACACTTAACACTACCTAGTTGTGTGACCCTGGTCAAGTCACTTAACCCCAGATTCAAAAAAAAAAAAAAAAAAGAAAGAAAGAAAGAAAGAAAGAAAAGAAAAGAAAAGTGGATGCCAAGAAGTCCGAGTCCTCCCTCAGAAACCTCGTCTTTGAAAAGCAGGTAGAGACATTGAAAGGACTCAACAAATCACAGGAGTAACTCCGCTGTTTTTAAAGGTTCACTGGTGCAGCTTTTATTCCCCCAGTCGACAAATATTACTCAATTCTTTTCATTTTAGGTGGCTGGCTTTACCCACGTGTGCCACAAAACAGCTGGTCTGCATTGCAGTCTCAGACTAACGTGGCAGAAGGAGGGGGTCTAAATGTAACAGAAATTTTAAAAAACAAAATGCTTCATTTCCAAAGCAAGGAGAATCAAAAAGCTGTTACATAAAGGGCAAAGAAAACAATAGCAATGGGGGTGGGGGGGGGGAGCAGCCAACACCTCTGCCTGAGGATGGGGGCTGCAGCCAGGCCGTCCCCCAGTGCCTCTGACACCGATCTAGAGAAAGGAAAAAGGAGAAGCAGCGGAGAGATGCAGGGCAGGGCTGGCTCCTGCTGCCCTGACCCCAAGATAGGACCCACCCCTGCTGGCAAGCAGAGGCACACACGGATTGCACTCAGGCACCTCTCGGGAGAAACCAAATTGGGGTGCTAAATGAATTGGACAATATCCTCTGCCTGAATATGCGAGTCCACTTAAAATAAGACACATTTCCCTACCCATTTTCAGAGAAAAAACAGGGGATGGGATTGAATCCCTTTACTCAGTATTGATGCTAGGAAGGCATCTAGTCCCATATCTGTAGGGGTTCAGTTCAGAAAGATCAAGGCTCTGCCCATCTGCATACTTTGATCTACTGACCCAGCCCTAAAGTAGCTTCCAATCTCCAAATGCTAGCTGAACAACTTAAAGCAAAGGAGCCCAAACTGAATTCATCATAATCGCTCCCCTCAAGTTCTCCTCTCTTCTCAATGTTGCTAAAAGCCAAAGGCACGCTCATTCACCCAGTTACCAGGATCATAACCCAACTCTCTCAAGTTCCTACTTCCCATATTCTTGCTGTTGATAAGACCTGTGAATTTCACCTCTGCAATATCTCTCCTCAATTTCACTTTGACAACTTTTTTCATCTCTCCTCAATCTCACCTCTGCAACATATTTTCAATTTTACTTTTGCAACATTTTCTCTCAACTTTATTTCTGCATCCTCTTTCCTCAATTTCACTTCTGCAACATCTCTCTCCTCAATTTCACTTTTGCAACTTTTCTCATCTCTCCTCAATTTCATTTCTGCAACTTTTCTCTTCTCTCAATTTTGCTTTTGCAACTTTTCTCACCTCTCCTCAATTTCATTTCTGCAGCATCTCTCCTCAATTCACTTCTGCAATTTTTCTCACCTCTCCTCAATCTCACTTCTGCAGCATCTCTCCTCAATTTCACTTCTGCAAAACCTCTCCTCAATTTTACTTTTGCAATTTTTCTCACCTCTCCTCAATTTCACCTCTGCATGATTTTTCATCACTCCTCAATTTCACTTCTGCAGCATCTCTCCTCAATTTCACCTCCACAGCTTTTCTCACCTCTCCTCAACTTCACCTCTGCAATATCTTTCATCTCTTCTGGATTTCACTTCTGCAACATCTCCAGAACAGTCCTCTTTTCTCATCTGACAATGCCCCCACCAGAATGCAGGTCCCCATCACCCCATACTTGAATCACTGCAATAGCCCATCTCTCCAATCCATCAAAACAATCAAGTCATCAATCAACCACCAAAGTGATTTTCCAAAAGCAAAGATCAGACCATGTTAACCCTCCCCCCCCACCATGCATCATACTAATCTCTGCAACAACTCTTCCTATTAACCTTCAAAATCAATTTTTTTTTTTTTAATAGTAACCCTGGCTTCCTTTATCTTCCTCAAACAAAATTCTTCATCACTCAGCTCTCAGCATTGTGCTACTGACCTCCCTGGCTTCCTTTAAGTCCCAATTAAAATTATGTCTTCTAGAAGAAGCTTTGTCCAGTCTTCCTCAAAGTTTACTGTTTTCTATCTGTAATGATTTTCAATATACCTCATCTATCCCTTACTGTTTACATGGTGTCTTCCCTATTAGTCAAGAGCTGATTTCCGACTTTCTTTGTATCCCCAGAGTTTAGCACAGGACTAGGACACAGAAGAAAACTTAACTGCTTATTGACAGACTGCCTGGTCTGTGACCCTGGGCAAGTCACCATCTCAATGTCTTAAGCCACTGTCTCAAATTCTCTGTAGAAGAGAAGTCATAGGGGCAGCTAGGTGGCGCAGTGGATAGAGCACCAGCCTTGAATTCAGGAGGACGTGAGTTCAAATCTGGTCTCAGACACTTAACACTTCCTAGCTGTGTGACCCTGGGCAAGTCACTTAACCCCAGCCTAAAAATTAAAAAACAAAAAACAAAAAAAACCCTGTTTTTGTGCAACTGGAGCAAAGAAGTCAGGAGTGGGTTGTAGGTTGTAGGTGGTTGTAGGTTGTAAGGTGTAGAGAAGTCATCCAGCAATCATTAATATGAAATAATTTGCATACCAGGACTTCCTACCTCTTAATGTCATAGGCCCAGAATCCTCATCAATGATTGCCTGGCCCCACCTACAACCCACTCCTGACTTCTTTGCTCCAGTTGCACAAAAACATTTTTTTAATCCCCAAATTCATAATTTCAGTTGGGCAGTGAAAAAATCTCCTTAAGTAATTTAGATTTGTTGCAGCCACTGAGTGTGGGTTCTGTGTGTATATGTACGGTAATGAGGGAAGAGAAAGAAAGAAGCAGACTCTCTCATGTGTACAAGAAAAGGCAACATTGCGGTTTTCAGAAACGATGCTGGTTGAGCCCTCTGTGCTGCCCTGTCCCAAGAGGCTGGCACTGCTGGGCATCCCTGTCCGGATTGTAAACCAGGTAATCTCTCCTAGTGAGCAGGGGAAACGCGCTAGTCCAATGAGGTAAGGAGGCTGTCCCGAATCTGGGCCCAACCCTTCTGCCTGTGTCATTCACTCTAGTCAGAGTCTTTCCCCCATCAGTCATGAGACTGATCTCTCCCGCATCAGTCTGCAGGTTCCTGACCACATCTGGCTTGCTCTGGCTGGTCTGCCCAGGGTGCGGCCCCCTGCCTGAAACAGAGTGGGCGCTTAATGTTTGCTGACTGACCCGCACCCAGCTACTGAAAGGGTACAGACCGGCTGGAGGGCAGACTGATGGGGTCAGAGTCATCCAGAGAGGACACAAGGTCACAGAGCTTTGGGATGGACTCCTGGAGCCAGGGATGATCAGAGGGGCTTGGAGACAGAGGAAAGGGCGGGGTCTGAGACTTGGGGTCATGGGAGGGCGGAGGGAAGGGCAGGGAGGAAGAAGGCGAGGAAGAGGAGGGGAAGAGAGGAGGAAGAGAAAGGTCACGTCACCGGCATCACCCCTCCCTTCACAATGAGTGACTTCAGGCCGGAGGAGCTGCGGGACCCTCCCGCCCCCACGCCACGCACCGATCTGCGGGAAGGGGAAAGTGAAGCTCGGAGAATTGAGAGAGATGCCCGCGGCCCTGGGGCTGGAGGGGATGAGCCCCGGGTGCATGACAGCCGCCCTCCCCCACGAGGGCTGAGCCGAGACCGGGCGCTTACCTGCTGCCTCACGGCCAGGCGGAAGGGGCCGAGCGCCGCCTCGGCCTGGGCCTGGGCTCCGTCCATGGTGCGACCCTGGGGCCGGGCCCGCGAGGCGGCCGCGGACGAGGAGGCGAAGCGAGCGGGCGCGGGGCCTGCGGCGCGGGGCAGGGGGCTCTGGCCCAGGGGCCGCACTCGCCTCACGGCCGGCAACACCGGCGGCAGCACCGGCAACAGCAAAAGGAGCGCGCGGCGCGGGTGCATGGACCCTAGGGGGCGGAGGGGGTGCGGAGACACACGAGGCGCAGGCGCAGGAGCATGCGTGGCCCAGCCCGGCTGATGAAATCGGCTCGGTGGACCCGCCCCGCCTATGCCTACGCCTGCTCCTGCGCCTGCGCCAGGCGCTGCCCCAGATCCGGAGAGAGAGGCCGTGCGCTTGCGCTCTGCGAAGCCCCGCCCCCCGAGCCCTGAGGGATTCCTGCCACCCTCTGCGTCCACTTCGCGAGCCCCAGCGCGCAGGCGCGAGCCGGCGAGGCCCTAAGAGGATCTGGGGCCAGAAACTGACGCCTCCCGGGGCGGGGCCACAGGGGGTGGGCGGAGCCAGAGGGGGCGGGCGGCGGGAGCCTCCGAAAGGAGCGGGCGGAAGAGGGAAAACTTGCAGTCCGAGTTCGGAAGCCTGACTCTCCGAGCCTCGGTGACCTCATCTGTAAAATGGGAGGGAGCAGAACAGCGTTGACTAGAGAGCTTCTTAAACTCCTTCCACTCGCGACTCCTTTTCGCTCGAGGGATTTTTACAGGCCCGGGTGTATAGTTTTAGAAGAGATTTCCTAATAATAAACGATAACAGAAATTTATATTAAAGTAATTCTTTATCAGACATATAATTTTAGCATTATTAAAGACAGAAGCAAATGTGAATCCCCGCGAGATGGATGTACTTGTTTTACATAAAGAATTCAATCTCGGCGGGACGTGGGATACTGCCCCGTGGCCCTTCCAATGTGAGCCTTGTCCAGAGATCAATAAGTGAACGCACGCACGGCTTCGACGGCGGAATCTCATCCTTCTTCACAATCTTCTTCTATAAGTCACAGGAGAAAAACCTGATGTCACAGGGCATTTTAGTGTCAGGCACTGCAGGATTCACAATGAAGATTTCATGGTAGGTATTTGCAAAAAGACACCATAAAAATCATCGCAGTTTTTGCTCCAGCATCGGTCACTAAAGACAAGAAGCAGTCGTAGCCCCTCCCGGTCACTCTGATTCTGGGTGATTTCACCACAAAAGTGGGAAAGGTTACAACAGGGAGAAACATGAGGAAAAGCAACTGTGAAAGACTTGCAAATGGCACCGAAACCTCATTTTTGCATCTCTCAAACTTGTTCTTCAAAAAAGGAAATCAATAAATATGTGACGGGTAAATATCCCAGAGAATGAACCGACTTCTTACCAATCAAGTTTATGTTGGTGCTAGGGTTAAAGAATAACAAGGATGAGGAAAGAAACAATCCCTGCTCACAAGAAACTCCCATTCCCATGGGAAAAACTAGTACATCTGAAACTGCTACAGGGGCCTCTTCTGATCCATTTGGAGGCTCTGTGAGCCTCCTTCCAGGTTTGTGAAGGGAAGATCGTTCTTCTCACTTCAAGGCAGTGTCAGTGACGCTTAGTTTACTATGGTGATTAAAAACCTCCTATTTGGCCACTGAGGAAAAACTGAATTTTCATACAAAAAAAGCTTGAGTGGATGATCTCACTCTCTTTCTGGAAGCTTTCTGAGAGAGGAGAAAAAGGAATGAGAACCTCTAGTCAATGACATCGGCTGCCATGTGCTTGTGAACACATGGCTTCTATTTCTTATGTTTACTCTTTCTTCACTAGAGGGGACTGAGTGTTTGGAGACATAACTGCTTGTGATTCTGTGAGTCTTTGGAGTTTAACAGCTCAAAAGTCAGAGCCAGTCAGTGACCACAACCACTGAGTCTGATCACAAGGCTGGTGAACAAAGGGCACAGCAATAGCTGGATGGCCTGCTTGACTTAATCCAGGAAAGAGGCAGCCCAGCCAAGGAAAGGAGCAATGTGTCCACTGACTAAACCATACCCAGAAGTGAACTTGGTGGGAGGGACTTCCTGGAAGGAGAAAGAGGCTCTCAGGTAACCCTCAGTTACACACATTTGCTTCAGATCCTTTGTGCTTCAAGCTTGAGCCCAGGGATCCAGTGTGTGCAGAAAAGTGCGTGTCTAGGACTGAGGGATGTTAGCCACTTTGGTCTTTTCTGTCCCTTCTTTGTGAATTTTACTTAGTAAAGGCTAATTGTGCTGATTGGCTAAGGCCAGAGGATGTGCTAGATCCAAAATATTGAAAGAATAAGCACTAGGGCAGCTAGGTGGCCCAGTGAATTAGAACACCAACCCTGAAGTCAAGAGGACCTGAGTTCAAATCCCACTTCAGACACTTAACATTTCTTAGCTGTGTGACCCTGGGCAAATCACTTAACCCCAATTGCCTCAGCCAAAAAAAAAAAAAAAAAAAAAAAAGTCCTATGAAAAGTCAGTGTACAGGGCTCTATGCCTAACGTTGCTTAAAATATCTGTGCACGTGTGCTGCCACTCTACCGGGTTTTGTGGTCTGGAAAGACTCCAGTGCATGGCCACCAAGCTCATCTCCTCATGATTACACGATCCAGTCAACATACTTTTGTCCTGATATGGAAATTGTTTACTCTTCCCTATCAAATCAGCCCAAAAGTTTGAATCCACATTGTCTGCCCCCAATTGTTGCCTTGATATGCTAAATAAAATCTCTCTGCCTTTCTTTTCCCTGACTTTGCCTTACTAACAAGGCCTAAATCAAGATTTCTTTTAACAATATTGGCAACCACAAAGGGATCACTCACTTGCTATGCCTATCGCTTTGGCTCTGACCAGCTCTAGCCCCATAGTAGGCACTTGGATTTCTGTCCAATTGTGAGTCAGAGCGGTCTCTCTCAGAAATTAGTCAGTTGTGAAATGGTCATAGAATTCAACTATCCAAATTCAGAAAGGATCAGGAGGAATAAGTTCCAAGCCCCAAACTGATTCTCATTTGTATGTGAAGAAAAAATGGAAGCTGCTTATGTATAAAACGGGGCAGGGTGAGTACATGGTCTTGCCCAACACAACTTGCCAAGGAACAAAAAGGTTAAGAGGATACTGGTATCATTATGGAATTGGATATGGATCCTGCCAACTTATGCTTTGGCAAGTTCTTGAATATTGGGTCAAGGGAAAACTGCCAGTTAATGTCCAAAATCTAAAGAGCGAAGCTCAACAGGGACTTGTGGGAAAGGACATTAGTCAGATGAATGTGGAATCTTTGGTTGTTGTCAGCTGCATAGGCTAAAAACTAGACTTGAAGATGTAGAGACAAGGCAAAATCGGTGATTGGTGCAATTGGGTGGAATTCAATATGCCCCTTTTACCATATCTACATCAGTTCAAAGGGGCCCCAAAAGATTGGAGTTTCAGACCTAGGTCACGAGGTATCTCAAAAGAATTTGCAGACTTGAACCCCTTTCCAAGTGAAGGTGATGTGGTTTGAGTGGTCTAGATCCCTGGTGGTCTAGAGGTTAGTGGCTATAAGAGAGTTGCTAAGAATCCCCTTTAAATTGGCCGCAGGTTCTAGGAGTGAAAGAATTCACTCATTCCCAAATATTAGTTGCAAAATGAAAGTTTATTGTTAGATAGAAATCAGTTTACCCAGAGACTGACTTCTAGAGTGGCAGATCCATGGAAAGAGAATGCAGTTCTCAGTGGACAGAAGGGATCCATCTGCAAAAGGCCTTCCTTGAAGGAAGTTGTTATATTGCATCTTAGTGGGGGCTGGGACAGCTCAAGCAGGTCAGATGGAGTTGGGGTGGGGGAAGGGTCTGGGACAGCCCGGATATCCTATTGGAATTAACAACACTTCAAAGGGGAGCTTTTTTGACCAGGATTTATAATTAATTAAATCAAAGGCTCTGGCACCCTGGAAAGCTAACTTGTCTGAGGGGATATGCCTTCCCCAGGAGGAGCTGAGAATCTGAAAGGGATCACAGATCAAAGGGAAATACAGTTTCTTAAAGGGACCACAACCTGCTCCAAAGGGTCAAGATTTCTTACAATTGTAACACCAACTGAAGCAGGCTAAGTTTCTAGTCATATGAAAAGGTGCTCCAAATCACTATTGATCAGAGAAATAAAAATTAAGACAACTCTGAGATACCACTACACACCTCTCAGATTGGCTAAGATGAGAGGAAAAGATAACAATGAATGTTGGAGAAGATGTGGGAAAACTGGGACACTGATGCATTGTTAGTAGAGTTGTGAACTGATCCAACCATTCTGGAGAGCAAACCAAACTGTGCATGCCCTTTGACCCAGCAGTATCTTTCCTGTGTCTGTATCCCAAAGAGATCATAAAAAAGGGAAAAGGACCCACATGCAAAAATGCTTGTAGCAGCCCTTTTTTGTAGTGTCAAGGAATTAGAGCACTGCTGAGGACATAAAACAGTCTACCTTTTTTTTTTATACTGGGGGTGAATCTTCTCAATGAGAGGAGAACAGGTAGAAAGTTGAAGTCTGCCCTGTATGGGGATGGAGAGCTTGAAAGTAAAGGATTTAGAATTGGAAAAGAGAATTTGATGAGTTTCAATATTGATGAGATAAGATAAGATATGAGGAATATAATGTGGCTATATGATATGGAAAAATATGGAGATAAATTTGCAGCTGAAATATGTATAGCATACTAAAATTCTGTCCTAGAAAGACCATGTCTGTCTCAGTCCTTAAAGCCTCCTGAGACTCAAAAACTGGGAGATAAGAACATGGGAATCTTTGACAGGAAGCTAACTTAAATTGGTGGATTCTAAAATTTAAGGTGCTGGCAGCAAAGGCCCTTGGGAAAGCCGAGATTTTGAATGTTACCATTAATGATCATAAAAATCCATACTGATTTAGCTAAAATTTGACCCCAAAATTAAATCCTAATGTGATCTCATTTAAAATGAGATGTTATGATAAATCAGAATTTAATGTAAAATAGGTTTATTTGGCATTAAGGCAACGTGCTCGAAAAGCTGAGTTTTATCAATGAAAGCTTGAATTCAAATCTGATCTCAGAAATTTGTTAATTGTCTGATCTTAAGCAAATGACTTCACCTGTTTGCCTCACTTTCTCATCTGAAGAGTGGGATGGTAATAGCAGCTAACTCCCAGGGTTGTTGTAAGGACCAAATGACATTATTGCAAAGTGCTTAGCACAGTCCCTGGCACATGATAAGTACCAAATACATGTTAGTTCTCATTATATTAAATGTAATTATTCTACCAAAGTTTGTAATATATTTGAATACAGAGAATGCCAAAATGGATAGCTTTATAAGGGAATTCAGACATGCACTCAAATGAATTGATATTATTTGACTGGAAAAAAAGTCTTATTATGTTTTTTACAAGCCATAATATTGTTAATATTATCTTTAGACTCCTCATTTTTCTTGGACTGTGAATTTTGCGAAACCAATGTATATGAAATGCTGATTAATTTTTTTCAAAAAAATAATTATACCCAAGGAGATACAATTGTATCATCAGAAAAGTAACTTCTCTTTTAATCTGGATACTGTTAAATTGTGAATTAAACTGGTAAAGAATGCAGTCACAGTGTTTGCAAATTGTTACAGATTTAATTGAGTATATTTTACTTTAAAATGAATAAGACCAACAACACTTGGAGAGGAAGTAGCAAAGGCCTTAAAAGTTATCCTTATCTGTGAATTTTTCAGGACTTTCCGTTCTGGCAAGGCCATAAAGTCTTATTCGTCCTGCTGGCAAGGCATGAACTTTTTAAGTATAGACAATTCTCCCTTTGAATATGTGGACTGTTCCATAGATCTCTATATAAGTGATTTTTACCTAATGCAAATTCGAGCTTGTCCATAGACTTCTATATAAAGTGATTTTTACACAATGCAAATTTGAGCCTGTCCATAGACTTCTATATAAAGTGATTTTTACACAATGCAAATTTGAGCCTGTCCATAGACCTCTGTATAAAGTGATTTTTACACAATGCAAATTTGAGCCTGTCCATAGACCTCTGCATAAAGTGATTTTTACACAATGCAAATTTGATCCCTGTGGACATGGAGAAGGGAGAGAGAAAAAGCAACAAGGGGACCTGGGAAAGGGAGGTGTTCAGCCCATGGTTCAAGGATACAAAGGACTTGGGGAAAGAGAATCAAGAGCAGGCAAAGAAATAGGCCAGGCTGGGATCAACCACATAGGGATCTGAGCAGAACTAAGAGGAAGAACATTGCAAAGGGGGAGGAGGACAGACAGGAGAGGACAGGCGACAGCAGAAGGCAGGCACACAGGAATGAAGAACAGACACATGGTATCCAAGCGTGAACAGAAAGACTAGTGAGGGCAGAGTGGGGCAAAGCGCTCCCTAGCAGCAGGGTGGTGGTCTCTCCAAGCATCTATTCTGCTTTCTTTTGAAGGGATTTTCTAGCACCAAACCAGGAGACACGAATAAGGAGATCACAGCACTTTACAGTAAAGTTAATATGGAAGAGATGTATATTTTCTTTCAGAAATTTTTACTTAAAGCTCCACACTCATTTCCCAGAGTACTCTCCCTGGGGGTAGCTGATCTTCTTCTTTACTGAACAATTGGAAGTTGTTTGAATCATCTCATTGTTGAAGAACAGTTATCATATATTGATAAGAACTGATACTGATTAAGAAAAAGGAGAACTGATAGAAGGGAAGGCAGATTGAGGAAGATGGGAGGGATCAGAAGCAAAACAATGATGAAGAGGGAAAGGGTGAAAGAAGAGAAAAAATATAAATGAGAGAAAAAAGGATGGAGGGAAATGTTGTTGTGCCACAGTTCTCAGTTTCCATAATTATCCTGACTCAGTTTCCCTGCTTCTCAGTCCTACAAAACTTCCCCTCTTTCTCAGAATATTTGATAAGGATAAAAATAGAATTCAGAATGTCTCTCTCCATCGCAAGCTACCAGAATGTCAGATACTGTCTTATCAAGATGCCTCCTCTGCCCATCTCCGGGATTCCTCCCCCCATGCCTCCCCTCATCCTGTCAGAACCAGACTGTCAGAGTCCCGTTCCTACTCTCAGCACCCTGACTCTGCCCCTGCCTCAGTCTACCCCCTGAGTCTGAGTCTGTGTATATAGGTCTTTGAGAACTCTCATTGTTTGCAGGATTCTTGCAGATGATAGTCTCATTCAGCCCTGGGACCAAACCATGGATCCATCTGGTCTCAGTAAATCTCTCCATTTAATAAATTATTAAATACTCTCTAATCTCTATCTTGCTCAGTTTCTCCGCCATTACAACATGGAGTTAGTAATAATTACTATGACAATGACTAAGATGAACTCTCCCATAAAATGGAAGCAGATAACAAAGTGGATTGGAAGTCAGAATCCTACAATATGTTGTTTATAAAAAACTCATTGAAAGCAGAGAGATACAGACAAAATAAAGGTAGAAAATTGGAGCAGAATATATGGTGCTTCAGCTTACGTTAAAAAAAAAAGTGTATCAAAAGGGTTTGTATCTCAGCTTCTTGTATATTCAAAGACCAGAACTTCTGGTGAAAGGGCTTGCCTTTTTTTTTTTTTTTTTTTTCTTTTTTGCTGAGGCAATTGGGGTTAAGGGACTTGTCCAGGGTCACACAACTAGGAAGTTTTAAGTGTCTGAGGTCATATTTGAACTCAGGTCCTCCCAATTTCAAGGCTCCTGCTCTATCTATTGTACCACCTAACTGCCCCCAGGGCTTGCCTTTCTCAAAACTGCTTATTCATTTTGGTGGCCACCTGTCACCCAACTTTCACCTGGGTTTCCAAGAAGCTATAGCATGTGCTGCAACCACACCACAGTGAACTGTCTTGGAAGATGGCTAAATCAGATTGAGAATAATCAATAGGCCTCAAACCCATCAGTGAATTAGTGGGGTATCTTCCTAAGTTCAAATCATCCTTAGACATTAGCTGTGTGACCCTGGACAAGTTACATCACCCTGTGTGCCTCAGTTTCCTCATCTGTAAATGAGCTAGAGAAGGAAAGGGCAAACCACTCCAGTATTTCCGCCAAGAACACCCCAAGTGAGGTCATGAAAATTCAGAACAACTGAACAGCAACAACACGTATGAGATTAAGTCCTTGCAACGGAATATAAACATACCATGTCTTTATACCAAAATACAAGGACCAGGATAAGTAAAGAATGCTTTTTTCTTTCTGGGGGGCCAGACACATGGTGATAGTTTGGAGGGCAGCCCCTGGGCTCCTAATTTTGTGTAATAACAAAGCATTCTACTGGCTTCTCAAAAAAGGGGTACTGTGGGATAGACAGGGTTCTTCTCAGCTTCTGGGCACATGCACCATCCCCACAAGCCCACACTCCAGAGATCCGATAAGAAAAGGGAGGACTGATGGAAAGGAAGGCAGACTGAGGAAAATGGGAGTGGGGGTCAGAAGCAAAACGATGGCGTTAGAAGAACCTGAACTGCCTCCAGCCTTTCCCTGTTACAGAGATGCCTATAGTCTGGCCCTCCTGACCCAAACAAACAGGTTTCTAAAGGACTTAAGGAGTGAAGCCATAGCTACTCAGGCAGTGGGGGGGGGGGGACTTAGTGCCAAAGCTCAATCCCTCAGGGGTACGGCCTCACCAATTGATGGTTCTGACTTCCTCCTGGAAGAAGGGGGGTACGCTCTCCCGCAGGACAACAGGCCGGCACCCAAATCCTAACAGCTTTATTGCTACCCACTTGGACATGTAGGACCTGAAATTAGTTCCCAGCAAACAGGAGGAGTCGTCTCCGCTGGAGCAGCTAACTCCCGGCTACCTGACTTTTCAAGTGCTGGTAGGTTTCCATTCATCTTGCTTTTTATAGGGATTGTTTCCTGCATCTGTTTAGTGTCTTCCTATTTAAAGAGCTACTTCTAAGGTCAACTCCCAGATTACGAGCAGCCCAGACTAAGGTAGTCAGGGGAGAAAGGGCGGGGTCCAATTATGGGGGTTCACCCGGAACAAGGTTAGCACCGAAGGCAGAGGAGGACTGGAAAAGTCAACGTAGGGGGGCTCCAAACTTAATCCTCGTGTCTGTGGCCAGCTGCAGGGGGTGGGGGGGTTCTGGACATGGGCCAGTGTGCCAATCCCATCCCCCAATGATAATGAGGGAGGGTTCTGGGTTGGCTCTACACTGACCTCCTGACTTCAGGCTGCCATGGGGCTCTAGACAAAATGCAGACAAATACCCACTGAGCTCCAGCAGAAGAGGCCATTTTGAATCTTCAGCAGGAACATTTACATGTTGCATCAGAAGTCATCACAAATGGGGCCTCCGTTCACAGTTCATTGTCCAGAACAGGGGCCAGCAAACTTCTGCCCTCTGCCCAAGGACTCCTGCCTGCCTGGGGCCACACTTGACCTGCTGACCTTGAGGATCCCGACTTCAGACAACCAAGGAGAATACACTTACAATTCAGCTTCAACCCAAAAGCTTGTCTTGGGCATTTGCTCATTGCTTTCGAGAGCCAGTAGTTAAACATTTACTAGCCAGACCAGAACATGTCCCTTCTGAAAAACTGGGGTTGTTCGGCACAACCTGTAAAAAGTCTCTTCCGTTCCAGGGAACATTCATGGTTCCGTTCCAGGGAACATCAGCGACGTGAGACTTTCTGGCCGCCATCAGTGCCCCAGCTTCTGGCCGATCCCAGCCCTGGGCTGGAAAACTCTCTGGTCTCCTTCGAGGGAGTTTCCTTGGGCCTGGTTGGGCTGCCTTGTCTGCAGCTCCTCGAGTCAGAGTCCGGAGGGGCCCTGGTCTTTCTAGAAGAAAACGGGCCATTTTCATAGGAGTCTCAAGGCCTTTGCTTTTTCTCTCCTTTGGGCCTCGGTACTACTTGTGCCTCTATTTTATAACTGAGTAAATGGAGGTAGAGAGAAGCTCAAAGATTTGTGGATCCCCCAGATGTTTGGGATGGAGCCTTCTGGCCCCAGCGCCCTCACACGTCCGTTCTGCTTCTGGGCTTTCCTGAGCCTTCCCCGGGTTCCCTGAAGAATCAAGAACTTCGTCAGCGCTGGTCAGTGAATGAAGGAGCCTTTATCGGCCCGAGCGTGCACCCCACATCTGGGGGCTCCCTGGGCCACATCATGGGCACCACTTTGCCTCTTTTGGCCCCTAGCAGCAGCATTGAATGGAGTATTAACACGTAAGCTCTCTGCAGGCTCAAAGAGAAACTCCAGCCAGGTCATCCCACGTGGTTATGCTCAGTGCTCGGGTTACATGGATTCTGGCCTGCCCTCGGAGCCGGGCCTTGGTGGTTTCGAGGCAGAACCTCCTGTGGACAACAGGGGAGCTTTGGGGGAGCATCCTAAGCTGTCCAGAAGAGCCGGCTCCTCTCCCGGGCCAAAGAGGCCATGGCTGAGGGTATCCCCGCCCAAGGTCCCGGCCACTGAGCCAGTTAGAAAGAGGCTGGCACTCCTGGCACTTGGAGACCACAGCCCTATCTCAGGAGTAGAAAAAGCACCCCCCCAGATCCAGAAAGTCCAGGGGTGGCTTGGCCCGACTCCTTAGGGTCTCTCTTCCTCTACACTCTCCTCAACTGAAAAAAGAGGGAGTCGGAGCCCACACTCAGGAGCCTCCACTCCTCCAGAGATCCACACCTGGAGAGGCAGCGCAGGCTGCATCTCATCCAGCAGGGGGCAGTACGAGCACACAGATCCACACATGGCCCGGCCCCCTGCTGGGCCCAAGGGAGAGAGCAGGAGCTTCTTCCTCTGCAGGCCACAGTCCTGAGGCTGGGCCAACCTTCCGGCCTCTCCTGCCAGGAGGGACGGTCCTCCCGCTGCTTCCTTCCATAGCGGAGTCCTGAACCACCAGCCCTGCACCTCTTTTCCCCCAAAAGAAGCCCAGAGGCTCCACTGAGGTGGCCCCAGTGACTGACTCCAGCCTGGTGCTGGCCTCAGGGCTGGGGTCTCTCCCACAGCCTGGTCTTTCTACACAAACAGCTGTGGAGGCCCCAGAACACGGCAGGGCTGGGCCAGAACGGAGGCCAGAGCGGCTCCTCACTCCCGGGAGCGGCTGTAATGGGGTCATCATAAAGGACTGAGCCTCCATCCTTGCGAGGCCAGCCTCGCACCCAGCCTCCTTTCTGATACTTCTGTTAACACCCCTAGAGAGGGAGGCACGGAGGCTCTCTGTGGTGCAAGGTCTTTCTGTCCGTGAGTCTGAAGAAGGCAGCCAGAGGCACAGGGGACAGAGCAATGGGCCTGTAGTCAGGTAGCTAGAAATTCAGATCTCACCTCAACACTAGCTGTGTGACTCTGGAAAAGTCACCCAACAGTGTCTGCCTCAGTTTCTTCAACTATAAAATGGGGATCCTGAAGGGTCATTGTGAGGGTCAAATGAGCAAATATTTGTAGAAGTCATGGAGCACAGTAAGCCCCTTATAAGTGGTCAGTCAGGTCTCCCCTCCTCCTTCTTACTCATTGATGGGATATGGCTTGGTAGAAGGGCACTAGGTGCCCCAGGTATAGGAGCTCCTCAACTGGAACCTTCTTAAGAGACAAGGGGGGGATGTGGGCAGCCTTGGCCTTTTGCGGAAGGAAGAGTCAAACCTGTGGCCCTGGAGCTAGCAAGAAAGTCCTGGGGGAGTAGCAAGGGACTAAGCTACAACATGGAGGAACAAAACAATGAGTGAGGGAATGAATGAATGCATGAGTGAGTGAATGAATGAATGAATGAGTGAGTGGGTGAAGGAATAATTGAATGAGTGAGTAAGTAAATGAGTGAAGGGGTTAATGAATGAGTGAGTGAGTGAAGGAATGAATGAATATGAAGGGATGAATGAATGAGTGAGTGAAGGAATGAATGAAGGTGAAAGGATGAATGAAGGAAGGAATGAGTGAATGAGTGAATGATTGAAGGTGAATGAGTAAAGGGGGAATGAATGAGTGAGTGAATGAATGAGTGAGTAAGTGAAGGAATGAATGAATGTGAAGGGATGAATGAATGAATGAGTGAAGGAATGAGTGAGTGAAGGAATGAATGAAGGTGAAAGGATGAAGGAAGGAAGGAAGGAAGGAAGGAATGAGTGAATGAGTGAAGGTGAATGAGTAAAGGGGGATGAATGAGTGAGTGAATGAATGAATGAATGAGTGAGTGAGTAAGTGAAGGAATGAATGAATGTGAAGGGATGAATGAATGAATGAGTGAAGGAATGAATGAAGGTGAAAGGATGAATGAATGAAGGAAGGAAGGAATGAGTGAATGAGTGAAGGTGAATGAGTAAAGGGGGAATGAATTAGTGAGTGAATGAATGAATGAATGAATGCGTGAGTGGTGAAGGAATGAATGAATGAGTAAATATTACTACATTTATTAAGTGCTTTCCTCTGGGCCAGACACTGGGCAGTCAGGTGGCTCAGGAGACAGAAATCTAGGTCTGGAGTCAGGAAGTCCTGAGTTCAATCTGACCTGAGACACTTACTAGCTATGAGACTCTGGGCAAGTCACTTAACTTTTTTTGCCTTGATTTCTTCATCTATAAAATGAGCTGGAGAAGGAAATGGTTTTCTTTGCCAAGAAAACCCCAGTGGGATCAAAAAGGGTCGAATTTGACTGAACTGCAATAATGGCCCAAGTACTGGATCACTGAGCATACAAATATCAGCAAGAAAGTTGGCCCCTGCCCTCAAAGAGCTTGCGCTCTACTAGAGGCAGCCACCAATGGGGGAGGGGAGCCAATAACCTGAAGAACTGGGGGGATGGGGGGAAGCCTGGTTCCAGACAAGATGAGGTCAAGGCCGCTGAGATCAAGATGGGGCATTTCCTCTTCACTATATCCATAGGACAGAGCAGGCGACTGGAGGGCAAGCCCAAGCTCATTTTCCTCTGAGGCCAGGTCTACACCAGTGTACAAGCAGCCACCTGGGGATAAAGAGAATGATGGTGATGAGGGGGCCTGGCTAAGGCCCAGCAGCGGAGGCAGCCCTTGTGGCCCCCGCCCTTGTTGGGCCCAGCCTGTGGGATGAGTGAGGGAAGGTGCCAGAAAGCCCTCAGCCTGTCCCAGAACCAAGTTCCTCACAAGGTGGTGGCCCTAAGACACGGGGCCTTTGGGGAGAAAAGGAAAAAACCACTGGGGGTGTGAGCGCAGTCCTGACTCGGTGCCTTAGTGCCAGGGACCCCATGGACAACGTTCCAGGGAGCAGCCAGTCATGGAGACCCCTGGTGATGAAGCGTGTCACACGCACCCCCTGACAAAGGGCATCATGAGACATACCATGCCTTTGGGGACGTGTGGGGGGATGGAGGAAAGTGAAAAGCCCTAGAAAGGTTTCCATGCAAAATCATGAAGATTCTGGGTTTTGCCCTTCAAAAGTGAGTCATCTATGAGATCCATCCATGAGGAGGGAAAGGGACCCCCATGTGCAAGTGTCTGTGGCAGCCCTTTTGTGGTGGCAAGGAACTGGGAACGGAGTGGCTGCCCTTCAGTGGGGAATGGCTGAATAAGTTAAGGTATGTGAATGTCATGGAATATTATTGCTCTGTAAGAAATGACCAGCAGGATCAATATAGAGAGGCCTGGAGAGACTTGCATGAACTGATGCTGAGTGAAACGAGCAGAACCAGATCATTGTACCCGGCAACAAGAAGATTATACGATGATCAATTCTGATGGACGTGGCTCTTTCCAACAATGAGATGATTCAGGCCAATGATCTGTGATGGACAAAGCCATCTGCACCCAGAGAAAGGACTATGGGAAATGAGTGTGATTCACATCATCACGATTTCACTCTTTTCTATTGTTCGCTTGCATTTTGTTTTCTTTTTCTTTTTTCCTTCTTGATCTGATTTCTCTTGTGCAGCCAGATAACTGTATAAATATGTATACATGTATTGGATTTAACCTATATTTCTACCACACTTTAACATCTATTGATTACTTGCCATCTGGGGAAGGGGGAGGGAAGGGGAAGAAAATTGGAACCCAAGGTTTGCCAGGGTTAGTGTCGAAGAATTCTCCATGCATGTGTTTTGAAAAATAAAAAGCTTTAATAAAAATTAAAATAAAATAAAAGAGATTCATCCATGAGGACATCGGTAACATCCCATCCCCCGCTCTCCCCATGTTCAGGTGCCTCAGCAGGTCACAGGAGGAGATGGTCCCACTCCCAGGTGCCGTCTACACTGAGTGCAAGCAGCTTCGGAACTAAAAGCACTTCTCCTTCCAAACTCTGCCTGGTTTGTCTTCATCCTCTGCCCCCCAAGGTTCACTGTCCTGGGTCCCTGGGCAGTGGGAAGGAGCTGTCAGAAAGCCCAGGAGAGGAGAAAGGAGCTGCCTCCAGCGATGGATGACAGCAGTTCCGGCTGACATCTTCCAAATTGTGACACAGACCCAGGGCTGGCCCTCCCTAACCTGGCCCTCTCCTTTGAGAGACATCATCATGTCTGCCTCTTTTCTCACTCTAGAGAGCCCTTTGCACCATGTGAACCAAAGTTCTCCCCTCTTGCCAAAGGTCTCTGTGGTCCCTTCCTGCTCCCTCTTTCTGTTATCCCCCTCCTCTCTCTATTATCCTGTCCCTTCTATTGCCCCTCCCCTTCTCTGTTACCCCTCCCCTTCTCTTTTACCTCTTCCCCCTCTTTGTTATCCCCCTCCCCTCTGTGTTACCTCCTTCCCCTCCTTGTTAACCCCCTCCTCTCTCTGTTATCCCCTTCCTCCTCTCCATTATGGCCCTCCTCCTTTCCTGCTCCATCAAAGTGGGCCCTTTTTGCCACATCCTCGGCCTCCAAAGCTCCCCGATGGCAGCCACTGGCAAAAAGCAAGCTCTGGGGCCTGGTGTTTCTTCGGCCTTGACTCAACTTCCCTGTGCAGGTCAGAGAGGCTAGGAATAAAGAGGAATAGGAGATTTAAAGTAGTGAAGCAGGATGCACACGCTGCATTTGCTGTCAGCAAGCTGCCAGTTCGAATCCTGCTTCTGCTTCTACCACTGATGTATCCCCTTCTCCAGTGGCCGCCTCGGTCTGCTGGGCCCCAGGTGTCTCAGCCCTGGCAGGCCTGGCTGCCTCGCCTCCGGGCTCCAGGCGACAGCCAGCTCTGGGAAAACCCCCGACTCTCAGGCTCAGGAACTGCAGCTTCTCTCCCCCCAAAACCTAAAAGAGAGCGGGGTTGGGCATTGAAGGCGGAGATCAGGGGGAGCGAACAGGGCTTCTTCGGCACCTTCCCCTCTCTCCCCCTGCGGCCTCCCCTGCCATGTGGCATCTTCCTTAAAACAATCAACAAGCGCTGAAGTGAAAATTGGTGAGGGAGTCCTCTGAGGAAGGGGGGGGGCAGGAGGACTAGTGCTCTCCCACTGTGCTGAGGCCAGCTCTGCCTCCAAGTGTCCCTCCTGCCAGGGGAGAGAGGATCCCAAAAGGGGGAGCTGGGGGCCGTGACAGTGTCCAGGTAGGGCTCAGCTGTGGTGGGGATAGGGTGGGACCGCTTTGGGAGACGCAAGATGGGAGCTCACCAAAGTGGGGGCTGCTTTGGGAGAGGCAGGAAGAGGAGAAGAACCCTGTTGCTCTGGGTTGGGACGGCGGAGGCTCAGGGACCCTCCTGGGAGCAGCTCGGATCTCACTGGATCGGACCTTCATTCCCCCACCCCCAACTTTTGGGATTCTGGCTCTGTGCTAATGGGGGGGACGCAGGTGAGCAGGTGAGCAGGCTTCCTCCCTCCCCTCTTCTCTCCCTCTCTCCTCCTTCCCTCTCTCCCCTCCTTCCTGCTGGGGGGAGCTGAGGGCTTTTCTCTCACTCAGACAAAGGGCTCCTGGACCTCTGCCACCTTCTCGGGGCTATTCTAATCAGAACAACTTCCTGGCCTCGTGTTTACTGCCTTCTGGGGGGTTGCCTGGCTACCTGTGCCCATCTTTACCCAGAAGTCAGAGGGGCCTGGGCTGCTGGGATCAGGTAAGGGTGACCATCCCCCTTGAGAGCAATTAGGAAACTAGCTTTCCTCCTGCACCGACTCCCAGCGCCGGACATTGGCCCGCAGATGCCCCGTGGAGACTGGAGGATGGCTCCCATCTCAGAGCTCCCTGCTACTCCCCCCCCCCCACGCTAGCGAGGCTGGCTCTAAGGTTAGCACGTGCCCGGATTCCTGCGGCCATGCACCCGAGAGCTGCATCTCTATTCCCCGGACCTGTGTCTCACCCCTAAGCCTGGCGAGCAGCTCCTGCCTCCACCCAAGGCCTGATAAGCATTTTGAAAAGGACCGCACGCACAGAGCTTTGGAGCACTCCGCTACAGCCCTCCTGAACCATTCAGTATCTGAACCACGCTGAACCAATCAGGTTCCTTCAACCTGGGCCCAAAGGGCCGCCCGATCCTCCTCTAATCCCTGGAGAACGTATGCCTTGGTTTCCCATGAGCCGTCACCTCCCCCAACACAAGATGGTCCCCTCCATCAGCCCCTTAGGGAAACTGCCGGGGAAACTCATTGCACCATCCTGGGATTCTGGGCAAACACTGAGCTCCGAGCCCTCCGCCATCCCTCCTGAGAGCAGCTGATTCCCCCATGGGGAGGGAGGGGACCCCTGGCCCCGGAGTTGAGGCCAAGGTGGCCATTGGGCACATCACCCTCCTCTGGGTCTTGGGATCCTCTCCCTGCCCCCTCACTGCAGACACTTTCTGAGAATGATCCAACGCCACCTGTACACTTCCCCAAGGGAGCCTTGATCTAGACAGAGGTCAAAGGCCTTCTCCCATGGGTTATGTCCTTAGTCCTGGCGGGCTTCCTGCAGGGGGAGGCAAGCTTGCGGAAGGAGTTTGGATAAAGTAAAGGAGGCCCAGGAATGCCCCTGACTACTGCACCACAGGCAGAAACTTGCTCTGAGGGGGCGAAAAGCTCTGCTTCCCTCTTTCACCCCATCTGCGCCCCCAAAACAGGTGCAGAGCATGCGCGGCTCAGGCAGGAGCCAGGGAAGCAGCAGCCGGGAATTAGAGGGGCGGGGAACGCCCTCTCCTTTGTGCTGTGACGGGGCCTCACTCCCCTCTCCCCTTCCCCCACCGGAGCCGACTCTGATTTAGGAAGCAGGAGGCTTCCCTCCCACGCTGCTTCTGCTCTCACCAGTCCCCTCACCTGGAGCCCCATCCAGCAGCATCCCAGCATCCCCAGCAGCAGCCCGGCATCCCCAGCAGCAGCCCAGCATCCCCAGCAGCAGCCCAGCAGCCCCAGCAGCAGCCCAGCAGCCCCAGCAGCCCCAGCAGCCCCAGCAGACATCCTGCCTGTACTTAGCCAAATCCCTCTCACCCTTCATGGTCCAGGTGGAGGCCGCCTTCCCCGACCTCTCTGGCCAGCCCCAACCTCATCCATCCATGACCCCTGCCACTTCAGGCTCACCACCACCACCAGGGAGCGAGGCTTCCTGAGCTGGGGGAGCAGGAAGGCAGCAGCTGCTGGCAGCCCCGCTAAGGGCGCCAGAAAATCCTCTGAAGCTTGCTTGTGGGGAGCTCAGAAAAGCCCCCGCAGCTCCTGGGGCCCCTCGGGAGCCCATTTGGTTTGGACAACAGCCTCGGGTCTCCCCTGGCATCCCCTGGCTCTTTAAAACCTGTTCTGAGCTGGTCACTGCTGGCTGTTTTGGGAATCAGAACAGACTGGACCCTCCCAGGGCCAGACTTTTCCAACAAGATCAAGGAAACTCCTCCCACTCAGGCTTGGTGCAGACTCCTGGAGTGACCTCCACCATCTCCCTGGGGCCCAGCCTCCAGGGGCCTCAAAAGTATCCCTGTGCCTGCTCCTCTTCCCAAACATCCAGAGAGCTGTGCAGAAGGACCCCCAGCAGCGGGACCTCCTACAGCTCTCCCCACCTATGTTAGAGTGGGCAAGGTCAGAGTTTTCAATTCAAATAAAATGAGAAGAGAAATTGCTCCTTGGGGAAAGAAACACACCTCAACGGCATGGCACCCAATATCTGCGCCCATAGCTGGTACTGAGGGAATCCTTAATAAGTGCTCGCCGATTGGGAGATGTGCACGGGACTGGCAAAAAAGACATGGCGAAAAAACAAGCAGCTCAGTGATTACAACCATGCCAGGAATCACCATGGAAGCCAGGGGAGAGAGTCTGGGCTACGCGCTGGGCTTGTCCTGAAGGCACAGACTAGACACAGAGAGAGGAATGATGGCCGGGGAGGGCAGCTGGGTCGGGAAAGTCTCCAGGATGGGGAATGGGCCCCCGGGGAAGAGACTGGCACAGCCATCCAAGGGACAAGGGCAAAGGTGAATGATTCTGACCCAGGATCCAGAACTGGCATCTGCGGAGGTGAGGAGGGAATGGCAGAGGGGTCCCCAGAGCATGGGGGAGACCACAGCAAAGATACCCCGAGAGGGAGCAAAAAAACAGATTTTGTTCCATTTAGTCTCCACAGATGAACCAGGATGAATGGGAGGACATTTGACTTTGGCTCCATAAGAAAGCCGGTAACAATGAGAGCTGCCACAGGGAGGAGGGGCTGCCATCACTGGGCTGCTGGATGAGCCCCTGATGAGAAGGGCTGCTTCATCCTGCAGGACTCAAACTGGACCCAGGAAGGCAGAAGCACTCAAGGGAGACAGAGGCAGCCTTCCTCACCTCTGCCTTCCAAAGGAACAAGAAGCAGAGTGAAAACAAGACAGGGGTGAAGCTTCCTCTGGGGACAGAGGGCTCAAGCTTGCAGTCGTGAGTGAGCCTCTCTTGTGGCGGCCAGGTCCTTGGCACAGGTGCGGGCGTCCGTGGGCCTGACTGGTAGGGTGCTGGTCAGGCTCCGGACTGCCTGGGATAGCCAGCCATTTCCCCAGATTGTTGGAGAAAGCCTCTGAGCCTTCCAAGGCTGATTCCAGGATCCCATGGGACTGGGTGGCTCCAGTTCGTCCTCACCCACAGGACTAGGCCTTGGCAAAAAATGTCCAGAGGGGGAGTCTACTCCCTCTCTTTCCTCTCACCCTCCACATGCCCAAGGACTCACAGGGGGCAAGTTTGGGCCAACCCGACAATGGAAGTGTCCCCAGAGTGTGTCCCAGTGTATCCATCTGTGTATTGGACAGGACTTTGGAATTCCATTCCCCAGATCAAAAGCCCTTCCCTGACATCCAGAGGTCATCCAGGCTCTGCACGAGGTCGTAGGGTCACCTGGAGTCCCTCCCCTCCCAGCAGCCTCTGCACTCTGGGCCAGCTCTGCCTCTTAGGAAGGCTAAGGCACGGTGCTGGCCTTAGGAAGCCTCCACATTTGGCCGGGCCACTCCCTTGTCCCCCCCCTTCGCTCCTCATCCTGCCCTCGGGGGCCAAGCAGAACCAGTCTAGGAGGAGCAGCAACATTCTCTGTCTGCTGGGAGAGTGATGAAAGAGAGCAGCTGTGTGTGATCCAAGCCGGAAGGTGTGGCTCCACAATCCAGGCCCTGGCTCCCGCCTGAAGTCCCCCTTTCTCCAAGAAGTCACCAGGATTCCCCGGGGCAGCACTGGTTAGGAAGGACAGCAACTTGTATGACAAAGGTTGGGGGCAGGGAGGGCCCCCGAGGATGCTGCTACTAGGTGCTTCTGGGAAGGAAGGGACTTTTAACATGGAGAGCTGCCCTCCAAAGTCTGAAGGGAAGAACTTGGGGAGTGTCAGGCCCAGTTTGGGCCCTGACACCTGCTAGGAGGGGGATGCCCAGCCAGTGACTGAAGAGGAACAATCTCACTCAGTTTGGTGTCAGAGGACAAAACTCAGAGTGGGAGGGATGAAAAGAGGCAAGCTGGCTACCTCCTAACCCCTAAGCTGTCCCCAGGTGGGGGGATGGGAAGCTGGCTTGGGGCTACCCCTCTGTGGTGCTCAAGTAAATGGCCATTTGGTGAGAAAGTTAGAGGAGCAAGTCACATTCCGACTCTCCGTTCTGTGATCTTCTATTCTCGGGGACAGGAAGGACAGGATTCAGATGGGAGAGAGAAAGGAGGAGTCACTCAGGATAGGAAAATGGCAGAATGAGGTAGGAGTGACAGAACATGCCATGTGGACAGGAATATGTGCTGAGGACGCCCGGCTGGCTGAGAAGGGCAGCGAGCTCCGATCTCTAGTTCCAGGGGAAGAAGGAAGGGAAGAAGAGATCTGACCTCAGAAAGGGTGGCTGCAGTCTTGCTGGCACTCCTGACACTTGGGAGTCCCACAAAAGCAGCCCCAGAGCACGCGCACCTTCTGGGACAGGGACCAGGGACACAGATGTGACGAGTACTCATCCGTCAGAGAGACCATGGGCAGAGCAGGAGTGCCCAAATCCAGTCTGGGAAAGGGAGCAAAAAGGGAAGAGCATGGAGTGAAAATCAGCAAGGAAATGGGGCAATGGAGATGCTTCCGGAACTCCCAGAGGGCCAAGCAGCCATGAATCCTGGACTAATCATTCTAGGATTGAGCCAGGGTTGTTTCCCAGGGTTATTTTCTTCTGTTTGAACTTAGCAAACACCAGAAAAACCGAGCATATCCACATCCACAGGAGAACAGAGCCAGAGGACTGGGTCTGAAATGGTGACCTTCACTTAAGTGGAGCTTGCTTTTGGTTTAGAACACAGAACTTATTAGAGCTGTAACCTTCACAGCAGCCCTGCTGCTCTGTGCTGCTGTCCAGCCTGCCCTCTGCTCAGCAGTACTTACAAATACTTTCATGACTCTTTTCTTTCTTTTTGGAAAAAGAAAGAGTAACAAACCTTTGTAACAAATAGGATAGTTAACAAATCCCACTCATTGTTTAGCTGTTTCAGTCATTTCCAACTCTCAGTGACCCTATTTGGGTTTTTCTTGGAAGAGATGCTGGAGTAGCTTGCTATCTTCTTCTCTAGCTCATTTTACAGATGGGGAAGCTGAGGCAGACTGGATGAAATGACTGGCCTAGGGAGTTTCTGGGCCACATTTGAAGCCAGGACAATGAGCCTTCCTGCCTCCAGATTCTATGCAGGCCATATTGTGCCATCCTGCCTGGAAGTCCCTGATTTTCCATCAGAAGGTCAGGAACATAATTCCTCACTTGGTCACAAGGATTCATTAGAGTTCTCAAGTCTTTCCAAGTTGCTTTTCTGGACCTAGTTTTGCCATTTAATGACATACTCCGGGATCTGATTGACTGACAAGGATGGGTGAAGTGGACCTAAGCAGCACCTTGGCAAGCACCTGGGAGGAGCCCTGGGGCCAGAAGGGGAAGCCCCAATCCTGGGAGGCCCCCAGGGCATAAGCCCAAGATAGGACAGGAGGAAACTATGGTCCCAGGCAGATCCAAAAGAGAGGCCGCTGGGAGGCTGAGGAGTCTGGGGGCTGAGGGAATGGGGTAGCACTGATCTATTTCCTGACTCAAGGACTGCAGGCTACCCTGGTCTTTGGCTCTCTGGGTCAGACCCGGTAAAGCTCGGCTCTCTGGCTCCCAGGTGATCAAAGGGAAAAGCCAGGGTCGGTACCCAGGCCAAGACGGTGTGAGACACCAGGCCCACAGACCAGAAGGAGGAGGAGGCTGTGGTTAAACTTCAGAAGCACGGAGCCCAGAGGCATGGAGCAGGCAGAGCCATGCCGGGGAAGCCAGGAAGCAAGAACGGCGGCTCCCGACAAGTTACTTCATGTGAGGAATTGGCATGGGCGACATCCTGGCAGCCTGGCAGTGCTGGCTCCAGCCTCATGGAGCCAAAGGCAATGGAGCCCTCGCCCCTACGGAGCTTCCTGTGATAACAAGCACTTATGAAGCCCCTCTGTGTGCCAAGTGTTTGCCAAGGAGGTGGGAGTACAAGAGGCAAAAATCAGTCTCTGCCCTTGATGGAGCTTCTATTGGGCTGGGGTGGAGGTGGGTAGGGGGCAGGAGGGTCAGGGAGGCACCAGGATATACATGACCTCCAGGGAATACGCTAACAACAAGCTCCCAGAGCGGGCAGTGGGCAGGAGGTGGCGTTCCTTGGGCGGAGGAAGGCTGAAGCCCACCCTTAGATACGGGGAAAAGCCTCTGAAAAGGTATGGAGGCAGGGCCAGGCCAATCTGGCCAAGCTGGAGGATGCATGAAGGAGGATCACGGGCGGTTCTCCCCTTGGCAAGCGAAAGGCTGGGAAGTACAAACGGCCTCACCCAGCGCACCGATTCACCTCAAACACATGGGTCACTCCCAGGGTTCCCCAAGGAAAGTCCAGGCGTGGCTGCGCAGCATAGGTCCCTGGTAGAATGATGGCAGCTCAGGAAGCAGGGGGAAGCCAGACACCTCCCCAGAGGTTTCCAACCAAGGCTGGGTTTGTGGGAGAGGCCATGGAGAAGGCCCTCCTGCCTCCTCCTCCTGGCCTGGGAGCTGGCAAGAGGGAAGTTGGCAGGAAGCCCTCGGGTGCCGGGCACCTCAAAGATCAGCCCATCTGTCCTATTTCTCCTCCATTTCCATTTCCCATGTGCATTCCAAGAATGGAGAGCAGCCTTGGAGACTGTCTGATCCAAAGTTCCACATAGAAACCCAGAGAGCAGAGACTTCCTGCTAGAGACTGTCATCCCATTTTTACAGGGAAGCAAACTGAGGCCTGCAGGAGGGGGTGCAGGTGCAGCCTGGCTTAGTGTCTCAGCCCAGGAGTGCACAACGTCCCAGCCAAGCCAAGATCATGGCCCCTCTGAGGCTGCTGACAAACCCACCCAGAATTCCATGAGATTGCCATCCACAGGGAGAGTCCCACCTGGGCACTTTCATTCGTGTTCCAAAGGGACCGTCCAATCCCTCTCCATGGGAGCCTTTCCACACCTTCCCCCAGAAAAGCGAAGGAGGACCCCAAGGGAGCGGAGGTGGGACCCACGGAGCCGTTTCCCTCCCTTCTAGCCCTTCAGGAATGCAGACCCATCCCAAGAGCCCTTTCCAAAGTCCAACTAGAAAGGACTACCACCCTCTATGGCTCCCGGGAGCTCCCAGGGATGTTCCTCACACCAATCCTCAGAACGCTGCTGTTGCCAGCCCGCTGGGAAGAAGTATAGGGGGCGGGCAGGGCTGGACCCAGTCCTGTCTCCCTTCCCCAAAAGAGTCAGAATCCCTAAAGTTGGCCCGGTGCGGCACCATGGAGGCCTGGAACGGCGTTCTTCCCAAGACCTCAAGCCTCTGAAGCTCTTCCACTCTCCGTGGCCTGTATATGTTAAATACAATATATGTATACATGTCCATACAGTTACTTAAGCAGTCAGCTTTCTAAACTGCAAAGTCTAGAGCAGGTTTCTTTACACAGTAAGAAATGCAGAAAGAACTTGTATCTGAATCCAGAGTGCTGTGCGACTCCTTCCCTATCCGGCAGACCTCTCCTTTCCCCAGGGAGCAATACATTGAAATGCACAATTTGCAGGGATAGTTTCCTGCACAAGGGGAAAGGAAGGAAAGGGAAGGGAACAGCATTTATTTAGTCTCTCCTATATGCCAGCCCCTGTGCCAAGTCCTGCACAAATATAATCTCAACAACAAGCCTTAGAGGTAGCTGTTATCCAGTTGAGGAAAATGAGGCAGAATGAGTTGTCCGGAGTCCATAGCCTGGGAGTAGCTGAAGCTGCATTTGAACCCAGGACTTCAGACTCCAGGCCTAGTATTCTTTGCCCTGTGGCAAGGGCCTCAGGACCAGCTAAGGTGCCAAGCATCCACCAGGTGTAGTTGACCAAAGTCAGGACTGTGCTGATCCCTGATCTGGGAGGGTAGGCCCGGCAGAAGGCTGGTCAGCCCAGGAGAAGACGCAGGTCCGCTCCTTAGCCCCTGCTGACCTTGAGCTGATCCCCCTCTCTACCCCTGCTGACCTTGAGCTGATCCCCCTCTCTACCCCTGCTGACCTTGAGCTGATCCCCCTCTCTACCCCTGCTGACCTTGAGCTGATCCCCCTCTCTACCCCTGCTGACCTTGAACTGATCCCCCTCTCTACCCCTGCTGACCTTGAGCTGATCCCCCTCTCTACCCCTGCTGACCTTGAGCTGATCCCCCCTCTCTACCCCTGCTGACCTTGAGCTGATCCCCCTCTCTACCCAACAGCTTCTTTTCCCGCCCCTCTGCAGTTGATGCTCCATCCCCCCTTGCTGTCCTTGGCCCTCCACAGCAAACACCGGGAGATCTTCACATTACTAGTCTCTTTCAGGTACGCCATGGCTCCCAGCAGTAGCAGTGCACCTGGCTGACCTCTCTCTATCCCTGCCTGGCTTGGGGACTTCCCACTTCAGCCTCCATGTTACAGATTCAGGCTCCAGAATTCAGACACTGAGACTCCACTGGGGGCTGAGCCTGCTTTGATAGAAATGCTACTTCTATCAGAGAGTTGTGGAGGTCCACTCTCCCCCATAGCTCCGGGAGGGCTCCGCTGCTCCTAAGGGTGACTGATCCCTGCAGCCTTCAGGGGCAGGAACCAGAGACTCAGCTCCTCAGCAGTGGCAGAGCTGGGCCTGGTAACTGGTGGCTTTCCTCTCCCTCTGAGGGCAGAGTCTTCACCCACTACAGCTTGCTTCCCTGGAGCCAGGGGCTAGGCCCAGGAGCTGACTCTGGTGCTGTGATTGGCTGATCCCGAAAGCTGGAGATGGGGCTTGGCCACCTGGGACTGAGCATGTCTGCTGTGATTTTCCTTGGCTTTCCTATTTTAAGTAAATTACCCATTTCCACCTCCTTCTTGTAATGGCATATAATGAGCAGTAAAATGGCTGGGGCTTTGGAGGAAAACATTAGGAGGGACTGGGAGCAGATTCTGAGCATTTGTTTGGGGAGATTGAACCTTTACCAGCCTTTAAATGCTTCAGAGCTGTGAGGAGCTAGTCACAAAGCGGGTGTGGGAAGAAGGGGCGCTCCAGCTCTCAGTGTTAAGTCCATCCCTTGGTTAACGGGTGAAGAGTTCGTATTCAGGGTGCTCTTTGGGTGTATCCCGGGTGTAGCTGTTCTTTGGACCGTGCACTCTGGGCCCCCGCTCTGCCACCAGAAGGGAATTCTACCTCCTTCTCGCCCCACATGAGACACAGTCGGGCCCTAGGGCGGACATGGCGGTAAAGAGGCTGCTCGCCCCCCTGCCCAAATCACTGCTGTCCACAGGTGTTTGTGGCATTAGTTTGTTCATTGGGCATGGCAGTGGCGGGTATGGAAGGGGGGGAAGTTTGGGGCTAAAAATCAGAGGGTGATAGAAAACTGAGCTTCATGCTGCCCAGGGTCCGAAGACAAGGGACTGTCCCCTTCAGAAGTCTGACAAAGGAGCCCATGCCCACAAGCCCCTGGGAGGACCCCAATCAGACTGGGAAGCAAGGGAAGGGCGAGGAGCAGTTAGGGGGTGGGCCTGGAGAGCTCCCCTGGCCCCAGTGAGGCGACATCCCAGAGGAAACCCACACAGAGGCCCCCCAGAACAACTCGGGCCTGGTTTCTTCTGAAGGCTCTGGATCCCGTGGCTCTGCCTTGTTCTGGATTCATTTGCACCAGAGACCACTTTGGAGGTTTTTCTATTTTCAAAAGATCATGTGGAGTTCCATTGTAAAACATTCCACCCTCAAGCAACAGCATTTCTGCTTGTTACCAACAGCCAGCCTGAAAAAACAAAAAACAAAAAACCTGAAAGAGAAATCCCCTTTAAAATCATGGCAGAATGTATAAACTGCTCCAAAGCCCCTCCCAGGATGCACAGAACTTGAAGCCACGCCACACAGGCCACACCACACAGGCCACGCCATAAAGCAGGCCAAAGTGGTCATTGCTCTTGGGACAAAATTACAAAACTGGCGATATTCCGTGAGAATCTTTCACTTATTCACTGCCAAATCAATCAAACTACCAGAGGATTATTTTGTAGAGTTAGAAAGAAACAACAAAACGCATCTAGAGGAACAAATCTCAAGAGAAATGATGGGGGCAGGCAGTTAGGTGGCACAGTGCACAGAGCACGGGCTCTGCCATCAGGAGGACCTGAGTTCAAATCTTAGACTCTTGACACTTACTGGGCAACTCACTTGACTCTGATGGGTGGGGTGGGGGAGGAAAAAGATGTGATAGGGAAAAACTGAACAGAGAGAAGGAAGGGGGTCTAGCAGGACCGGATTCCCCACTCCATTTCCAACAGTCATTTTCCAAACTATGAGGTGCTGAATGGGGGTATTGTTCATTGACAGGAACCAGGCAAGCAGTCTTGTGGCCAGTCAACCCTTAAACCTAGCTACTGGGTCAGGACTTAGTATTCGGCCAAAATGGCTGGCAGAGCACAAAACAGTCTGGGAGAAATTAGAAACTTGTCATAAACAACTTAGAAGAGCAAGGAAGGAAACATCTCTCACAATTATGGATAGAAGTAAATAAAGGATAGAGAATATCATTTAAAAAGTGGACAATTTTGATTGCATTTTTTTATTTGCTGTTTTATTTTCAAGAATATTTTTAAAATTTGCTTTTGCAATTGTATAGTTTACATTGCTTAGTCCATAAATAATAATTTAAGATTAAATGGGTATGACTATCTCAACTTCAAACCCTGCATACATTCAATTTAATGCATCGAATCCATAATGCTACTGCTAGTTCCCTTACAAGTCTAGTTTTGTAGTGGCAAGGGTCATTAAGGGGGTCTCCTGGACTTGTCTTTTTGTGTTGTCATATTTTCTAGAAGCACTGGACAGAAACTTGAAGGAGGCCCTGAATCTATCAAGGATGAAGCTCCCTCAGCTGACAGTTTGCTGTTTGCACCCCAAGCTGTCTTTGGGAGGCAAGACAGGTATCAACCAGTCTGTGCCAAGCTGGGAAAAATGCTTGTGCAGTGGGGGCCCTTTGCAGATAAGCAGACCCTGGATCTTCACAGGCTAGTGGTTCCAAGGAAAAAGAAGGTGCCATTACTTTACAGCTTTAGAGCCCCTTCCCCCTCCCATGCCATGCCCCTTTCTATTTTCTCCTCTTCCTCCTTTTGTTGTAATGTCATAAATATAAAAACTTCTGTAAGCATTGTGAACTCTTCGGGCTCCACACGCACGTTCATTTCTCTTGTAATAAATCGGTTTCTCCTAAATGTTGTGATGTTTTTGACCTTCTGTCAATTTTTTTAACAATAAAAAATCAGTTTTAAAACCTGAACTTTATAATATATAAATTAATATTTGTAGATATTAAATTGGGGATACACTCATGTTTCTGAAATATAGCAAAAATAGCAATGTTTTCTCATTTGGTGGTTGTATCTAACACAATAAAATGAAAAGATGGGCTAAGTGTCAAAAAAAGTACAAGTTGGCCTGGTGCAATATACTGAACCATTTGTTCTCTAGCAGTTCTAAAAATGGTATTGCACACAATTAAAAAGTTTTTATATAAACAAAATCAATGCAACTAAAATTAGGAGACAGTTTACTAATTCTTCATAGCAAGTTGTTGATTTCGATTCACAAGAATAAGGACCATTTCCTACCTGATAAATGGTCAAAGGATTTGAACAAACAAGTTTCATTCAAAGTGAGCAGAAGTAGGACAACAATTCACATGACAAGAAGAATAAAAATAAAGAAACAACTGGCTGATCAGCCCATGATTGGTTCCTGATGAAGTCAGCTGCCTGCCTTCTGGAAGATAGCGGATGAACTCATGATACACACTGACCTTCCTGACCACGGCCAGGGTGACAGTTGGTCTTGTTTTGCACGTTAGTTATAAGATCTTAATTTTTCTTTTTTTTTTCAATTGGTGGGGGGAGGTAGGAGGGACAGAACATAAATACTTGTTCACTGAAATCAGATAAAAGCAAAATAAGACAAGGCAGCGAAGCAACTCAGTGGATAGAGAGTGTGGCCTAGACTAAGGAAGAGCTGAATTCAAATCTGGGAGAAAGACTTGAGTTCAAATCCTACCTCAGATACCAATTAGTTGTGTGACCTTGGTAAGTCATTGAACCTCTTTTTGCCTTAACACATTGGAGGAGGAAATAGCAAACCTCTCTAGCATTTTGGCTAAGAAAACTCCATGGACAATATGGTCCACAAAGTCCTGAAGAGTCAGGTGACTCAACAACAAATGACTCAAGATCAAATCATTGCTTCTCTGAAGCCACTGAGGAAGGTGAAAAAAAGAGACCTTTCATTTTGAGCCCATCTCCACGATGCTTGGATAAGAGGCCCCACTTGCTCCTAGCCCCCAACTGACGTGGCTGGCCCTTCCCTCCAGGCTGCTGGCCTTTACCTCAATAGCCGGGGATGGGGGGAGCCTCCAGCTGAGGCTGCTGGCCTTGACCTCAGCAGCTGGGGGAAAAGCCCAGGCCTAAGCCTCCCCCCTAACTAAGGTGGCCATGATTGGTTTAAGCACCTCTTAGGGCTGGAGTCCTTACCTTGCCAGGCTGTTTAATAGATCCTAGCAGAAGTGAGGGAAGGCAAACTCCCCAAGAACTGCCAAGGATGGCACTGAGAGATGCACAGAGCATTTACAATCCAGCCCTTCCCTGCCCGCCTCTGGTTGCTGCTGTTCTAATGGGGAAGACAAAACAGACAGGGGAGCTGGAAAAGTGGCGGGGAGGAGGCAGGCACACAAGGCCCAACAGATGCAGACGTCCTAGAAACGTGGGCAATGAATGGACCCAAACAAGCACAGGCCAAAGGCCTGGTCAGAGCCCAGGGAATGACAGGGATTGTGCTACCTTGCTCTAGAGGAGAGACAATGGAGATGCTCCAGCTGGAGACCCTCAGCTAAATTGGCCACAATGGGGGACTTCAGCTCTCTGGGAATCTGGCCCAGCTCTCCAGGCTAAAAATAGAGTCTCCAATGAATTCTTAATTGGCCCTAATGATCATTTCATTATTTAAAGCACTGCAGAAGTGATGAGAGGAACAGTCATCCTGGGTCAGATTTCAGCCCATCACAGGGACTTGCCGCTCAGGGTGAATCTTAAGGTAAGATTGGGCCCAATTTGGGCCTTGAATGAGTGAGGAGGGGAGAGCTGCTGGGCAGCCTAACTTGAGGAGAGCAGAAGGCAGAATCCAAGGAAGAATCTGCCTCCAACTTCTCCCCCTGGCCTCCACTTGGGGGCCTCCAGCCCAGACTCCAGTCCAAAATACTGAAAGCCCGGGCAGATCAGCCGCCGGGCCAATGGGCATGACTTGTGAAATCCTCACGGAGGAGGATTGGTTCCAAGGCTGAACGTTTCTTGGTAGAGCTTTCCTTGGTTTCCAAAAGAGGGAAGCTTGACCAGGGTCCCTGACAAGGCTCTGCTGAGGGTATGGTTTGGGAGCACTGGCTCCTAATCAGTCTTCCACTGTGGGCACAAGCCCAGGCTTTGAGGATCATCCGAGCCATAGCTTTTGTGCCACCTGAGGCCCAGCTGTGCCAAAGGTGGAGAGGCAGCCCAGGCTGCTGGCTCTTTGGCCACAGTGGCCCACAGAAGTATAAACAGTACAGCCCAACTGTTCTATCCCTGTTGCACTCGAGTCAACAAATATTTATCATGTGCTTACTTGTGCTTGGCACTGTGCTAAGTGCTGGGAAACAAATACTAGTGAAAAGAGGCATCCCCTGCCCTAAAGAAGCTGAGCTTCTAAGCAGGAAGATGAAAAGTGGAGTTAAGGGAGGTCATCTTGGGAAGTGCCCAGAGGCAGGAAGGGAGCCTGGAGCAAAGGAAGATGGGGGACTGCTGACCGCACCAAGCTCACTTCTAGTCTACAAACATCTCGTGGTTGTTAGTGGCCCAGTGACCAGCAAGCTGACAGCTCCTGGAGAAGCCGAACCAGACTAATGTTGACATTCTGGCAGAAAGCACTAGGAGCATTCAGCATTCAGCTGCAAAGCCACAAGATCACAAGGAATCCCAGAATTCCCTGGAGCCAGTGTCTGTATGTGCCCAGAGACAAGGAACACTCTCGTGTGGGGGCTGGAGCCCAGGATGGTCACATGGGTCAGAACAGACTCAGGCCCACCAACGACTCCCCTGTGACTTCAAAGTGAAAGGGGACGTGCTGGGCATCTTGGCAAGTGCAAAAGGCCAAATGCTCCACAGCATCAAGCCTCTCTTTAAGAAGAGAGTTGGAAGGTGCTGGACATAGAGCGTCCCACACAACGTGTCAGAAAATGGAGGGGTTGGGGTTCCTCAGTCATGTCCAACTCTTTCTGACCCCAAAGATTACACTGCCCATGGGCTTTTCTTGGTAGAGATATTGTAGGGGTCTGCCATGTCCTTCTCCCACTCATTTTACAGAAGAGGAAACTGAGGCAAACAGGGTGAAGGGACTTGCCCAACTGGTACATTTCTGGGGCCAGATTTCAACTCAGATCCTGTGCTCTATCCACTGAGCCACCCAGCTGAAATTGGCTCTAGCTCTAAAGACAAGGAATGACTGGTTCCTGATGTCAGTCAAGTCCTGACAAGCATCAGAGCAAAGATCAAGTTCACCATCAAACAGGAAAACAGAAGACATTTAAAAGGCCACTCACTGCAGGCTATTTCTCCAGCTCAAATCTGATTCCAATAAGCTCCTGATGCCAACAAATTATAAATGGATAAAGGAAAAGACATTGACACGGAAGTTCACCGCTTCCTAAGGAAGTCCAGCTGATGCAAATTGGTTGTCATATTAAGGAAATCACAAAAGCCCACAAACAGTAGCCCTTTCCAGCAAGCCCTTCATCTTCTTGCCAAGAAGTGACACCAGCACAGGACAGAAGATCATTTGGAAAACAAAGATGGTGCAGAGAAGCTGGTGGAAGATGGAAAGCAGTAGGGAGCCATAGCAGAGCAAGAAATGGTGGAGGGAGGAAAGTGAATTTTCTTAGGAAAATTGCACATGAGACTCAAGTAAGGCTTAATCCCCCAAGATCATTTAAGGGTGAATCTAGAAGAAGAAATGACCCAGAGGGGAAATTGGAATCAATCTGCCAGTGCTCTAACATTTCCATTTTTTCCTCAGGGATGACAGAGCCACCACATTTGGACGTGAGCAGCTCAGTCCCTGACATGCTGCACTAGCAAGTAAAAAGGAGGGCAAAGGTCAAGTCAGAAAGATCCCAGGAATTCAAGCAAGTTGTACCCTGGGAACTCGGAGAGCTTAAAAATGCCCCTACTCCCCTCCAAAGCCCGGAAGTCCTCCCTGCCCTTGACCTGTTGGAATCACAAGCCATCGGAATTGGAGACCTCCTCAATGGTGGGACTCAGAGACCCTTTACCACAACGGGGGTGGGGCTGAGGTGACAGAAGGAAGGCTTACTGCCCAAGGTAGGTTTCTTAAAAGGTATTTTTTGATTGAGAAATATTTCTTTTCACTTCTTTCCCTCCCTCTTCCCCTCCTCTCCTAACTGGAAAAAAAAAAAAAAAAAAAAAAGCAAAGTGCCCGTCACAAATAAACATTGCCGGGCAAACTCCCATATTGACCGTTTCCAGAAACGGGGGCTTGTCCTGCAGACACTCAGGCTTTGCACAGGCCTAGGTCACCCAGCTGCAGGCAAACGGGGGAGATGCCGGGACCCGCTTTGGGGGGAAGACATTCTGCGTTCCTCTACCCCATGGGTGGATCCCTCCATGGCACTGAGATGCGGCAGCGGCCAGAGCGCCAAGCCTACTCAGGGAGACTCATCTCCGGGAGTTCCAATCTGGCCTCGGACACTTCCTAGCTGTGAGACCCTTCATCCTGTTTGCCTCAGTTTCCTCACCTGTAAATGAACGGAGAAGGACCCAACAAATCAGTCCAGTATTTTTGCCAGGAAAACCCCAGAGGGGGTCACAGAGATCCAATGCAACTTAAATGGACTGAAGAGTAACAGCAAAAGTCTTTTTCCATTGCCTGAGATGGAACTGGATTGCATCTTTAAACTAAACTGTAAGCGTCTCTGCCTGCCTGTCTCTCCATCTCTCTCTGTCTCTCCCTCTGTGTGTGTGTATTTCTCCATCTCCTTCCTTCCCTTCTCCCCCCTCCCCCAGGCTGACATGGCTGAAAGGATGCCCTTGGCTTTAAGGGCTCTTCTTGTGTCTTCTTGCTATACCTTGGAAATCAGTATCCCTTTGTAAAAGAAACCTGGCTGATCAGTGGTTATTTGAAACCATTTTAACTCTTGAAAGTGGGGGGGGCACAGTTGGTGGGGATTTGAGCCAATGGCAAAGACAAGAAAATACTCCCTTTCCCCCAACCTACTTATGGGCATGAAGAACCCCAGGGGAGGAGTGAAATATTGGGGGTGGCAAAGCAGTGGCTGCTCCAGACCCATCACTTGCTTCGGGAAAGAATCGCCAGAAACCAAGAGGATGGCTCCCTGTCCATTCTAGAATCATCTCTAGGATCCTCCCACCTACCTGCAGAGGCCCCAGAATCCCCTTCTGGCCTTCCAGCCCTCCGAACCCCAGCCCAACTGCTCTCAGCTTCCACCACAAGTTTGTCCAGGGTCTGCTTCTTGGCCACCCTCTCCCACCTCACCTTCCCCTCTTGGGATCATCACCACCCCCTCCTGGAAGCAGCCTTTGCCGATTCCTTCCCCCAAACCCCTCCCCAGCTTTGAGGGCCTCCTTCACCTGGAAAAAAATCTTCTTATTCTATACATAATCTACAAAGAATTATGGGATATTTCTCCACATGACGGCAGCCCCTCCAGAGCAGAGACTTGCTGGGTTTTCTGTCTGTGCAGTGCCCCGTGCCAAGTGAAGTTCAGCTAATTGATTGTCTGACACACAGCCCAGCCCTTAATAAATAATACTTGTGGAACTGAATGAATTAAGTGATCTCGTTTGCGGATTTGTGTGTGATTTGTGGAAGCTGAAGTGGGAAATGAAGAAACTGGCTGCTAACTGCACGGAAGACTGTGCAAGAGTCCAGTGAGAGCTGGCGGATGAGCCCGTGGGCGCAAGCTGTGCGCGTGGGGGCAGCTATTCCGGCTGGGAGAAAGGAGCTTCCCCCAAGTCTGCCGGAGGCTGAAGCACCTGGAGCTGGCTGGGCTCCCCAGGAATTACTTTGTATCTAGTCACCGATAATTTGTATCCCCCAAGCCCGCGGTTCTAGAACGGAAGCCCTTGGAGGAAGAGTTGTTACTGGCCGCCCAGGCCCCGAAACAGTGTATCCAGGAGGCCCCGAAACAGTGTATCCAGGAGGCCCTGCAGGCGCTCTGGCGGTGCACTGCAGGGGGTTGGAAACTCTCTGCCGGGATCTTTGTTCAGACGACTGGATCCCCTCCTAAAGTCTTTTTGGGCGAACTGATCAAAATCTCTTTCCGAAGACTTTTATAAGTCGATTGCGGATTTTTACAATTGCCTCCCTTCCCCCTCCACCGTCCTTCCTTACATAGCATTTTGACCCCGAGCCCTTTTTCAGAGCGGTCTGAAGCGCGGACCTGCTTTTGTCTCCCAATGTAATTCCGGGCAGGTTCTTCAACCTTTCTGGGCCTCTTTTAACTGGAGAGAAAAACGAGCCCCCACTCCGTCCCCTTCCCTCCCCTCTCCTCCCTCTCCTCCCCTTCCCTCTCCCTTCCTCGGCCCCGCTGGCGCTGGCCCCGCCTCCACAGGTGCGGCCCACTGGCTGGAGGCCTGGTCTTCAAACGAGGTAGCTCCCATGGAGAGCCAGGGGCGAGGCCTGGATTCCATGCGCCGGAAGGGGCCTCGAGGGGCCGCATGCGTGTCTGGCCGCGCCTGGTTTCTCGGAACCGCTCTTTGCTTCCGTCACATCCCGAGCCCCGAAAACCCTAAGGCGGCGCGCCCCCATGCACGGATGCGAGGCGACCTCCTGGGTCCGCAGCACAGGGATCCCTTCTACTGAGGGCCCCTCCTCCGGCCCCTATCCACCAAGGGCCCCTCCCCCAGCCCCCACCCAGTGCAGAATAAGGGCCCCAGACAGGCGGCCGGTACACCGGCATGTTTTCCCGCCCACGCTTTCGTAGACATACCCGAGAGGACTCCGGCCCCCCCCCCACTCACGCAGGTGTGAGAGGTAAAGCACCCACCCCCACTCACAAGGGAGATGCCTTGGCCCCGGCTGGGAGTAGGCCTAGGCTCCCTCTCCCGCACGGCCCGCGGCAACCAACCCTGGCTCCGCCCACCTCGTGGGTCCCGCCCTCTCCCTCCTCAAGCTTTCCTCCTCCCACCTCAAGCCCCGCCCATCCCTCTGAATTACGCTCCTCCCCGAACCGCCCCCTCCGGCCCGCCCCTTGTTTACCAAGTTCTGGAGCCTCGGCTCTCCCTCCCTCCCCCAAGGCCGAGTCAGCCTCGGGGCGTGGCCAGAGCGGCTCGAAGCCCGGCCACGCCCCCGAGCCTCCCCGAGCCTCGTAGAGCCCAGAGCGCGAAGGCCCCACCTCTCTCCTTGTCCCCGCCCCCTCCACGCCCCTCCCCTCCACGCCCCGCCCCCATCTCGGCTCCGCTCCCCTCCGCTCGCTCCCTTCCCCTCCCCCTGGGCTCGGGGCCCGGCCTGTGGCAGCGGCGGCGGCGGCGGCGGCAGCGGCGGCGGCGGCGGGGGCGCGGGCTCGGGCTCGGGCTCGGGGGCCGGCTCTCTCTCCCCGGCGGCGCGGCCCGGGATTCATGGTGAGGAGGCGGCGGCGGCGGCGGCGGCGGGGGCCGGGGCCGGGGCCGGGGCCGGGGCGGAGCGGCAGCGGCGGCGGCGGACACGGACGCGGGCACGGGCGCGGAGACGGGCGCTGGAGGCCGGGCGGCGGCTGAGCGGGCGGCCGGAGCGGGCGGCGGCCGAAGCGGAGGCGGCGGAGGCGGGGGCGGCCCAGCGCGCCCCTCCCGGGGCCCCCCCTCCCCGGGCCGCCGCGGCCGGGATCGGGGCCCATGGACGCCCCGTCCATTATCACCCAGGTGACCAAGGAGGACGAGAGCACCCAGACCTCCTGCAGCGGGCGTGACAAAGGTGAGGGGGCGTGGGGGGTGGGGGGCGGGGCCAGCGCCAGCGCCAGCGAAGGGGGATAGCGGCCCCCCCATTCCACCGCGTGCCAGCGAGGGGGAGGGAGGAGGAGGGAGTCAGCGGCTCCCCCCATCCCACCTCGTGCCAGCGGGGGTCAGTGGCTTCCTCATCCCGCCTCGTGCCAGTCCTAGTGTGGGTAGCGACTTCCCCCCATCGGAAGGGGGTTGCTCGCCCCCAGCTTGGGGGGCTCCCTGAGAGCGGCCCTCAGCCCCAGGGCCCATCGCCGGGCTGCGGATTGGGGCGAGTGGCCCCTCTCCTCTCCAGGCGGAAGCTGGCCAGACGCCTGCTGCCCCCCTCTCTGCAGAGGACCCGAGGTGCGGGGGCCAGTGACCCCCTCCCACCTGCTGCCTGCACTCTGGGGAGGCCCAGAAGCCCCCCAACCCTCCCCTGCAGCCATTGATCTCCAGAGGGAGCCGGGCCTTCCCGAGCTAGCAGGCTTGCCCATCTGCATCTCACCCCTCCACAAGATCGGGGATCCTGGGGACCCCTTTTTGAGAGGGACCAATTCGGTCAGGCCCGTGGGACTCTGGGAGAGCTCCTGTCAGTGGTCCTGGCAAGTTCCTAAGTTACAGTTAGCCAGGGGAGGAGGAGTGCCCCCACCCCACCCCTAAGCTTTTGTAATGAGCTGCCTGGGTAGGCTTATCCTCTCCTCCCCCCCTCCCGGGCAGGAGGAGGGGGCTTCCTGAGCAGCCTTTGACAGTGATCTTTGGCCCAGCCCCCTCTAATCCCGCCGACTTTGGGATGGCAGCAACAGCAGCGGTAGGGGTAGGGAGAAGCTCTGGCCTGCGGGACGCCTCCCAGGCACAGGGTGTGAGTGTTTTCTGATGTGCCCAGTAAGGGTGAGGTGGGCAAGGGGAACCCTGCCCTCTCCCCAGGTCCTGCTCCGATACTACTGGCGGCGCTCCCGGCTCTCCCCGGCCATGGGACAGCAGGTTGGGTAAATGGGCTGGCGGGGAGGCACGTGGAGGCTTCCGGAGTAGGTGGCATCTGTTCTGGCTGTGGCAGGCCCACCAGGGCATCTCCCCCGGGGCTCTGGCACCCTGGGCGTCCTCCAGGAATGATGCTGGGCTGCCAGGGGGAACCGGGTCTGGGCTCCTGGGCTCTTGGGTGCCCTCCCTCCCACTCCTCTAGCCCCTCCCCCCACAGGCAAGGGAGGGGATCTGGCCAAACTTTGCCAGCCTGCTGCTGCTGAGCGGGAGCCCAGCATGCCCGGTGGGGCCCGGGATGGGGGCCTCCCTCTTGTGCCAGAGAGGGGAGCACAGTGCTTCATTCTCCCAACTGCTCTGAGCGCTGCTAAGGGCGGGGGGGAGTGTCGAAGGCTAACATTTATTTAGGGAGGCCCAAAGAGGCCCGCACTTGGGGGTGGCCACATGCTCTGCTGGAGTCTTCAGGGCAGGGTTTTGGAAGCAGCCTTTGCTTGTGTCTCTCTTTAGCGACTCCCCAGGCCTGCTGAGGAAAATTCCAAACTTAGGCCTTTCCTGTTCCTGAGGGGAGTGGGATGGCCCATCAGCCCCTACCACCCCCTGCCTTAAAATCCTCTTCTTCATCTCCTCCTCGGTAGATTCACTAACAATGTAGCTTCGGACTTGGGGGGTGGGGGGAGTCAATTGAGTTCAGGTGGCAAAGCCAAAGCCTGCTTTGCTCCAGGGCCCAGGGGAAGCTCCCTTCTGTGTGTGTTTGCCTTTGGGTTGAAATGTTTGCCTGCATTTTGAAGGAAAGTGGAAGCTTGGGAGACAGCCCCCGGTCCCTTAACTCTAGGACATTGGCTGGGGTCGTGGCCCAGATTTTCCCCAGAAGAATGCTGGGTTTAGTTTTGCTTTGATGTCAGAGACTGGGGTTTGACTTGTGGCTGCGTCCAGGGTCCTGTTGTTATCCTGCAGATTGAGACAAACAAATTTCCCAGCTTTTGAAGAGAAACCCATGTGCCCTTTGCTAAGGAAGAATTGAAGTTCATTTGCACGGAGCCAGAACACGATACCTCCCGCTAGCTGGTCTTGTTCTGGACCACTTTGGGCCAGCCATTGTTTGGTGGGCTGCTCCCTTGGGGGGGGGAGTGACAAAGTGGAAGAGACCCCTGTCTGAAACACTCCAGCTGCCATTCCTTCTAATGACTGGATTTCTTCCTCAGCCCTCTAGCTTGTCAGGCTCGTGAAATAGATGGGAAGAGGCGAGGTTGTCGCGAGTGCATGACCTTTCTTTGGCTAGGATCGAGCAATTCAAAGGGAGAGTCCCTGAGTTTTGCCTTCCCATCTGGCTCAGTGGGCTCTCTTATCTTCATGAGGAGAAACTAGAAGGGGTCCAGTGCTGAGTAGTGCTGCTCTTTGTAGGACAGTAGGCATATACTTTGATAAGGGGGGGGGAATGGGACTTTTTTTTCTGACAGGGCTGAGAACTAGAATTAAAATTTTGAGTTTTGCGCCGAGAAAACTGATCTTGAATTCATAAGCACTGAATTACATCGCCGTTTCTTTTTTAAAAACAATTGATTATTTTTAAGCATTTATTTTTAAATTTTGAATTCTGAATTCTTTCCCTCCCGCTCCTTCCTCACCCATGGAGAAGGCAAGAAATTGATCTTCATTTATTTCTTGCATTGTAGCTGGCAAATACTTCTGGTGCAGAGAGATGAGTAGGAGCCCAGTGGAACTGTACAAGGGTGCTAAGTACAAGAGGGATGGGGTGCTCTCAAGGACAACATCCTGCTCAGATAATATAACGCATGGTTTTGAGGAGGAAGAGAAGGGGGAGCTGTCCAAACAGACTGATGTGGCTGCACAGGAAACTCTTTTTACCAAATAAGATTTTTAAGAAGATTGTGTAGAAGTCAATAAAGGAAACCGAGAATAAGGACAGCAACGTGGCCTCCGCTTATTAAAATAAGGCTAGGAAGGCTCCTATAGGCCCCGGAGCCATGTGAGAGTTAACTAAGCCAAATGCCGAGGAACGGGGATGATGGAAAACAAAAGAGAAAGCTCTGAAGAGATAGGACTGAAATTGGGACACAGGATTCTGACAAAAAGTAGCAAAAATGGCTGCTGGGAGTAGGGACCCCAGATGAGTGAGGTGATGAGTAGGGGTGGCCTTGATGAGCTCCCAGGTCCCAAAGATGAACTTTGCCCAAACCAGGAGAGTGTTAACATCAGCTGGGGGGAAAGGGGTGATGCTCAGGGACTGGAAACATGTACCTTTCCTTCTTCTAAAGCTAAGCTATTGAGCCAGACTGTAGATCATGTTATTTAGCAAGATGGTCAGTGGGTACTTGGAGAAGATAGCAGCCATCATCAAGAGCCAGATGTGGTTCAATAAGAGTAGCCAAGTGTGCTTACTGCCTTTTTTGAGAGATTTACTGCTTCTCTATTCCGCTGTCTCTTTAAGGTTTAAAAGCACTTTCTAGACATTATCTCATGTTATCCTATCTACCTTGGAGAAAGGTGAGGAAATTGAAGTTAAGTTAGGAATGGCGATGGTCGGATTCCAACTCAATTCTTCTTGAGTCCGAGGTTCTCCGCTGAGCCACCCAGATGCCTCGACATGAGGGGAACGCCATGGATGGGATGGACAATTATTCCTCCAAGGAATATGACCAAGGTTGTCATGTCTTGGTGCAGACATGAGAGAAAATTGGGGGCTAGCTCGTGGTATAATTGTGAGTGAAGGTTCAAGTTCTGTCCGATAGCCAGACCAGGAGATGATGCAGTATTGTCTTGGAAGCAGAGCGCCTCGCTTGCTCTATCCTTGGCCCCGTGGTACTTAACATTTTCTCACCGATGGCTTAGACGAAGGCCACACGGCAGACTTAACATTTCCAGGAGTGAAGCGGGAGGGGGAAGGCTAACATGGTAGCTTACCGAACTGGAATCGCAAAAGTGCAAGTTGGCTTGCCTAGTGGGCTGAGTCCACTTAGATGGCATGGAACAGAACCCAGGGAAAATTCTGCACTTGGGGTCAAAGGAATCTGAGAAAGTTGCCTTGAGGGAGGATGTCCAAGTTGTACTCCTGAGGGGTTGCAGTCAGTCTGCTTCTGGCTAAATTTGTCAAGAAGATGAGCTGTTCACAAAGCTAACGATCCCATTCGTGGAAGAGAGTTTCTGGACTCATGCTGGCAGCGGGCCTGCTGGGTTCTGCTGCGGTGGGCAGCCCCAGGAGGAACGTAATGCTCATCTTTGGCTCCCCGTGTCAGGAAGGCCAGTGGCCAGACAGTGGCAAGAGGAGGACAGACAGGACCGAACGAGGGCCTTGGCCCCTTCCCTTGAAGGATTGCATTCAATTCCTGCACATTTGTGGGACCCTTCTTCATACTGGATTCTCTGCCATTTATCCTATTTGTAGCTTGTTGTGGATATCCATCTGCATGTGGTGACTGGGAGCTTCCGGAGGGCAGGGCGCCTTATTCAGGGCTTTCTTTGGGTCCTCTGGCACCTAATAGGCATTTCATATGTTTATTGACTGACTGCTTCCTCTATGGGACCATTTTCTGTTTTAAAAGCCCTGGGGATACTGAGGAAAGTTTCCTCCCAGAAGCACTGGAGCTGCAGTCCCGGGGACGGGTTCACCCACATGCCCAGGCTTGAGGTGGGGAAAGCTGCCGCTGCCGGCTTTCTTCAAGGGTTTGAGGGGAGAAGGATCACGTTGGCTGAGGAGAAGTGGGTGGAGAGGGAGACCCTTCAGAAGCGGCCCGGAGCTGACGCCATCCTGGGGGATGGCAAGTTGCTGGTGGTTTGTTTCTGGTCTTTGAAGGCCCCTGCTTGGGGATGTTTTGATCTGAGTGAGTTGAAGCTCCTCTGGCCTTTCTGGCTTAGATGGTCTGTGCACAGAATGTGGTGCAGATTTTAGCCTTTTCCTCTTCACCTTGATTGCTTAATTAAGAATCCCCAGATCCACAATGTTTGTGCTTAGGTTCATGGGTAGAGGACTTCTTCTGGGACCACTGAGGTCAGCTGATCTGGTCAGGGGGCAGGGATAGAATCTGAAGGCAGGTTCTCTCCCTGAACCCCGAGGCCTGCCCACCAGAGGAGGGAGAAGCCCGGCCCCCAAGGGTTAACTAAGCCAAGTGCCGAGGAACGTGGACAATGCCGAGCCCCAGAACACATTCTGCACGTTGCCTTTGCTGTGTTTCTGAGAAAAGTGGCCTCTCCACCTCCTCGGAGAATGGGCCCACTATTGAGAAAACCAGGCCGGGAATCAATGAGTGCCTTTGTGCCCGGGTCCACGGCCCAGCCACGGACAATAATACTGAAAGCGCCAGGATCTGCTGGTTTCGTCTCCATTGCAAGAGCAGAGCAAATGGCCCCTGACCCCCTGGACTCCAGTCTCCCTGTGTGTTCTCTGGCGCTCAGCCCGAGTCGTTCAAGCTCGTCTGCAAAGGAGAGGCGGGGCAGGAGGGGGGCCCTCGCAGGGGCACAAGGCTGCAGAGAGGACAGGGCCCTGGGAGCGCTGCTCTGCTCACCTTAAAGAGCCTGAGATCCATCCAGGCCTAGGAATGGCAGGCCGGGCTCTGGCCGGGGGAGTCTGCCTGTGGCTGAGGCCCCCTGGCTGCTGAGGCCCCCGGCTGCTGCTCCTGCAGCACCGTCCTTTAGGCCACGCTGGGGACAGCTGGAGGGAGGCCCGGAAGCTGAGGTCAGCTGGTGCCCAAGTCTGGCTCCTCATTTACAGATGGGTAAATTAAGGTTCAGAGAACTGAGTGACCTGCTGGGGATTCTGCTCAGCGCTCCAAACCCAGCTCAGCTGACCCTCTCTCCAACTAGTAGGAGGGGAGGCAGGGGACCCCCGGGGCTGCTTGCCTCTGAGCAGGAGGGAGATGATCGGGATGGAGGCCAGACAGGGCACTGGGCCAGGCCCTCAGGAGGAGGCCAGTCCCGGCCTGAGCAGGGCCCTGCCTCCAGCCAGGCCCGACCATTGGGAGTCCTGGCCCTTGGGAGTGGGGCTTTCCTTTTAGCCCCAGATAAACTGACAAGTAGAAGCAGGCAAAGAATATCCCTGGTGGGAGGTGCCAGTCTCACTCAGTTTGGGTTTATTTAAGGCTGAGAACATTTCAAGCAGCAGCACTCACTGGGAGATATGCAGGGGGGCTGGGAGTGAGGGCGGTGCATTGAGGGCCTCGTCTACACCGCAGCTTTGAAGGCTTCCCTGAGTGGGGCAGGGGCTGGGGTCATGCTCATTTTCCAGATGAACACTGAGGCTCAGAGAAAGTCAGGGACAAGGCCATGAAGGTGTCTGAGCTTCTCTGGCTCCTTTGCTCGCCGTCCTTGTGCCCTCTCGGTTATGTGCCGAGTGACTTCACAGTGGGAGGTTTTAATCCGGTGAGCCTCTGATTCCTTCCAGCTCCCGGTCCCGGGCTTGCTGGAGGAGGACAGCCCGTGTCCCTGCCATTATTTCAGAAAGTAGCACCCAGCAGAGGCTCTGACGCTAGGCTCGGAGGGCAGCTGACTGCTGCTTGGCTCTGTCTCCCGAGGAGCCTGCCTGGGCCTAGCACCGTGGGCACATTTACTCAAACCTCATCACGTGGAATTGGCCTGCAGTGGCCGGTCGTTTTACCTCTGCCTGCCTCGGCTTCCCCAGCTGTGAAATGGGCGTAGCCACCACACCTCCCTCCCCGGGTGGCTGCAAAGATCAAACGAGATCAGATTTGTAAAGCCCGTGGCACAGTGCCTGGCACAGAGCGGGCGCTCCCAGCACGCGCGACCGGGGCTGCCCAGCTGACATTGGAACAGTCCGGCCTCTTTTATCCTACACAACGTTGTCAGTGCTGCTGGAAGGGAAACAGTTCTGATGGGGAGGGGCCCTTTTGCAGAGACCTGGGCCAGAAATGTAGTTGCGGAGGGGCGAGCGGGGGAGAGCTTTATTTTTCTCAATGGAATCCAGTGTGAGCAGGCCTGCATGTGTCACCGGAGCCCCCCAGGCCCAGAATTCGGCCAGAGCAGGCTTAGAGCAAAAACTTCTGCTCCAGCGGGAGGGGCTGCCTCTGGTCCCTGCCTGAATGGTCCCTTTGTCGTGGCAGTCTGCGTCTGCTGTGCCTGCCAGGCCGGAGGCCCTGTGCGCATTTCTGGCCTTCCTGCCGGCCCGCCAAGGTGCCCCTCTCAGACACCGAGCTGCTCTTCCCTCTCCGATTCCCCTTGGCGCCTTGGGCCAGCCCAGCAGTCAGGGCTCTGCCGTCTCAGCCCAGCCTTCCCAAAGGGGGCCGAGAGGCCTGGAGATGGCGGACTCCAGCACAACGCCGGGCCTTTCAAGCACAGATCATACCAACCTCCCGACCCTAGTCAGGGCTCGGGCTCTGGCGTCAGCATGCCAGAAATTTCTTCCAAATAACTTGGCTCCCTTACATGGAACTCCCAGTCCACTGACTTCGCTTTCAAAGGCTTCAGTGTTCTCAAAGGAAAAGAGAAGGTGCCCTCTGCTCAGTCCTGGCCTCCGCTTATTTCCCTCTCTCCCAGGCAGAGTCCCAGCCATGGGCAGGGGGGCGTGGGGCGGGCAGCTTCTCGTTAGGAGGCGAAACTTTCTCAGACTCATGGGGAAATGAACACCACAAGCGGGCTTTCCTCTGCTGCCCTACTGTGTGGCAGGCCTTGGGCCAAGCAGTCTTGTCTTTGACGCCCTTCCATTCTCCTGAAGGAAGGCCAGCTCTGCTCCCTGTGCTGCTCCCCTCTCCATCATTTGGACGCCTGCAGAGGCTGGGCCAGGGAAGCATTTTCTAATTCAGGGGGACAGATTCCAGGGCATCGGGACTTGGGTTTCCTGCCCTCTTGGTTGTGGGGAGCCTGTCATTTAATAAGAAAAGGCCAGAAGAAGATCAGTCTCCCCAAGATAACAGCTGGAAGGTCTCCTCCGGCAGCACAGAGGTAGAAGCCCATTAGTTACTCCCTGAAGTTCTGATCAGGGGGGCCCCCTGAATTGGGAGGGAGCCCTCCTCTCTCTTTGAAAGCTAAAGAGAGTCTGGGATTTGTCCTGGGGCCTTTTAGACTCAGTATAGAAGGAAACATGGGTGCTGAGAATTAGGGGGGCCTTCAGTGTCTGTGTATGTTGGGGGGAGTCATCGTATCTTTGTTGTCAGACCGTTTGGTGTTGTCCTTATGAAACCCTGTGCCTCCTTTGGTCTTCCATAAGCATTTATTATATGCCTACTGTGTGCCAGGCCAGGTTACAGTGACAAAATGAACCAGGCCCTGCCTTCAAGATCTCCCGTTCTGTTGAGATGATGCATCATGTAAATTTAGAAGCACATGTGTGATCATTTGAGGAGGAGGAAGGGGGAACCAATGGCTCCAGGGATGGGGACGGCCCTTCAGAGGACGTAGCACTGAGCTGAGCCTTGCAGGAGGCCAAACTCTCTGGCAGAACTGAGACAGAAGTGAGGAGGCAAGGGAGACCAGTCTGCTTAGAGCCCTGAGTACATGCAGGGGGCCACGGGCACTAGAGTGGGTGCCGGCTTGTAAAGCCTTTAAATATCATGCATTTGGTCCTGGAGGCAGCAGGAATCCAGGAAGGAGGCTCTAGCACAGAGGCCAGTTATGTGTCCTGATTTGAGGTCTCCTCAGCCTGCTTTGGCATCTGGATGGGGGCTGGATTGCAGAAGATGGAGGCAGGAAACCAGGAGGCTGAGGAGGCGGCCACGGCATTCATCTGCAGGGCCAGGCCCTCCAGTAGTTGCTCACTGTGGGAGTGAAGAGGGGGACAAGTGGAGCCAATAAGGCTTAACGCTGAGAGGGAGATGAGGAAGAGGAAAGACTTGGAGATGGATTTGGGGGTACAGGAAGCAGACTGGAGTGACTGGAAGTATACGGAGGCTCTCAACAGAAAGAGGGACGGACCAAGGGTAAAATCCCCCATTCTCTCCAAACATAGTGTTTCTGAGATGGGGCTGGATGGATGGCTAGATGGGAGCAAAAGCATTGGGGCAAAAATTGGTCTGTTCAGCTCTTGCTGGTCTCGTGCTCCCTTACATGGAGTTGGAAGGAGAAGAAATGAGAATTATGGGACAATCCAGACCCTATTAAAGAAATACTCTTGATGTGGAATCTAGTCATGTGGCACAGGTTGGCAGCTCGACTTTATAAGAGAACTGGGAGGTGGGAGTGTCCTTGAAACAGTTTGTAGATGTCTCCACACTAGGTCTGGATGGGACCTTGACCATCACTTTTACCGTGTGATGGTAGACTGACTTCTCCCCGCTGCTTGCCAGCGTCCTTCCCCCCTTTGTGTCCCAGACTTTTCTCCTGTTCCCTTTTTGTCCTGGACAATGCTCACAACCTACTTTCCTGCTCTGGCTCTGGGTCCTACTTGGTGGGAATGGAATCTTCTCCACTTGTTGCAGGAGAATTCCAGAATGTTTTTCAATGTCATGGAAATTCATTAGGTAACAAAGCAAATGTTTCTCCATGTGTTCATTCCATTGTAGGAGAAGGACAGATGGGTCCTTCCTGGCGAATGTGCCAGGACTGCTGGGGGCCTGTCTTTTCTTCTGGAATTTGTGTAGGAATTTCTCAAGGGAAACTTGATAGAGGAGTTTTCCAAGTGATGTAAGAGGCTTTGCTGCTAATCCAGCACTGTCCCTCAGTGCATGAGAGGAACCAACCTATTAGGCATCCCAGCCTACTCAGCAGACATCATGACAGGTTTTGGTGTGCAGTGCAGATGTTGAATCACGAAAGCTAGCTTGGTTTGATCATGAACGAGCTGTTGATGACATCTGGGCAAAGCATGGAAACCTTAGGCAAACTCAACTGGAGGCAGTTACTGCGTGGGCTGCCATGTGAGAGCCCGAGTCCTCAGTCTGGGAGGAGTCAGGCCAGAACCATTAGAGCCACAGTATTGTGGTCCTTTCTGGGGAAGAATTCGGACAAGGTTAAGAGGGTCTAAAGAGAAGTGGAGATGGGTCCAATTGGTAGAGAATGTCCAGATTCTGCTGGGCTGAGGGCATTGAGATCTCCTGAGTTCATTTAGCTCAGAGGAGAAAAGGAAGAGCTATGTACACGTATTGGAAGGACCCTCCTGTCAAAGAAGGATGAAACTTGCTAAGCCAGACATCAAACTTGCTAAGAATTCGAGGTGAGGACCAGCTGCTCTGAGGTTGTGGGTCGAATCAGCTGGTTTCTGAACGGCCTTCCCATCCTGCCTTTCTCAGATCCTCCTCTTGTCTGGCTGGGGCTTTGCTTCTGAATAAAGTGACTGAAATGTTTGAGTTCTGTTCTCTGGCAGGCAGAGAACCACCAAGGAATGTGTGCAGGGGAAAAGCAGAGTTTCCCTCAAAGACTTTATTCTTAATAAAAATGCAAGCACTGAGGTGGCAGTGTTTGCCTCGACTGAGATGGAAAGTCCAGGCCCCAGGTTTGTCCATGCAGTACACATATAAGTGTGTGTGTGTGTGTGTGTGTGTGTGTGTGTGAGAGAGAGAGAGAGAGAGAGAGAGAGAGAGAGAGAGACAGAGACAGAGACAGAGAGACAGAGAGAGAGACTGTGTATGTGTGGGGGGTGGATCTGGAGCTTCCTTCAGCATAATAGAGAAGCATAGGCAAGGAAGGGAGGAGCTGCCCTAGTTGTAAGGAAGAGACTGATGGGGTGGTGACATCTGGGGGGAACTGGCCCCCCTGGTTCGGACTGTGAGGAAGGGTTTTCTGAAGGGGCTCATTTCATTAGCGTCTGAATTATCCCGAGTCCTGTTCTCGCAGGGCCAGAGCTGAGCCTGAACAAACTGGAGGCTGTGTCCTGCCCAAGTAGTGGTGTGTCCAGGCTAGGCCGCAGGGAGGGGGTGGGGAGAGCAGGGGGCAGAGGTCTCTGGACCAGTATTTCACACTAGGAGACAGAAGCCCCAGTAATCCTCGGGGACCTTCCCAAGGTTTGGGAGGAGGGGAATAACACGGAGTTGGGGAGGAGCTTTAGTGAATTATTCTAAGAACAAACTGCAGGATCCTGAGCCAGAGCTCAGGTGGCCATCCTTAGTTCTGACTTTGCCTGTCAACCAGTCTAGGAAGTGACTGGGCCTGGATTTGAACTCAAGTCCTTCTGACTGAGGTCTGGCACTCTGCTGACTGAGCTGGCCACCTGCTGCCTCACAGATGAAGATGCATCCTCGTATCTAGTTACTTCTTCTACGTTTATCAAATGTATACAAAGTTCTGTGATTGTCCAGTGATTTCATGTATATAAAAACACTCATAAAATATGGATTGCATTTAGATGGAAAGATGCTCAGAGGCCATTTTACAGTTGAGGGGACTGAGGCCTGGGGGTCTTCCTGGTTCGGCGCTCCCACCATAATGTTTTCAGCAACTGTGTCAGTACCTGCACGTCCCCGCTCACACTCTCTCATGTCCCAGGTCTCTCGGGGGCCACTCGGGAAGTTTGCCTTTGTTTATACCAGTGAGTGGCTCAGAGGGAGCTCTTGAGGAAGCCTTGTTGACTGACTGACCGCCGGCCTGTCTGTCTCGTCATCAAGTGGCTGCTCTGCCGCAGGGGCCGTGCTCGGCAGCAACGGCAGAACTAACGCGTTGACCTTTGAAGGCGCCCCGTGGCTCTGAGGGGGTGGCAGGGGCCAGGATTTCCCCAAACCCCGGAACACTCGGGAAGTTAGGACGGGCTCTCTGGGCTCCCGGGAGCCAGCTCGTGTTAAGAAGTGGGGCTGCTGGTTTGGTGATGACCAGGGGTGGCGGGCCGGGGAGCGCCTCACAGCAGGGTGTTCTCGTGCGACGCAGCTCCCACTCGGGGACGCAGTTCATTGTTTTCCTCCTGCCTTGGTCTGGTCATGAGGCATTTTTAGTGCTGGAAAAGCAAATGCCAGAGAGAAATGGTTCTTGCCCTCGTCTGTGCAGACTCAGGGCGTGGGACTTCTCTTGGCCTAGGGCTCCAGCCAGACTCACCTCACATTCAGTGTTCCCTTTCCTGCCCTGGCCCTTTTGCCCTTGCTGTGCCCTCCCCCTTACATTTCTTTGGAGGATCTCCTCAGCTCTTGCCCGGAAGGCCTTCCCAGCTGCCCCTGTTCCTGGTGCCCTCCTCGCCGCCACCTCGAGGTCCCTGCTCGGCAGTGGTTTGTACTCCTTAGTCTGTGTCACATGCTGTTTCCTCCGAGAGGACGGGAGCTCCCCGAGGTCACCGCAGCTTCATACCTGGCACATCCCAGGTAGCTGTGGAAGAAATTAGTGCCTATTTACTGATAAGTCTCAGCCAGCTCGCGGCCTCGGCTGCTGTGGGAGTTCTCCTAAATTCTGCGCCCTGGTGCCATGGTGGCCGCCCCCGGTCCAGAACTGGTGCTGGGGAGGAAGAAGGCGGCCTGCGGAGTTGGAGGTCATGGACTCAAACGTGGAGGCCGGAGGCTATGTCCCGTGATCTTGATGGAGCTCCGTGACCTCCTCTGGGCTCCAAAGATCCAGTTTCTTCATCAGTCAAACAGGGGCCGGCACACAATGCTCTGGGCCCTGTCCAGCCCACTTCCCAAGCAGCTCTGCAACATGGAGCCCCCATGACAACTGACGGGAGGTCAGGGGCCCCAGGCAGTAGCTGGATAGTAGCCCTAGGCTGCGATCTGCACTGTGCAAGGGTCGTCTAATCACGGAGGGAAGATCTTGCTTTGCCGGGCAAAGCCCACCGTGTCCTCCCGGCAGTGTTGCCCTCCGCGGCCTGGCGTTGCGTGCCAGTGTGTGTGCAGGAAGCCTGGGAGGGGCTGGCGGGGGGGGGCTTAGAAAAACCAGGGAGACTGGCTGGCACCTCCCCCCTCCCCAGCACTAAGGGAGAGGCAGTGGTTTCTGCTGCTCCCAGTCCTCCCCATGTCCCGAGCCTTTCTTAGCAGGGAAGCTGAGGCCCGTGCAATTTAGGGAACCTCCCAGAAGGCTACAGGCACGCAGTGCCCCCAGAGGGGAGGGGAGGGGCCAGACTTGTTAGCAGCTTGTTGCAGCCGTGCAGGCAAGCTGGGGAAGGGGGGGGTTCTCTGTGTTCAGGGGAGTGAGCAGCCCCCGTGTCTTATGGCCAAGCTTGCCCCGTAGGGGCTCCAGGGGCCCTGCAGGGAGCACAGGACCTGGGCAAAGGGCCATGTCAGGCCAAGAAAAGAGACATCCGGATGGGGACCCCAGCTGCAGGGGGAGCGCCTCATGCTCCTGCCAGTGGTCCTTCCCCTTCTGGAGAGCTGCAGCGTGCTGGAAGGGTGCCCTCGGCCCAGTTCCTGCCCTTCTCAGGACGCCCCCCGTACTTCAGATGAAAGTGTTGCACGGGGTCCAGTCCACGGAGATCTTCTCCAGCCCCCAGTGTGGTGCCCGCCCGTTCTCTTCTGGTGTCGGCTCTCATCTTTCTGGGGACCATGGTCATTGCTCCCCATCAGGTCCTTGGGCCTGGGCGCGTTCTCTGTGGCCTGGTCCCTGGCTGCCATTTTCCCTTTTCATCAGCATGACACGGGCCTGGGGCTTCAGGATGGCCCAGAGCCCTCTGACATAAAGCCTCCAATGATCTGTCGGCCCAGGGCCTTTGTTCTCCGGACCAGAGCTGGAGGGAGAGCTGAACTTTGCCCTTTGGCCTGGGTCCTTCCCTCTCCCTTGGGAGAGAGCCTGTTTTCCTGGGAGGAAGGAGACCAGACGGTGCAGCTGTCTTGAAGGCCCTTGAGATGGGATGACGAAACCGGGCTCCTTGCTGGGGGGTGGGGGGTGGGCCTGACCTATGATGTAATCCTCGCCCACACAGTTGGGCATCCGCCTTGCTGTTCTGGGCTTCAGAGCCGGCAAGGCCCTGAGAGGTGACGTCACTCTCATCGGTTTCCCATCAGAAAAGCCGCCTGCCATTCGTGCACGTGGGCCCGGCAGAAGGGAAGGTGGGCCTGCCAGGTGCCGGCCGGGGGTCCGTCCGGGGCTCGGCCTGAGCCCAGCAGGAGAGGGTCCTTCCCTTCCATGGCCTCAGGGCTCCCCCCTCTGCTTCTCACCCCTCCTCACCCTCCCAGGGTCCCCTCTGCCTCCTCCCCCCCTTCCAGCTGCTCCCCGGGCCTTCCGGGCAGAGGCTTGTGGCGGCCCCCACCAGCTGCTCTGAACGTTTCCCCTCGGCTCCTTTGTGGCCCAGCCTCCGGGGAGCTGCCACCTGACACTGGGGAGAGCCAAGGCCAGCCTGCTTTCTGGGCCTCCCCCGACTCTTCACCGGCCCAAAGACCACCCCGGTTGTCCCAAGCCTCCTGGTTTCCTGGGGGGCTGGGATGCCCTGGGCGAGGGAATTGATGAGTGGGAGGAGGGGAAGGCCACAGTTGGAAGTTTGCCAGTCAACCACCCTCGAGGAGACTTAGGAAGCAGCTGTGGGGGTGGGGGAGGTGGATGGTGACAGCTCTTCTGGGATCTCTGTTTTCCGAGGGGGAGGCGCGAGCGCTGGGGAAAGAGATCCTGGGACTTCCTGCGCTGTGACAGGTGTGCCCTTGGAGCCCTGGGACTCAGCAACAGTTGGAGGAAATGAAATGGCCGGAAGGGAAGAGAACATGCTGGCAGATGCTGGCAGCAAACGGGGCGGCTTTTGCCTGAGATGTTCCTTGTGTGGACAGACTTAGAGCTGAGGCGAGAGACCTAGAGCCAAAGCCCGGCCTTCGAGGGCTCCCTCCCGGACTCCCGGGCCAAACGGACCAAAGGTTAGCATTTGGGCTTGAGCTGTCTCCCCCACTCGTGTCAGGGATGACTGAGCAATGAATTGTTCCACTGGATCCGCAGCCCAGACAACAGAAACGTCAGCCTTGCCCCCCCGTGGGGAGCCTTTTAGGCCTGACCTTCCCAGCCCACTTTGGGGCAGCCGTGAATGACACATTCTGAAGGTCAGCTCCTCTGTGGAAGGAGCACTCGCCAACAGGCTCATGACCGAGAGGCTGGCGGAGAGCCAAGCTGCGGCCGTGGAGCCTGGGAGCGGGGGGCTGGCTCGGCCCCCGGGAGAACCTGAGCCCGTAAAGAAGGCAAGCCCGGTGGAGTGAGGAGCTCGCCCACTTTGGGCCTCCACAGAGAGGAGCTTGGCAGGGAGGTCACCCAAGTGGCAGGGAATGGACTCCTGCACCCCTCGCTCCTTCTGTGGCCCAGAAAGCTGAAGTGCGGGTCAGAAGGCTCAGGGGGAGCCTGGCTCAGTCACTGAGGGAAGGGCCATGTCCCCACTGCTGGCCCCTCGCAGCAGCTGCCTCCTTGCCAAGGCCAGGGTCTGTTGGCTTATTCAGGAGGTGGCCGTGGGCTTTGGACTTCCCCTCTTAGAGGCTGGCTGACCAGGCCGGGAGTGAGGCTGAGAGACTGCAGACTCATGCGTCTATGGCAGCCCCACAGGGGCTAGGCTCGTGGGAGCCACCTGTCCTGGGCCCGGCGCAGTCGGGGCCGGTTTGGACCCACGTCTAGTGATTGACTTTAGCCAGATCTGGACCCACGTTTGTCACGTGATGACTAGGCCTTTTGGCAGTACTCTCCTTGTGGGTCAGAACTTTCTGAGAGGAGAGGATGAGCTCTGAGAAGAGGAGGTTTCCCAATAAATAGAGAGCAAGAAGAAGGTGGAGCAGAGGTGGGGACCCGGCTGCCCTCAGCGCCAGCCCAGGAGGCCTCTGGGGGCTTGGGTTGCTTCAGAGGACTTCCTAACACACCCGGCCAGGGGAGAGGGGTGTGCCAGGAGCTCGGCGTATGCTGCTTCCTTTTTATTTTTTAATAAGATTAAGTTTTTCCCCCATTTACATGTTAAGATTTTTTAAAGTTTTTTTTTTTGTTGTTGTTGTTTTTTAAGTTTTGAGCTCCAAGTGCTGTCCCTTCCTCCCTCTTTTCCCTTTCCCCTCCCTCAGATGGTAAACTGTCCAATATAGCTTATACATCCATAATCATGTGAAACGTTTACATATTAGTCATTTTGGAAAGAGGAAGGAAAAAAGGGAGGGAGGGAGGAAAAGAAAAAAGTGGAGGAAGGAAGGGAAAGAGAAAGAAAGAAAAAAAAGAAGGAAAGAAGGAAGGAAAGAGAAATAAAAAGGAAGGAAGAAAGAGAAAAAGAAAGAGAAAAAGGAAAGAGAAAAAGAAAAAAGAAGGAAGGAAAAAAGTAAAGGAGGGAGGGAGGAAAGGAGTGAAGAAGGGGGGAAAGGAGGAAAAAGAGAGAGCAAGAAGGAGCTGCAGTTTGTATTCAGACAATATCTGGTCTTTCTCTGGAGGTGGACAGCGGCTTGATCACGAGTCCTTTGGGACGGGCTTGGCTCATTGTACTGCTCAGTCACTCCCATCTCCTCACTGAACACGGTCTCCTGGCTCTGCTCGCCTCCCTCTGCATCAGTTCGGGTCAGGCTTTCCAGGTTTTTCGGAAATCGTGCTGCTTGTCTTCTCCTAGCACCATAATGTTCTGTCCCGGTCCCGGACCCCAGCTTGTTCAGCATTCCCCAGGGGCTGGGCGTCCCTTCGATTCCCCATTCTGAGCCGCCACGAGAAGAGCTGCTAGAAATAGTTTTGTATAAATGGCTCCTTTTCCTTTTTTTTTTTTTTTTTTTTTTTTAATCTCTTTGGAATACAGACCTCACTGAGGTATTGATGCTTCACAGAATGTGGAGGGTCCTTCAGGCCTGGAAAGGAGTTTCTCTCGGGGGGTGAATGGGGATCCCCATTCATGTGAGGGTAGGCTCAGTGGCTCTGAGAACCTGGGGCTGGTTCTGTTGGGCCAGACAGGCTGGGGGCCAGCCAAGTCCGCTTCAGGCTCTCTAGCAAGGAATTGGGTCCTTCTCTAGGGCAGGAGAAAGTGGGAAAGCCCTTCACGACTCACTGGCGGCTTGTCACTAGCATGAGTTTGAATCCTGCCCCTGACACCCGTGAGTAACAGGACCATGGACAAGTCACTTACTTTCCTTATCTGTAGAAGGTAAACAATGTCTGTAGTTTCCACCTCCCTGGTTATGGAGGGACCTAAGGGAGATAAGAGGCGTTTTGTGACCTTGAAGGCCTTCTATAAATGGCAGTTGTTATTCTCAGTGCTGGGGGAAGTCAGAGGCAGTCTGGCTCCCAGATCTGCCGACAACAGGGAACATGGGGTGACGGGCGAGATCCCGCGAGATTTGGAAGGGTCGGGACATCGGGCCGGGCAGGACACTCCTAGTTGTCCGCAGGGAAGCTTAGTGCCTTCTCTGCCATTTGGAGCACCATGCTGGTGGATGTCAGGGCCCGCTTGGGGCCTACCTACAAGGCCTCACTCCTCCAACAGTGCAATCTCACAAAGGGAAACTTCTGGGCCACCCACAAGGGGCAGAGAGCCTGGGCAGAAGAGGTCCCTGCCATGTCAGACTATACCTAAAGCAAAAGGTGGCCCCTTTTAGGAGGGAGCTGGACAGCACCCAGGAGAGGCCAGAGGCCCACAGGGACCTGGAAGGGGTCGCTGGCAGTGAGCTGTCCACACCTGCTGCAAGGCCTGACCCCGACGTTCGATTTGCTTTTTTTAACCCCAAAAGGCCACACCCCAGTGGCCGTGGGCAGTTTGCAGGGAGGCCCCGCTGGGGCCGGGAACCTGGCTTCTGCCATTCGGACCCCAAAAGAGCCAAAGCCGTTCTTTAGAGGAGCTTCAGTAACCTGGCCCCGGCTCTCCAAAGCCCTAGAACATGAAAACCCAATTCTCGTGAGGGAGGCTCGGCCGTCCCAGCTCGGGCCAGAGATCGCACCCGGCGGCTGCTGCTGCTTCAAGTGAAAAAGGTTGATGAAATGCCTGCAGAGGGCAGGAGGAGAGACAGTCAGAGATGGGGGCAGGGGGAGTGGGAGAGAAGGGGAGGGAGGGAAGGAAGGAGGGAGAGCTAGGGGAAGGAGAGAAAAAAGAGAGGGAGGGAGAAAGGTGAGGGAAGTGGGGAGAGACAGGAGAAGGAAGGAGAGAGAGAAAGAGAAGGAGGGAGAGAAAAAGATAGAAGGAGAGCTAAGGGAAAGAGTGGGGAGGGAGAGCTAGGGGAAGGAGAGAGGGAGGGAGGGAAAGCTAAGGGAAAGAGAGAGGGAGGGAGGGAGAGCTAAGGGAAGGAGAGAGGGAGGGAGGGAGAGCTAAGGGAAGGAGAGAGGGAGGGAGGGAGAGCTAAGGGAAGGAGAGAGGGAGGGAGGGAGAGCTAAGGGAAGGAGAGAGGGAGGGAGGGAGAGCTAAGGGAAGGAGAGAGGGAGGGAGGGAGAGCTAAGGGAAGGAGAGAAAAAAGAGGAGAGGGAGGGAGGAAGAAAGGTGAGAAAGGAGAGAGGGAGGGAGAGGAGAAGGAAGGAGGGAGAGAAAAAAGACAGAAGGCAAGCTAAGGGAAAGAGAGAAGGAGAGGAAGGGAAGGAGAAAGAAAGAAAGGGAGAGAAGTAGGGGAAAGAGAGAAAGAAAAGATGAGAAAGGGAGAAGGGAGGGGGAGAGAGGAAAGCTGGGAGTGGGGGAGTGCCTGGCACTCGCTGTGCAAGTATTTATGGCTTGATAACTGGCTCTCCCGAGGAGCCGGGCGCCGGATCCCTGGCCGGCCATGTGGCTCGGGCGGACCGAGCTCACGTATGTGTGGGGAGAGAAGCGGCCTTTTGCGGGCTGGCCCGTGGGGGGTTCCGGGCAGGGGTCGCCCCTGGAGGAGGCGTCCTGCAGCTTCCCCCCGCCCTGGCCACCCTGTCTGCAGCACAGGCCCGAGGCTGGGCGGCTGCCAGCGCTCCCTCCGGTTCCCGGCCTGCCCCTGACTGGGGCCGCTCCTCTCCCGGGAGGGGGAGCTGGCTGGCGCCGAGCCCGGGGCGGGGCAGAGCGAGCTGAACGTGGGGAGGAAGCGGGGCCTTGGCTTTGGGTACATTCCGAACCTCCTGAATGAGCCAGAAGGCTGATGGGACAAACAGACCCTGGCGGGCCCCTCCTGCCGGGCCGACTTCCTGCCTCAGGACGGCCCATGACTGCTGGGCGGAGGCCGCCAGTGTGTGAAGAGCCCGCTCCCACTGTCGTTTGGGCGGCCAGGTGGGGTCAGTGAGCGGGTCGGCAGCTTCTGGGGGGCTTTGCCCGAAGGGCTGGGGCAGCGCCACGTGGCCATTGGGCTGTTCTTGGGGTAAAAGCCTCCCAAACAGCATTTTATATGGGAAAAGTCCCCCAGGAGCCTCAGCAGTGCCGGGCAGAGTCCGGCCCTCTGGGTGGCCTCCCGAGTGGCCCCCGGCCTCTGTTTGTGTAATGAAAGCCTTGGATTCCGTGACCCCGAGGTCTCTGGGAGATGTCCCATCAGTCATTCCTGCCGCAGATGTGGGAACAGGAGCAGAGGCGTGCTGTTTGCCCAGGTCACATGGCCTCGTAGCAAAGGGCTGAAGGCGCGCCCAATGGGGGGTCGGGACCCTCAGCTCCCCTCAGATCCCGGTAGGGAAAGCCTTTGCACATAGTAAGCGCTTAATAAATGCGTGGTGCATTCATCCTGGGCCCAGGAGCTGTGTCTGAGCGCTCCCGGGTCACACGAAACACTACAGCGAGAGCTGTGAGGGGTTCGAAATATTCACCTCACACTTTCGGGAAAGCCTTCCTGAGCCCTGAGCCATGCCCCTGTCCGGGCATAGAGAGGCCCCTGGGCTTGGGGGCCGGAGGCCCTTGGCCTGGACCTTCCCCTCCCTCTGCCATGGTGGTCTTCTTGACAAAATGGCGGGCACGTCACCCAGGGCGAGCTTGGGCCCAGCTGGGCTGTTCTAGGTGGCCCCATTAGTCTAGGCTGCCCAGCTCCTGTGCAGACGGACTCATCTCTGCCCACTCCTTTTCTCTCCAGGACCTTGAAGGAATTAGAAGATTAATTGAAATATATTGAATTCAATCCATCCAGTATTTATTTAGCACCTGCTGGGTGCAGGGCATTGTGCAGAGTGCTGGGCATACAAAGGCAAATAAAGTCTTGGCTTTGGAGGAGCCCCCCTCTACCCTGCGTGGCAAGAGGGCGAATGCAGATGTGCACAGGGAGCCCCACAAGCTAATTGGAGGAGGAAGTGGGCATCCTGGCGGGCTTCCTGTAGGAAGAGCTCCTGGAGCACAGTGGAACCTTCAGGGGAGCTGGGACCTCAAGGAAGGGAGCAAACGAGTGTCTGAGAGAAGTGCTTCTATTGCAGCCCCCAGAGGGGCTGGTTGAGGTGGGGGAGGGCCAGCCTGTCCTCCTCAGTCACTGTGGCCTCCCCACGCTTGTCCTCAGGAGGCAGTCCAGGGCCTCTTCTCCATTCAGCAGGTGCCAGTGATTCCTCCTTATTCTCTAGGAAGAGGCCTGCCTGAGGGGCTGCCTGAGGAAGCTGGGGAAGCAGAGCTTGGGGGGCGGGGGGGGGGGGAAGCCGGGGCTCGCCTGGAGCCAGACGGGTCTCCCGCCCAGGTCTTGCCAGTGGAATAAACCGCCATGTTGGAAGTCGGACAGAACAAGGCAGGGAGGGACGGGCTTGTGGGGGAAGGGGACGTGGCCCTTTGTCGACGCCCCCGGGAGAGGCTGAATGATTTCCCCAGAAGTTGTTTTGTTCCCTGACTGTCCCGTTCACTGGCAGTGCCCCAAACCCAAGGAAGTGGATGGTTTTTCACTCTGACAGAACAGTAAAAGTCACTCTGGAAGGAAGAGCGCGGCCCGTGGGCTCTTTGGGACACTTTAATTTAGGGCCGAGGCAGAGCTCTCTGCATCCTCAGCCCAGGAGTTAAAAAAGGAGGAGGATCCATCCCTGGGCGGGGAAGGGAGCCGTTACCCAACCCAGTCTCTCACCGCGCCAAAGGCCCGTTCAAGGGCTGGTGGTGATGGCCGTCCCGGGTACAGCCCTCTGGTTAGCGGAACAGGGGCCACGACCTGTGAGGAGGCTCTAAGGTCTAATTGACAGGCAGGGAAACTGAGGAACAGAGAAGGGAAGTGATAGATCCTGACGCCAAGGAGCTCCCTTTACCAAGTGCCCGGGGGCATCTAAGGAAGCTCCCTCCTTCTCTGTTATATCTTGTGTGCATTTAGGGGCCCGGCTGTTTCTGCCTCTCTGTACCCAAAGTTTAGCATAGTGCTTGCATTTGTCTCTTTTGCCCTCTGCATCCATCCCCTAGCTCCCTCCCACCTGGGGCCCACTCCTCCGTGTGCACCCATCCCCTGGCCTCCCTTACCCTTCCTGTACCATCCCCTGATTCTCTTCCGCCTCCTAGGGCTCAGTTTTTCCATCTGCATCCATCCCCTGGCTCCCTTGCCCTCCCTGCCCCATCCCCTGGCTGCTTTGCCCTCCCTGCCCCATCCCCTGGCTCCCTTGCCCTCGTTGGCCCGCAGGCAGGATGCAGAAAGCGTGGATGTGGCGGCTCAGGACTTCCCTCTTAGGAGAAGAGTGCAGCCCCGCTGCTCGGCCCTGCCCCCTTGCCCAGCTGCAGGCCAGGGTCTGGGGGCCTGCTGGCAGATTACACCTGGATTTCAGCTGGGGCATTCTGGGACGTTGTGGGATAAGGAGGACCGGTGTATCCTAAGTCTGCGTCCTGGCAGTAAAGTCCCACTATGCGCCCGACCCCGCTGAGCACGTTAGACTGAGGTCCTGCCCTCAGAGAGCTCCCCACCCAACGGGAAACAGAGAAGGTGGAGGGAAGACGCCGGAGTGAGGGCCGAGAGAGGCTTCCAAGGGGCCCACATGGGACGCGGTCCGAGGCTCTCTTCCACCAGAGTTGGGGGTCAGGAGCCAGAGAGGCAAAGGCCACGTGGAAGATTTGGGGTTTGGTCTTGCAGGTGATGGTGCTGAGGAAGTACACAGAGGGCTGGGGCCCTGAAGGTGGGGAGCACAAAATGCTCCTTGCCTGGGCTGGGTTGGGAGGCTCCCGGCTGCCTCCGGACAGGGGCCACAGAGCCTGGGGCTCCCAGGAGCCTCTGTTCTACGTTCTGTCAGGAGTAAGAGGAAGCAGTGGTCATCCTGGAGAGAGCATCCTGCCATCCTTGGTCCTCCATTCCTCGCCCCCTTGTCCCCCCTTCCCAGGCCATCTTCTCCCCTTTGGAACGGGGGCAGCTGCAGGACCGGTTCCCTGCCGGCCAGCTCTGGAGCAGGCTGGGATCGATGGGGAGTCAGCCACGTGCCGGTCGCCGGTCTTAGTTGTTTTCGAAACCCTCCCCTCCTCTGATCCATCCTCCACTTTCTGGCTGCCCCTAGCGGGCTGGGCTGGCTCGTTGTCCCCCTCAGGAGCCTTCTGGGGCTCTCTAGCATCTCTGGGGTAAAGGTCAATCAACAAACCTGGTTCTAGATTTTGTGCTCTTCCCACTCCAGCCCAACTCAGCCTTTCATCTCCTGCCCCCGAGCCTTTGTCCGGGTCCTCCCGGCCTAGCCAGCTCCCTTCGCTGCTCAGCATCGGGGTCGCCCCGTAAAGGAGGGAGGGCCTTTCCTGATCCCGCCATCCTCCTTGCAGCCGGTCAGCACTCTGTCCCCCCCGGCCCAACACCTTGAGTTCCACTTGGTATTTGAGAAGCAGAGGTCGCAGTGGCTTTCAAGTCGCCGTGGCGCTGGGTCCCCCGGCATTGGCATGCCATGGGCCAATCCCTGGGGCTGAGCCTCCACTTGCTGCAGGCTCCGGCTCTGTCCTCACTCTGGCAGGAAGGCCTCCCAGCCGTTGGCTTCTTCCCTGTGATCACCCTTCGGCCTGTAGATGCCAGGGGAGAGGCGGGCCCTGTAGAGCAGGGTCACCACATGGGTCGAGGGAAAGAGAGGGGGACGGAAATGCCCAATGGAGGGTCGTGCTTTGAGTCCTGGGGTAACGGGGAGCCACAGCATGTGGGGGTGGCTCGGTCTCAGGAGGGAGCGAGTGCTGGGTTGACGAGGAGTGAGTCTGTGTGACCTCCTCCGGTCCCTGGGCCAGGCTCTCAGCTGGGTCCCTGGGTCCCTTTAAGGCCCCTGCCCCTCGGCCCGAAGGCAGGACTCTCTGTCCTGTGGCAAGGCTTAAAATAAGTCCGGAAGGACCCCCCCGTGGCCTTTTGTCCTTCTTTTCTGTGCCGTCCCCGGTAGAAAAGTCTGCTAAGGTCGGGTGTTTTCACTTGTTTGTGCGGCCGGAGTCGCGGAGCCCTGAATTTGGAAGCCACTTGGGTGGCGGCCGGCGGCTCACTAGAACCGAGGCGCCGAGCTCTCCCAGCAATGATAGGACTTCCAAGAACGCGCGGGAGAGGCCCCGAGGGGCCGGGTCTCCAGCATCCTGGGGCTTTTGTTGACTTTTCTGTATCAGGGCTGGAAAGAACATTTGTTCTGCATAAACACTGGGATTTG
>NC_133617.1:753798650-753871150 GCF_048593235.1 Sminthopsis crassicaudata | reverse complement strand
GGGCGTCCCTGGCTCAGCAGGGCGTGGTCCCAGCGCTTTATCAGCCCCCTCCCCGAGATTCTTGGCGAGAGCTCCCCCGATACACCGGGGCGCTTGCCAGGAATGCGCGTCACTCTGGATGAGAAAGCGTGGTGGGGCAGGATTGCCTCCAGAAGGGCTGGTGCCCCATGGGAGAGAACATAGGGCCACGGAAGGGTGGTCAGAGAGGCCACGGAGTTCCACGCCCTCTGACACGTGAGAGAGCCTAGGCCCGACCTGCCGGGGCTGGCCCAGCTTGGGTCCTTCCACCCACATTGTTGCCCTCACAAAGTTAATTCTGGATTCAGTCAGCTCCTGAGGGGCAGGAGGAGAAAGGGCTCGGGTTGGGGGGTGCCTGAGGTCCTGCCAGCTGATATCCTGTGACTCCCCATCCCCTCAGCGCCCCACACAGAAGTAAATGCTCAGATTGACCTGGACACAGTTAGATGTCGTTTTCCGGCCACACCTGAGCCACGGACTCGAGTGGAACATGATGGAAGAGCTATGAGTGAAAGGGGCTGGAGCCCTGCATTCTTGGCCCCAAACCCACCGGCCAAGAGGCAGTGGCCAGAAGTGGCGTGGGCCCCGTCTGCCCTGCCGCTTCTCTCTCCGCTGGCGTCCCTGGGCCGTGGGCTCTGGACGGTTTGCTTAGGAGGCCGAGGGGCACCGGGCCGAGTCAGGAAGACCAGACGCCTCCCAGCAGACCCTTCACTCGTGTGCCCCGGGGGGCTCTAGGAGACTGGAGGGTGGGCCGAGCGGGTGCCGGTCTGCACCTGAGAAACACTGCCCCAGGATCCTCTTCCTGCCCGGCCCCTCCCCAGAACCCAAACCAAACGCAGCCGTCTGGAGTTCTGGACGCACTCCCATCGCCCCACCCCCTCTTCTTCCTCTAAGGAAAAAGGAAGATGAGTCACGCTGGTTTGGACAGCTGACCTTTGATAACTGGGAACACACTAAGGAAGCGGCGGACAGTTCTTTGGAAGCTTCCCCAGGCCCCACGACGTCAACCAGCCTCGGCTAGACGGAGCCGGGCGGCCGAAGCTCAGGGTGGCCAGGGGGCCTTGGGGGGGGGGGCGGGTCCTGGAGCCACACTGAGGCCTGCAGCTGCAGCCGAAGGACTGGGGTGGGGTCAGCCCAGGTCTCTTAGAAGGATGGAGCGCTACTTTTTTCCCTTAATGGTTTTTTATTTTTCCAATCCCCAAATTTTCTCATTTTCCCAAACCCACCGTATCACTTTTGTAAGATTTTATTCCATGCCCCCCCCCCAAAGCAGCTGGCAATCTGACATTTTACGATCATTTTAAACATAACAGTCAGGCTGTGAAAGAAAAATCCGAATAAAGGGGGAAAGCAAAGGCAAATTCGGTGTGCTTGGAGCCGCTTCCCTCCGCATGCAGACGGCGTTCTCCCTCCCACTGATTCTGTTGGACTTGTCTTGGGTCCATGTGCTGCTGTCTGTCACTTTGATTGGAGTGATGGATGTGGCCCCAGATTGGGCTGCTCTTTTTTCTAGATTGTGTGCTAGACTGTTCCAGGTAGTTGGTAGCCTAGAACACTGTCATCCTGACCCCACGATTAGTGAGACTGCTATGGGGAGCCGAGTTCTAATGTAGCCTCAGACACTCCCCAGCTGGGTGAGCTCCCCCCGTTTCCTGCTCTGTAAAGCAGGACAGTCCTAGCCCAAGCGTCCCAAGCTGGTTGTCAGATCCCTCCTTGAAGTATTCCCAGAATCCTCCCCTCTCCCCGGAGGCCTTTATTCCAGCCCAGCTGCTCCTGGCCCTCACTCGCAGGGAAGAGGCGCAGGGCCCGCCTGGATCAGCTTTCCCCGCTTGTGCCTCCTCCTCTCTCGGTCCCCTGGGCGAGGGTCCGTCCACGCAGGGAGCACCTCCCCCGTGCTCCCCTCTAGCCCCGGCAGCTTTCGTTCTTCGGGACGCGTGATGTCTGGTGATTTCTTACTATGAAGCCCCAGTGGAAGCATATCGGGGCTTGAAAGGTAGGCCCTGCTCCCCAGCCACGTTCCTCCTCCTCCTGCTGCTGCTTCATTTTTAGAAGCCTCCCCTGCACTTCCTGCTTCTCCGTGGCTCCCCTACAAATAAACCCCAAAATAGCCCCAAGCCCTCCGTGCCCTTCCTTTCTGCCGCAGCGGCCGCACACGGGCAGTTGGCAGCTTCCTGCCCCGAGCTCCCCCTGCCAGCTCGGCCCGCTCCTTCGTCCCTGGGGAAGGAAGCCCTCTGCCCTTCGTCAAGGAAACCGTGTGTGTGGGAGTGGGAGTGCGTGAGTGTCTGTCTGTGTGTGTGTGATTTGAGAGTGTGTGTGTGAGTGTGTCGGGATCACTTTCAGAAGGACGCAGAGGAGACTCAGAGGCAGCAGCTGCAAATGCCATCTGCTTGACTCAGCACCTTTCAGGCTTCATACCCATAGAAGCTCATTTACCAAGGACCTACTATGTGCCCTCACTCTATAGAAGGATCCTCCCAGAAAGTTGGAGCTCTTCTGTCCCCCATTTTACAGTTAAGAAAACTGAGGCAAGAAGAGGTGAAAAGGGGGGCCTGGGGTTATTCCCCTAATTAATGTCTGAGGTTAGCTTGGGTCTGGGGACTTCTTGGCCCCAGGCCCAGGACTCTGGGAGCTGAGCCCCCCGCCCCCGACGTGGCCTCTCCTGGCTGCGTTCCAGAGTGTGCCGTAGTGCTGGGTGCTGGATTTGGGCCAAGGAGGCGTCCGGCCTCCGGAGCGAGGTTCCAGGCTTTGCTCGTCCCGGCGAGGACTGGCTGCGCCTGCAAACAGGCCCAAGGGTCACGTCCTGGGGGTCTCTGACTGACTGGCAAGCGCATTGGAAGCGGCGAACTGGAGCGGGCCGTGAGCAGCCGGCGGGCCGTCCCCACCGCACCGAGGAGGAGAGGCTGACGTGTTAATTAAGCTTCCGGGGGCCCTTTAGTTCTGCAGTCTCATTATTCCGTGAAGACTCTCTGCCATTTCAGTGACATTATCTGCGGGAACATGTGTTCAATTAGGCAGAAATGAGCCTGTCTTTGCTGGGAAGCCGGTTCAGCCCAGTTTGAGCGCCCCCTGTGGCGTCAGAGACAGGGGGTCCAGGCCTGTGCAAAGCCGCCAGAGCGGCGTATCCCAGACAGAGGGCTCCGAGGTCCCGTGAAAGGTGGGGCTAGGAGTCTGGCTTATACACAGGATTGTGATTTAGAGCTCCCGGCGCCTGCCCAGAAGTGGCCAGAAGCAAAGGAGAATTGAAATATTTAGATGGTTTTTTCCTTCGGAAGATTTTCTGAAACTATATTCGGGTCAACTCAACACAAGTTAACAAATAATCATGAAACTCCCAACTGCTTCAGAGGCAGAGGCAGCGTCCCTGTTCCCAGGAGCTTCTGCTCCTCTGAGAAGTCACGCCGGCCCCGGGGTGGGCTCGGGCGGGCGGCTGGAGGCCCCTCACATCGCCGGCTCACTGCGCTCGCTGGTGCTGGCGTGGTGGGTGGGAGAGGCCAGGAAGAGGCTGGGGACGGGTGAAGGATCACGATCTGGGCAAGACGAGAAGTACGAGGGGAGAACACGGCAGAGAGCCCAGCGGGAGAGACGCGGAGCCCGGGACTCCGGGGAAAAGGAGGCGGGGGCCGCGATGCTCGGGAACAGAAAGCAGGCTGTCGAGGGCTTTAAGCTTTGGGATTCAGTTGCCTGGGAGATCTCCTCATTATCGGTGATTGAGGCAGTTTCCCTCAGATTTCTCCCGGGGGAGCCGTGTTCTCCAGAAAAGGCCCCTGGCCCCGGAGGGCTTCCCGATGCTACTCACGGGGGTCTGAGGCGCCCGCGCGCCATTAAGGAGACAGCTTCATTCCGTCCCTGGGAGGGCGAGGCCCGGAGGAGCTCTCCCTGACTCTCCGGTCACGGATGCCACTCGTGGGCACAGAAAGGGCAGAGGTCTAAACGTGGCACCTTGGGCCAGTAGGAGCCTAAGAAAACCGGGGCCGGCCCCGGGGCCGGCGTGACTTCTCAGAGGAGCCGAAGCTCCTGGGAACAGGGACGCTGCCTCTGCCCCTGAAACACTCGGGGACTTCGCGATTATTTGTAACTTGTATTGAGTCCGGAGGGAGCCTTTTCTGAGGAGAAAATTGACGTTGAGTGCCTCAAGCCCGGGAATGAGTCAGCCTCGTTTCCCCCCACAGAAGCCGGCAGCCCCGGGTAATGCGGCCAGTGGTCTCCAGCGTCTCTGAGGCTCGGAAGCTGCTCCCCCAGCGCCCGCCGAACCCCAGCCAGCAGCCGTGCGCCTTCCAGGACTCCGAGTCACCTCCTCGGCCCAGTGAAGCGCCGCTTAAGAGGAGGAAAAAACGGAGACTTGGTGACTCCCGCTGCATCCGGTAGCTTCTCCACGGGGCCGCTCGACCTGTTTCCTCCCGTTCTGACCTCGGCCTCGACCGTCTGCCGTTGGGTTTTGTTCCAGGTTCTCTGGTCCGTTCTGTTGATCCGTTTTCACATTTGTGGCTCCCTTCAGGAGCATTTCAAGGCCTTCTCTGGGGGGCCGGCAGGATCCGTCTCCCTTTGTCCATTCCCCCCAATTGTGCTCCTTGGTGACTTCCTGCAGCTGACTCTGACCCAGTGGGAGGGTCGTGGGCGTCTTCATCAGGGGCATGATAAATGCTTACGCCGGTCGGAGCCGCTCTAAGTGGTCAGGTCGGCTTGGCCAGATGCCGGCTGGAGCGTGGCCCAGTGTCCCCTCTCAACCACCCGGTGAGGGGCTGCTGTTGGCTTCCGTTGGCCCATTTTGCAGATGGGGAAATAAGAGGCCCCGGCAGGGGCGTCCCAGAGCTAGCGCCGGAAGCCAGATTCCAGGCTCCTCCCCGCTGGGGGACTCGGGGGCTCATGTGCATCCGCGTCTAGCTTCTGGACAGAGCAGATTTCTTAGTTTTTCTCTTTCTCGCCTCATATCTTGGTGAAATAGAAAAATGCACGTGATTCTGGCTTCCCCCATCAGCGCTCTACGGAGATTACCTTTTGGTATTTCAGTTTGGGTGATTCTCAGATCTTCCCAATGTCCCGTGGACTCTCCTCCCCAGGATCCTCCCCAAAGATCCTAACTGCCTTAGGGTACGTAAAGCAAGAGAAACCATCCGGCGCTGATGAACATGGAGGGGGTCGACTCCTTCAGGCAGGGCTTGAGGGGGTCAGCCTGACGGGTGAAAGCCCAGGCGCGGAGCCAGAGCAGGCGCGGAGACCGCACGGAGACCGCACGGAGGCACCGGCGGAGAGAAGGCGACGCGGGGGCCGGGGTTGGGGGCTGGGCCGGGGCTTTTTCTCCCTCAGTGCAGCGACAGTGCACGTGAGCCTCGAGGGCAGACGGCCTCTGCCAGGGCCCAAAGCCGGACCTCGTGGGTCCCCCATCCTGTCACTGGAGGAGCACAGGACAGAGTGCCAGGGGATGGCGTCGCCGGGGCTTTCAGATTGGGGGAGGAGGAGGAGGGGAAGTTAGCGCGGGCACAGGCTGGCTCGAGCCGAGGCATGGAGGGTGTGTTTGGAGGCAGTGTCCCTTGTCCGGCATGGAGGAGGCCCTGAGTGCCATGGCAAGAAAGTTGAGTTTTCCTGAGACACAGCAAGGAGCCCCTGACTCGTGACACGTTGGGAAGAGTCCTGCGTTGCCTCTGCTGTGGCTGGGCCCTCGCTTTCCTCCTTTGTCCAGTGAGGGGCTCAGCACGATGGGCTTGGAGGCTCCTTTCAGGGCCAGCCCCTTCGATCGCCTACGGAACCCTGCCGTGGCAGGAGTCAGTGTCCAAACATAGAAGATTCAATAAATGCATTGAGAAAGCTGACTGGGGGGCTGGGGGCCGGAGGCTTGGGAGCTGACCCCGAGAGGCCGGGATCCAGGGGCTGGGACTGGAATCCCTCCTCAGGCGCTCCAAGCTTTGTGGCCTTGGATCACGCCGAGCCCCAGCATCCCTGTCGCTAACACGCCTGTGCTCCTCCTCCCGAGGTCGTCCAAAGGCCATACCAGGAGATGGGAGGCTGGGGCTGGGGGCATTCCTGGCACTGGTGGCACGCCGGCTGGCCAGGACCCGACTCCAGCCCTCCAAGATGCCACAAACGTCGTCCCAGAGCCTGAGGACCCCGGAGGGGTCAGCTGTGTCCCAGAAGGACTGTGGCCCTGGGCCCAGAGGGCACCTGGCACCCTCGGAAGTCAGAGCTGGGCAGGAGGCGCAGTGCAGAGGAGCCTGCTGGGGGGCACCTTATGCAGGGCTGCGGCCGGGCGTCTCTTCCTCAGCTGGAACGGCCTTTCACAGTCTCTGGGACCTTTTCCCCCTGACGAGCAGAAAGGGCTCTTTGTTCAGCCCCTCCTCTGGGGGGAAGAATGTGGCGTATGCACGGAGCGCACAGAATTTCCTGGGCCGGCCCCGTTCCAGACCACGGCCCTGGCAGGAGTTCCACGGCTCCAGAGCCACCTTCCCCGGGAAGAAACGAGGCCTTCCTTTGCCCTGCGCCAGGCTGGGCCGGCGGCACCGTGAGGAGCCGGCCGAGCTGTGGGTGCCCTGGAGACTTTGCTCCATTGCCGTCTACACCTCCAGGTGTGCAGATGTGTCATGCCGGAATGAATGGCAGAGAGAACGGCCATCTCCTGCAAAATCCCAGCGCTCCAAAGCCTCGGCCCCACAAGCTTTCCTCCCCCGTACAAATGAGCCCCCAAAGTAACTCTAAGAAAAAACAGGTGCAAACCCAGGTCTTCCTGGTGCCCGCTTGACCAGCACCAGGGCAGAAGCTCTGGCAGGACTCAAGTGCGCCTCTGGTAGCCCTGCTGGGTGGCTGTCTATCTCTCTGGGGATGGGGGGGTCATCCAAGTTCCCAAGAGGCTGCTGAAGGAGTGCGCACACACACACACACACACACAGACACACACACACACACACACACACATAGACACACACACACACACACACACACACACACACACACACACATACGTGTAGTCCCTGCACGAGCCTGCCCCGGGAAAGCCACTGCTTTGAGCCAAAGCGTGCCCCTTCTGCTTGGCAGAGAGAGCTCTCCTCCGGGGGACGCCGGGCCCTCCCCTCACTCGGCAGGCCCTTCCCTTCTCAGCTCCCCGCGGGCGCCCCGGCCCGGGCCTTTTCCTTGTTTCAGCCTCTCTGTGCCAGGCTTGCTGTAGTGGAGCCTTCTCTCACTCACCCGGCCTCCGTGTACAACCGTATTTCCTCCGCTTCCTTTGTTGTCCGTTGCATTTTTCCTTTGGGCTTTAAGAATGTTGCGAGGCCCCCCGGGTTCCGGCAGCCAGTGGTTGCTCCCCGCCACACCCGCCCTTTTGGTTTCCAAGCACCTTTGGGCTCCGTGCCCGGAATGCTCTCCTCCTTGAGGTGCCTCCCAGGAGCCTTTTTGAAGGTCCAGCCCAGGGCCCACTTGCCGGGGAGGAGACGCTCTCCCGGCCGGCCCGGCCTTCCCTAACACTCGCCCCATCCCTGTGCCGAGGAACTTCTTGAACTTCTTGGCCCGTCCCCGGTTGGCAGCAAGTGCCGGGTTTGAGTGATGCTGGTCCCCGGGGACAGACGGTGAGATCAGCTCTGCTTCTCCGGGGAGGAGCAAGACCATGGACGCCGCCCTCTCGATGGGTTTGATTTAAAAGGCTTTGGGGGGGCAGGGGCCCCAAATGTCTCAGATGTGAACACCAGCGGGGCCTCTAACCCTGCTCCTTGGGAGTCTCCACATAGAGCCCCCCTCCCCCTTCTGCCACAACGGCGGGTGCCTTCACCCCTCTCTCTCTGTCTCCCCCCACAGCCTCCCAGAGCAGCATCAGCCTGAAGAAGCAGAGAAGCCGAAGCATCTTCAGCTCCTTGTTCTGCTGCTTCCGCAACTACAATGTTGACACCACAGCCATCCACAGCACAAATGTGCTGCCCCCGATGGTGGAGGAGAACGGGGGGCTTCAGAAGGTCAGTTCTCCTTGGGCCTCCGGAGGCGGGTTTGGGGTTCGAGGCGGAAGCCACTTGTGCCCGCTGTTCTCCTCCTTCAGCTGGAGCGCGTGCAGCAACTTTCCCTTTCTCCACTTTCTTGGACTTGGAAAAGCTGTAGAGTCGGGAATCCCAGTGGGGGGGGGGTTGTTCACCCAAAGAACATGGTCCCTGCGGGTGGCGGGACTCGGCCCTCACCTGGGAGGCTCCATCAGGAGGCTCCTTGTCTCCTCGGCTCCCTGCTCGGCCTAGACCTCCGGGGAGCTCCCTGGGCACTAGGGTGGGGTTGAGTGACGGCTGTCTCTTCTCCTAAGTCATTCTAGTTCCCAGTCCTTTTTCAAAAAGCTTTTTTGGGGGGAGCCTTTCTGAGAGCCGTTCCCACCCCGCCTTGCTTCTGGTCCGTGAGGGCCTCCAGGAGGGAGGCAGCCCCGGAGCACTTTGGGGGCGTGGAGAAGCTGGCTTGGTCAGGGCGCAGGCGGGGGCCGATGCTTAGGGAACAGAGCACTGCTGCAGGCCCGGCTGCTGGTAGAGTGTCAGGAGCTTGAGTCCGAGGTCCAGCCATCTTTTTCCTGTCTTTGCTGGAATTCCAGGCTGCTCTTCCCTGACAATTCCAGTGAGCGGAGATAGGTTGTTCCCAGTCATCCACAGAGAAAAACAAAGTGGATGACAAATTGTTGGTGTTCTGGGTGCCCTCGGTCTTCTGTTGCTGCCGTTGTTTGAACGAGCTGGGCCCGGAACTAAGCAGGAGCACCTAGCTCCAGTGCGCTGGGGAGATCGGCCCTGCTGCCACGATTCCAAACCGCCGACCCCCCCAAGCCTCGGCGCCAGCATTTTCCTGGACGTGGCTGCGAGTCACACAACCCCGCAGTCTAGGGAAAGCCCGATTGTTAAACCTCAGCGACTGCCTACAGGCCCATGTGGGGAAGGAGGGGCTCGGGGCAGGCAGAAAGAAGCCGGGCTCATCACGGAGCAAGGAGGAGAGGCAGCTGAAGGCCGAAGGGACGAGATGGGGCCGTTGGAGCAGCTGGAGGAGTCGCGAGCCCCCCGGTGTGCCCAGTGATCCCGGTTCTTTGTGGCCGTGTTTCTGAGGGCCTGGGGGCTGGCTGGGCCAGTGCCGGGGATGCTGCGCCAGGGCAGGGCCTGCTCTGCTCCTGGATAGAGTAGAGGGCTTCCAAGCATTGTTGATGAGAAGGGCAGCTGAAGAAAACTTAAATACAAACCTGGAGAAGCCGATCCGGGGGAGAATTTCAAAGGGCTGTCCAGTGATGGATGGAGCGCTGTCCGGTGATGGATGGAGCACTGTCCAGTGATGGAGCACTGTCCGGTGATGGATGGCGCGCTGTCCAGTGATGGAGCACTGTCCGGTGATGGATGGAGCGCTGTCCGGTGATGGAGCACTGTCCGGTGATGGATGGAGCGCTGTCCGGTGATGGATGGCGCGCTGTCCGGTGATGGATGGCGCGCTGTCCGGTGATGGATGGCGCGCTGTCCGGTGATGGATGGAGCGCTGTCCGGTGATGGATGGCGCGCTGTCCGGTGATGGATGGAGCGCTGTCCGGTGATGGATGGAGCACTGTCCGGTGATGGATGGAGCGCTGTCCGGTGATGGATGGCGCGCTGTCCAGTGATGGATGGCGCTCTGTCCAGTGATGGATGGAGTGCTGTCTGGTGATGGAGCACTGTCCGGTGATGGATGGAGCACTGTCCGGTGATGGAGCACTGTCCGGTGATGGATGGCGCGCTGTCCAGTGATGGATGGCGCTCTGTCCGGTGATGGATGGAGTGCTGTCTGGTGATGGAGCACTGTCCGGTGATGGATGGAGCACTGTCCGGTGATGGAGCACTGTCCGGTGATGGATGGAGCACTGTCCAGTGATGGAGCACTGTCCGGTGATGGATGGAGCGCTGTCCGGTGATGGAGCACTGTCCGGTGATGGATGGAGCGCTGTCCAGTGATGGAGCACTGTCCGGTGATGGATGGAGCGCTGTCCGGTGATGGAGCACTGTCCGGTGATGGATGGAGCGCTGTCCGGTGATGGATGGCGCACTGTCCGGTGATGGATGGAGCACTGTCCGGTGATGGATGGAGTGCTGTCCGGTGATGGAGCACTGTCCGGTGATGGATGGCGCTCTGTCCGGTGATGGATGGAGCACTGTCCGGTGATGGATGGAGTGCTCTCCGGTGATGGATGGAGTGCTGTCTGGTGATGGAGCACTGTCCGGTGATGGATGGAGCACTGTCCAGTGATGGATGGAGCACTGACTACCTAATGGGAGGAAGAACAAGTTCCTTTAAAACCCTGGAAATGACATCGAGGAACTTCAATAAGGAAAACATGGAGGGCAAGGGAAGAGCTGGATTAAACGGGAAAAGCGAGGAGAAGGGGGTACAGGAATAGACTTGGGGAGAAAAGAGGGCAAAGGTCATTGTCCAGGTTGAGGAGCTTGTGAAGGAGGGAGATGGAGAGGGGAAGGAGAGAAGATGGATTAAGAGGGAGGAGGGAACGTGAAGCCACCCCAAGACCCTGATGCTTGCGGGCTCTTGGAAGAAGGGGACGCCCTCGGCACCTCGCTGTGTCGGAATGGGATGGAGGATAGCAGGAAACCCCGGAAGCCAGCAGAATAGCTTTGTACACTCTAGAGAAAAGGGCTTCGAAAGGCTCCAGAGCAACAAGAAAGTCCAAAGGAAAGAGAGCCGCGGGGGCCTTCCCAGAGACGAGATGCTCAGAATGGCCCCGCGGGCCCTGAGTGACGGGGTGCCTGGCACAATGAGCCACCACCTGCTTTGGAAGCCCGGGCCCCGCTTCTGGGCAGACAGGACCGCACCAGAGTGCGCCGATGAGCGGATTCCTCTTTTTTTTTTTTTAAAGAGCACAAAATGAAGATTTAGTTTTACAGAGAATCTTCTCCATTTGCTTTGTAGACAGTTCTCTCGGGCCTCCTTATTTTCCTCTCCTTCCCATGTAAGTAGGAGGGCCAGAGAGGGCTTCCTGGAGGCGGCAGCCTCACACTCTGTCCAGCATTCCAGGCCTTTCAGAGGCTCCTCCGGACCGCGGAGGTGAGATGGATGCTGATTTTGGAGAAGGGCCAAGAGCCCCCTGGTGCTGTCAGTGCTCCCAGAGCTGCCAGTGCTCCCAGAGCTGTCAGTGCCCGATCCCAGCCCACCCTGCATCCCTGCCCAGCCTCCCTCGGTGTCTATTAGAGCTTATTCAGTGACCCATCCATCGGCCACAAGAACATCAAGGCCGTCACGTTTGCCTCCGGCTGCTATTCTTTGGCGTCCCACGGGCAAAGCCCCATGCCCCCTGTGTACCCCTGTCCCCACCCCCCCAGCAGGCTGCGAGGCTGACCTGGACCTTGTCTGTTCTCTCCACAGGGCGACCAGCGGCAAGTCATCCCCATCCCGAGCGTACGTATCCCTCTCCCGTTCCCAGGCGCGCTTGCTGTGGCTCCCGCCGCGATTCGGCCCCTAGTCAGGCGGCTCGCCCCGCCAGCTGTGACATGGAGCTGTTGTTTCAAACAGGGACGGCGAGCGCGCCAATTTCAGGAATCAAAGCCCGGCCCAAAGCCCGAGGGGCCGTCTTCCTCGCTCCAGCCTCAGCCTCAGCCTGCAGAAATGCCCATCCCGCCCAGGCTCAGCCCCCTTAGCTCTGGGGGCGGCCCTCAAGAGGACGTTAAGGAGGGAGCGCTCACAAGACAGGCCAGTGATGCTGGGCCCCCCTAGGGGGTGTGTCCCCAGGGTGCCGGCGCCCGGAGGGCCCTCCGACCTGGCTCTGGGCCCCGGCAGCCCTGGTTACCTCCCCTGCGTCCGTCAGTGCTGTGGCCGAGACGTGAGATCGGGGGCCCTGGGTTCCAGGCTGACCATAGGCAAGTGGCGCGAGCTCTCTGAGACCGTGTCCCGCCCTGTAAAGCGGGGCCGAGGACCCGGGGGTCAGACTCCCAGGCTGCAGCAGCCCTTAAGGAGAGCCGGTTCTGATTTCTCTGGGGCTGTGCCCTGGACAGGGGTGGGCCCTGTGTAGACCAGGGGCTTCCTCTGGCCATGTGGCACGTCCTTCTGCACAGATACGGAGGCCCTCCTCCTCTTCTCTTCCTCCTATTCCTCCCTCCTCTTCCTCTCCCCCTCCTCTTCCTCTCCCTCCTCCTCCTTTTCTTCCTCCTTCTTCCTTTCCCTCCTCTTCTCTTCCTCTTCCTTTCCCTTTCCTCCTTCTCCCCCTTTTCTTCCTCTTCCTCCCTCTGCTCCTCCTGTTCTTCTTTCTCTTTCTCCTTATTCTCCTCTTCTCTTTCTCCTCTTCTGCCTCCTCCTCTCATCTTCCTCCTGTTTCTCTCTCCTCCTCCTTTTCTTCATCTCCCCTCCTCCTCCTCCTTCTTCTCCTCCTCCTTCTTCCTCCTCCTCCCATTCCTCCCCCTCCTCTCTTCCTCCTATTCCTCCCTTTTCTCACCCTCTCCTTTTCTTCCTTCTCCTTCCTCTCTTCTTCCTCCCCTTCCTCCTCCTCTTATTTCTCCTCCCTCCCTTCTCCCCCTCTTCTTCCTCCCCCTCCTGCTCCCCCTCCTGCTCCTCCTCCTTCTCCTCCTCCCCTTCCTCCCCCTTCTTCCTCCTCCTCTTCTTCTCCTCCCATTCTTCCCTTTTTCTCTTCTCTTCCTCCTGTTTCTCCCTCCTCCTCCTCTTCCTCCCTCCTCTTCTTTCTCCTCCTCTTCCTCTTCCTCCCCCTTCTCCCCCCTCCTCAGTAGTGCAGGTCCCAGCTCCTCTGCTAGTCGCAGAGTCTTGGAGTGCCCTCAGGGCTGATGCCTCTGCACGAGTCCTAGGCCAGGCTGCCCCATGGGCACTGACGTGGACACTGACCGGTCATCCTTGTCTTGGTCCTGCAGGCCCAGCTGGCTTTCCCCACTTTGGGTGCCCATTAGAAGTGTGGCAGAGTGGGCCGAGCACATCCCTGCTGCTCACTAGCGTATAACACGGGGCACGGCGCCAACTCTCCTGGCCTCAGTTTACCCCTCTATGACTTGACTCGGTCACTCCCCAGCCTTCAGGCACTTGGTCTCAGGGGCCTCTCAAGATTTATTCTGGCCCTAAATGGGCCTCCTGCCTTGTTAGCCCCCCATAGGACCCAAGGGAAGTCCTTCCACTCTAGGCCAGGGCTTTGATCCCTCCATCCATGATCCTCTGGGGCTCACATCAGGCATCTCAGCACTGGCTTTTCCCTGGATGAGGCTTCTCCCCCACCCCCAGGGAGGCTGATGTCTGGGGACCTGCACCCTGGACCGCTGGGAACAAGTGGCCAGGCTCGGGATGCACCTGGGCTTCCCAGGACATTTCGCGGATTCCGTCCCTCCTTTGCCTCCTGCAGTCAGACAGCACCTGTGGGCGAGCATTCAGGGGGTGGGGGGAGACTTGCCCGGCTTTGTGCTTCTCGCTGAATGCGACCCAGTAGAATTCTGGGGCAGGTGGATGGCCGCCCTCCACGGGGCCGAGCCTTTTCCGCATCAGGCACAAATCTCTGCCCCCTTAGAGGGCGATGTGGCGGGCAAGGGACTCAGGCAGCCGGCTGAGGACCCCTCAGGGAAAAACCACAGTAAGAAGGCTTCACAGACCCCCCCCCCCAGCTGGGGAGAGAGACGGCCTGCGAGGCTTGGAGGCTGGCGGCCTGGCCCAGCCGGCCCGGCCCGGCCCACACCGCTCAGGAGAGTCGGGGCCGGCGGCCAGCACGGACCTGAAGGGCCCCGGCAGGGACCCTTGTGCCCAGGGCCTCACCCCCCCTCCTCCCCGGTATCCGGGCTGGGCTCCAACTTTAAGGGCCCCCCGGGAGCCCTCTTCCTTCTCATCCTGGGGCCCAAGTGAGCCTGGGCCAATGTATTCAGCAGGGAGAGTGTGAGCCAGCTTGTTACAGGGACACATGGAGGGGGGCAGGCCCAGCTGGTGGCCATCTCTGTGTGTGCACGAGGCTGAATTATATGAGTATTGTGTACGCGTGTGTACATATGTTTAAGTGTGCACGAGGCTGTCTGAGTGTGTATGTGTGTTAAAATGTGCGCATGTGTGTGGAGGTGTGTGTGCACGAGGCCATCTGTATAGAGTATTGTGTACCTGTGTGTAAAAGTGTGCACAAGTGTGTGTGTGCATGAGGCCATCTGTGTATGAGTATTGTGTACACGTGTGTGTGTAAAAGTGTGCACGAGGCCATCTGAGTATATGAGTATTGTGCACACATGTGTGCCTGAGTGTGTATGTGTGTTAAAGTGTGCACATGTGTGAGTGTGCACAAGGCCATCTGTATGGAGTATTGTGTACACATCTGTGTGTGTGTGAAGGCGTGCCCATGAGTGCACGAGGCCGTGTATATGAGTGTTGTGTACGTGTGTGTGTAAAAGTGTGCACATGAGTGTGCGCACAAGGCTGTGTACATGAGTGTTGTGTACGTGTGTGTGCCTCTGGGGTGTGTGTAAAGGCGTGCACATGAGTGAGTGTGTGCACGAGGCCGTCCGTGGGTGTGAGCGTGTGTAGGGCCGGGCTGCCACTTGCTCCGTGGGGGTGTCGGGGTTGCCCTGTGGCTCCGGGCTCCCAGCACAGGGGCAGCAGGGTGGGCGGCGCTTACGCGGGAGCCGCCCGCCGGTGGCGCTATTTCACCGAGGGCCGTCTCTCTCCCTGTAGCCGTGCGCCAAGTTTCTCCTCCCAGAGCTGAAGCTGTCGGACTACGGCAAAAAGTGCATGGTCATCGACCTCGACGAGACCCTGGTGCACAGCTCCTTCAAGGTGAGCGGGGGAGCCGGGCTCTGGGCTCTTGGGCTCGTGGGGCACGGGGAGGGGGCACCAGGGCATCGACTCGGGGCAAAGCAATCGTGAACTTGCCAGGTGGAGACGGGGGACAGGCCGGCTGCTTTCTCGTCTCAGAAAGCGGGACTTTGTCGGATCTCTCTCGGCCCCTGGGCCGGGGCTTCTGGGTGGCCGTGGTCGGGCTGGCCCCCTCTGCTCCAGGTGGTGTCCAGCCCCGAGACGACTCCCTCTTGTACCTCACAGAGGTTTCCCAGGTTAAAGGAGCATTTCCATTATTATTTGGCTTCCTTAACCTCAATGGGCGGCCCTTATCCTTACCCCCATCTGGTGTTGGGAGGGTCCGGGAGCACTAGGAGGGTCCGGGAGCACTGGGAGGGCCCGGGAGCACTGGGAGGGCCCAGGAGGAAGCCAAGGAAAGACCTAGCTCTCCACGCCTTGGGATAAGGAGGCTAAGAGAGGGAGGAGAGATGGCCAGGAGTCCCACTTCAGAAGCGTGCATGATGGGGCTGGGCCTGCGTCAGGGGCCTCCTGCAACTTCTGACCGTGGAAACCCCCCGACCTTGCCCTGAGCAGGGTCCTCCATGGCCACTTCCCTCGATCGGCCTCAAAGATGGCTGTGGGGCGGTGGGCCCCATGGGAGGCCATTAGAGCCGGGCCCTTGGGAGGAGCTGTTCGGGAGCAGTTGGGAATCTGAGCGGAGGCCGGGCCCCACAGCCACTTTGCTCCTAGTGCGAGGAGGAAAGCTCCCACAAAGAAGGGCCCATTAACTGTTTCCTGCCCCAGAGTCCCTCTGGCCCTTGCCAGGACCCCAGGCTCGGCCCAAGGGGTCAGGAGCTGTTCTCCGGGAGGCGTGACCTGGCTGTGGGAGGAGCTGGCCCTCAAGTGCCCCCTGGGCTCCCCCACTGGCCGCTTTCCCCAGGGGAGGACTCTTCAGAGGGATGGGCGGGCAGGGGAGCAGACCGCTGAGTTTACCTCCGCCAGGGGGCCCCCTCCCCTCTATTCTTTCTTCCCTTGACCTTGTGCCCAGGTTTGCCCTCCTCCCAACGGGCCGTGAGCCACGCTGCTGGCATCTGGCTGCCCGTGCACCCAGCTCCCGTCTCACTCAGGGCACTCCCAGACTCCCTGGAGAACAGATTTCTTTTTTGTAACCACGAATCTTTATTTGGGGCTCAAACCACCAAAAAAATCTGCTTTCCTATTTGGGGAGGATGAGGAGGGGGACAAATCTAGCTGCTGGGGGCTCACTCACTAACCTGCCTGATGAGGCTCCCCCTTCAGGCCGAGAGCCACCTTCTGCAGCCAGCTGGGCCCGGTCCTGCTGAGGGTCCCGCTCGGGGTGGCCACTCCCCGGCCTGAGTCCTAGTGGATGGGGGGATTCCCAAGCCAGATGGGTCCGATTAGAGCAGCTCCCAACCATGGCGGAGGGTCCTCATCCATTGGACCCCCCCCCAAACATCTCCAGCTGCCCGGAGGCAGATGGGCTCTGACCTAGGCCTCGGGGGCCAACCCACTCCTACCTCCCGTCCGGCGCTGGCCCCCTGCAGCTGCTCCCCAGACCTCTCCAGTCACCGACGGGGGCCCTGAGACTAAGGAACCCACATTTGCCTTCAAACATGAGCAACTCATCTCCTCGGCCCCCTCCCCCATCACCCAGTGTCCTTCGCCCCAGAGAACTCCAGGGCACCGGGACGTTGCTTGGAAGTTGCCCTGGCTAGGCGAGAGGGGGTCATTTGTGAGCATTTGTCTGCCTGCTCCACTCTGCAGAGGCTCTTCCCCCTGTGCCAAAGGCATCCTGGGCAGCTGGCAGCCCCGGGAAACCCTGTGGAGGGCTCCTTGCTCAGAAAGTTAGCCTGCCCCTGTTTCCAGGTTCAGCACCCACTTGGTGCGGGCTGCTGTCTAATGAAGGGGGAGGGAAGGACCCAAATGAGTGGGATACAGAGAAAGGGGTAGGGGGAAGCAGGAGAGGAAAAGGAAAGGAGAGAGAGAGAGAGAGGGAGGGAGGGAGGGAGGGAGGGAGAGAGAGAGAGAGAAGGAAGGAGAGAGGGAGGGACAGAGAAGGAAGAAAAAGGGAGAGAGAAGGGAAGAAAGGGAAAAAGAGGAGGAGGGAGGGAGGGAGAAAGAAAGAGAAAGGGAGCGAGAAAGAGGAGAGGGAGGGAGAGAAACAAGGAGAAAAAGAAAAAGGGAAGGAGAAGTAGAGAGGGAAAAAGAGAAGGAAGAAAGACAAAGGAAGAGAGAGGAAGAGGGAGGGAGAAAGAAGAAAAAGAGGAAGAAAAAAGGAGAGAGGAGGAAGAGAAAGGAGAAAGAGAAGGAAGAAAAGGAGGGAAGAGAGAGGGAAGAAAGAGAAAGGAAGAGAAGGGGAGAGCGAAGGAAGGAAGAAGGAGACCGAGGAGCAGAAGAGCAGGGGAGCGGGAGAGATGCAAGGCACCGAAGGCTTGAGTTCCCAGAAGCGGAGGCTAGCTTCCAGGCCTGGGGAGGCCTCCTGGCGAGGCCGTGGGCCCTGACCTTTCCTGCCTGCTGATCCAGCTCCACTGCTAAGGGCAGACAGAGTCTTCTCTTCTCCCTCAGGCACCCAGACCTGGATCGGTCTTTCCCTCCGACTGGGGCCGGGGTGGGGGGGAGGCCCTTTAGCTTGCACCCCCTTAGCAGAGGATCCAAGACAGTTAAACGGACAGCGGCGGAGGCGCTCCAACCCAGGGCGGGAAAAAGCCTTGACTTCTGCCTTTGTCCACACCCGTTCCAAGGATCTGGGCCGATTTCTGCAGTGACATAGGGTGCTGGCTACGTGGCCACCTTCAGAGGGCACAGCCCCCGGGGAGACTCAGATCGCCCCCTTCCAGACTAGGCCCAGGCTTGCTGGGAAGCCCAGGAGTCCCGGGTCCGAGGGTCCTCTGGCGCGTGCTCCGGCCGTGCAGCTCGAGCCAGTCTCCGACCGGCCCCCAAAGCCTAGAACCAGCTGAAAGCCTTTGGACCTGGGTCCAGAGAGGAAGGGCCGCCCTCCCACTCCCCCACAGTCCCAGATCCTGGGGCTAAAGCCGAGGTTAATGGCGCTGCTCAGTTGTCGCCTGTGAACGAGTGGGTAAGCTCCCTGCCCTGCCCCCGAAGTAGGAAAAGGGTCCCCAGGATCATGGAGGAAGAGCTCCTCCCGCCGCCCCTGGAGGGGGCCTGACCCGGCACCGGGCCCGCGGCTCGGAGCCGCCTCTGGCTCACTCTCTTTTTCTCGTTTTCTCCAGCCCATCAGTAACGCCGACTTTATTGTTCCGGTTGAAATCGATGGAACTGTACACCAAGTAAGTACCTGGGCCGGGCGGTCGCGCCAGCACTTCTCCTGCGCTTGAGCCCTTGGGCCTCTCCTTCCCTTCCTGATCTGGGGCCATCCTGGAACCTCCCGGAGGAGCCGCAGGATGGCGTCACCCACACTTGGGGCCTTCCAGACTAATCCATGAGCCTGGCTTGGGAGAGCAGCCCGGAGCCCCGGACTGACGTTCCCCTGGGCCTCCAGGCTGGGACTGCCCCCTGCCGGGCCGGGCCTCTGCGTCCTGGCTGCTCTCAGGAGGAGCTGGTTCCCTCAGTCCTTGTTTGGAGGGGCCCCTCCGGTGGTCTGTGGGAGATACCCCTCGCCCCTCAGTTTCCCTGCTTGTCCTCCCCCAATGTCTGGTTGGAGGTCAGCGGACATTTTTCCTTCTGACTGCCCGATTCGCACTTTGACAGGTCTCTTTGGCCTTTCTGGCTTCAGAATGCCTGGGACTGGTGGGGTTTGGTCATTGAGCAGTGCTCAAGTCCTGAGTTCAAGTCTGGCCTCAAACACTATCTCATAGTCTTGAGCAGGTCATTTAATTGGTTTACCTCGGTTTCCTCAACTGTAAAACGGACATGCAAGCACCTAGGGTATCAGATGAGAATGTGCCTGGCCCACAGGAGGACCTGGATAAATCCCCGCTCCGGTTAATGTCGACAGACTACAGGTCCAGTTTGGGCAGAGACCCCTCCTCTCCCTGGGCCGGGGGGTGTCCAGGCGTTGTCTAAGTCCGTGGCCCCCGGCAGAGAGAAGGCCGCCTGGGGCTGGTCTGGGCCGTGGCCATCTTTCCTCTTGGATCTGCCCCTCCTTGCCTTCTCTAACCCCTCAGATACGTTTTCTTATTGGACTTGGGGCCGGAGCCTTTCAGAGGAGCCGGTCGCTCCATTTTGCAGATGTAGAAACTGAGGGGGAAAGAGACCGGGGGACTGGCCGACCCTTGCAGCCAGGGCTGGGGCCTTTCAGGCAGGAAACTTGGGGCTGAGTTCCTGGAGGGCGCCCGGGACTGCCTCCGCCCATCAGCTGGCGTTGTTGGGCCCGGCTGCCCAGCCAGCGGTAAGCAGAGGGCATGAAGGAGACCCTACCTTCTGGGAGCGTAACCAGGGGGCAACGTGCATGGCCCTTGTGGGGTACCAAGGACGGGTGGGGACGGGGGCCACAGAGGGCTTCCCTTAAGAGGAGGCCACTCCCCGCAGTCGTCAGGCCTGTCCACAGGTGGAGAGCTAGAGCAGCGTTTCGGCCAGGGGCCCGTGCAGCGGGCATATGGGGGAAAAGCCGGGAGCCTCGGCTAGAGGTGCGTTCCTGGGCTCCCCCCGCCTTGGAATCGTCGCCCCCAAACAAAAGCAGCTCTCCCAGCCTTTTAGTTGTGCTTTATTCCTCCAGTAGACCTTGGAGAGATTTGAGTGACGGCAGAGAAAACAAACATGGCTGATTTTTCTCTTCGAATTCAAGGTTGACTTTTTGGAATGGACTTTTGTAGGGCAGAACCCGGGGAGGGCGATTCTCATTTCCCGGCTCAAAGCTGCCAGCGGGATGCTTGCAAAGTGGCCCCCGGGAGCTGGCGCGGCCTAACTACCCATCATGCCTCAGAGTCGGGGCCGAGTGCAGACTTCCCCAGGGGTGTTTGGGGGCCCTGCCGCGGACCCTGGGGAGAGCCTCCGGGTCCCTTCCACCTCCATCGACCCATGAGTCTGTGATGGGGTGGAGTCAGGGGCCTTGGGGAGGAGGAAAACTTCCCCCTGCCTCAGCCTGAAGTCGCAGAAGGAGGCTGGGCTGACATATGGGCTGGACAGGGAGTGCTCTCCACAGGTCTTTGGGGTGACCTGTGGACAGGGGTGCTCTAGAGGGCCCTCGGCTCCCAGGTTTACTTCCAAGGACCACGTTCTCTCCAGGGTCTTGGTGTGGACGTTAGTGGCAGCGGCTCACGCCCGGCCTTCGTAGCAGCGGCAAAAGTAGTCTTGTTCTTATTTATAGCACACGCAGCCCACTGATCGTTCAGGCCACTCAAAGTACCCGGCTACGGAAAAAGTCACGGGGCACGTTGGCTGTGGGAGAACAGTTGTCTGTTACCCACAATTCAGTAAGAGTATGGGGAGCTGGACTTAGGCTAAGTGGTGGCTGCCCCACACCCCTTCCCTCTGTGACCTTAGAGCCAGAATCCGTAACCAAGCTGGCGAGCGTGGCGCCGCTGCACCCAGTTGTGGATGGACAGGCCGGCCTTGTCACGGCTCCACGTCGGGTTGCGTGAGGGATCCGTTGTTCGGCATCCACAAATGGTGTCCTTGGGCTTTCTGGCCCACTCTGAGGGAGGGTGTAGCTAGAAGGGAGACAGGGAGCCCAGAGTTAGAGAACATTGCTTTTGGGGGGATTCGTCTCCAGCCCAAGAGGCACCAAGAAAAGGATGATCGTGCTTAGGGTCCAAGGAAGAGAGGAGGTAAAGAGCCCACGCACCTTCACTTAACCAGAAAATTCACTTACATGGGGATGATTCCAGGGGAGGGGACGTGGGGAGGGGAAGGGCCAGTCTGGGCTCAGCCAAGGAAAGCCAGACTCAGTTTCCCAAAAGCAAATCATGTCATCACTGTAAGAGGTGGTGCTTTAAAGTGTAGAATACCTTCTGGGGGAGAGAACCGTGACCATGTTTACTGGGGGAGGGGCCCGTGAGCTGGCCCTGGCTCAGCGTTCTCCCCCCACCCCCCGCCCTGGGCGCTGATGGAGCAGCTGTGGCGAGCATCACGGAAGGCCAAGTTTACCAGGAGCTAAGCCACGTCGTCGATAAGGCCACGGGAGCCGTCCTCCTGGAAAAGGCCGTGACCTGGTTCAAGTAATCCAGGATAGGCTGGGCCCATTCTCATTGGCCTATTCTTGGTTACTTGCACTCGGGCACGGCCACGCTAAGCGGCACCAGCGGTGGGAGGCCTGGAACGCCAGCAGACACCCCAGAGGACGGACGGCCAACGCGGAGGAGCAGGAGCCGGCCCTCAGCCAGTGGTCCGGCTTGCACGGGCGAGCCACGCTGCGGAGGCGGGGATAGTGAAACGTGAAAGGCCTTCCCTGTGGGCCAAGGACAAGGGCCACACCACCCACATCCCTTCAAAAGGTCAAAGGGAGAGGCAGTCAAGCCCTTCCCAGCCTGATCTGCCCCTGAATGGGTGATTAGGAAGACCGGGCCCAGGTCATTGTGAGTGGAGAGACTGGCCTCAGGCCAGTGTAAGTGGGGAGGCTGGGCCCAGGCCGGTGTGAGTGAGGAGGCCGGGCTCAGGCCGGTGTGAGTAGGAAGGCCGGGCTCAGGCCGGTGTGAGTGAGGAGGCCGGGCTCAGGCCGGTGTGAGTAGGAAGGCCGGGCTTAGGCCGGTGTGAGTGGGGAGGCCGGGCCCAGGCCGGTGTGAGTGGGGAGGCCGGGCTCAGGCCGGTGTGAGTGGGGAGGCCGGGCTCAGGCCGGTGTGAGTGGGGAGGCCGGGCTCAGGCCGGTGTGAGTGGGGAGGCCGGGCTCAGGCCGGTGTGAGTGGGGAGGCCGGGCTCAGGCCGGTGTGAGTGGGGAGGCCGGGCTCAGGCCGGTGTGAGTGGGGAGGCCGGGCTCAGGCCGGTGTGAGTGGGGAGGCCGGGCTCAGGCCGGTGTGAGTGGGGAGGCCGGGCCCAGGCCGGTGTGAGTGGGGAGGCCGGGCCCAGGCTGGTGTGAGTGAGGAGGCCGGGCTCAGGCCGGTGTGAGTGGGGAGGCTGGGCTCAGGACGGTTTGAGTGAGGAGGCCGGGCTCAGGCCGGTGTGAGTGGGGAGGCTGGGCCCAGGCCGGTGTGAGTGTCTGAGAAAGCCAGAGGCCGGGTCCAGAGCTAGTCAGCTGAGAGAGAGGAGATGAGGTTCCCCTGGCCCCCCATGTCTGGCTGGGCTGTGACACCTGAGCAGGCCTCAGAGCTCACTGGGCAGGGGGCCTCGAATGCCTCCTCTTTTTTTGTTTTTCCACTTTGAAAAGGACTAGGATTCTATTTCTAGTTGCTGCAAATTCTGGCGTTTAGGGAGTTTGGGTTTTTTGCTTTGAGGGTTTCCCCCACCCCCTTCCCCTTTGGCCGGGGGTCCCCTCTCTAGCTGAGTCCACACCCTCTTAGGGGTCTTCATGGCTCAGCCCGAGGGGGAGCGGACCTCCTCCCACAGATGGGAAGCAGCCCTGTGGCCCCAACCAGCTTTGAAAGGATTTCTGAGCTTTGGCACCCAGGGGAGCTGGGCAGGAGGCCCAGGTCCGTTTCACACACTGATGCAGGACAGCGATCCTGGGGGAGGGGGATGTGCGGGGTACAGCCCGGGGTCTCCCATGGACAGAGCCTCTGCTTGGGAGCCAAAGGCCTCGGGTTTCCATCCTGGTTCTTCTACTTTGTTGCTATGTGATCTTGGTCCAGTCACCTTTCTGGTGCTCAGTTCCTTCCCTGTAGGACCCCAGTGAGCTTGTGCAGCTCCTGATTCAGCAGCACTAAATTATTCCATTTTCAAATGCTTCTGCGGATTTGGGGTCTCACTGGCTGAGGAGCTTCCTCCACCGGTGCCCATTGCGAGCCATCCTGCCTGCCCGTCCCATGGTTCTGTTGTCCATTGTATCCTCCACAAGTTCCCTGGCACCAAAATGTGAAACGGAAACCGGCTTGGGGCTTCCTGGGCCTGGGTCTCGGAACTATCAGTTCTGCTGTCCGAGTTGTGTGTTTGGCCGGGCCAGGGTGGAGGCGAGAACGCGGCGGCTTCCTCCAAGAGCCAGCGCGTGGAGGAGGCGGCCAAGCCGCTCCCTTTCTCTGGCTGCTGCTCGTCTGGCTCGGACCCCAGTCCCACCGTCTTTGAGGCCTTTCTTCCATGACCTCCCCCTCAGAATGGAAGCTCTTGTGAGCAGGGATCATGTGTTTGGAGCCCCTGCTCCTGGCAGGCACAGCGCCTGGCACAGTGGAGCGCCTGGCACAGTGGGCATGGGGAGCCAGGACTGGCACCTGCACCACAGAGCCACGGTCAGAGCCCTTCCTTTTACCAGAGTAGCAAGGATGGCCCCAGGAATGAGCGGGGGTGGACAGGGGGGCTTGTCAGACTTCCCTCAGCCACATCATTCCCCGGGGCCCAGCCAGGTGAAGGCGGGGGGCTCACGGAGCCCGGGCTGGCTCTACCCCCCCTGCTCAGTCTCTCCGGGAGTCCCTGCCACTAAACGGCCCCATCTTTTTCCAGGTCTACGTTTTGAAACGCCCGCACGTGGATGAATTTCTTCAGAGAATGGGACAGCTTTTTGAGTGTGTGCTTTTCACGGCCAGCCTGGCAAAGGTTTGTCCTGAGGGCGGAGGGCGGGCTGGATTCTGGAGGAAGGGCACTGCCCCTCTCCTGGGGGGCCCTTTTAGTCCCTCCCCCTCCATCTCCCTCCTTCCCTCCCTCCCCTCTCTTCCCATCCTCCCTCTGTGACTGACTGGGCTGTGTTCCGGCGTGTGCCACGGGGTTTCCGTGGGGACTGGATCCCAGCCCACCCGGGCTTGGCTTACAATGGGGCCTCTGTTGGTGCCGGGGGCCTTGGGACAGCAGGCTGAGCAGTCTGTAGTTACCTAGCAGCGGGCGGATGGAGGAGCCCCTAAGGCCTCGAGGGCGCGCCCTGGGATTAGTGCCATGCTGCTGTGGCAGGGACTCCCAGCGGAGCTGCGGGAGGCCACCCCCGGGGCACAAGTGGGGGGGAGAGGTGTGCTGGGCAGGGGGTGACGGGGGTTTCTGGCACTTCAAAGTGCCCAGGTGCTGGGCCTGCTTCCGCACCAGCCGACCATAGTGCCCACTGAGGACTCGTTGGTGACTGGGGGTCGCTCCCACCGCCGAAGGAAAAGCAGCCCAAACAGGGTGGCCGTGGGAGCTCTGCAGGGGAGGAACACACGGGCCTTGCCAGGGGTGGGGAAGCCAGTGTTCCCTGCACAGGGGCCCCCACTGTCACTCTGCCTTCAAGGTCCCAGGACCCCCCAAGAGGAGAGCTGGGCCCTCCCTGCCCCCAAAAGCTCACTTTTTACCATGAGGGGAGGTGGCTGGGTCTCATGACCCTCATCCTAGGCCGGGCCACCCCTCCCACAAGTCCCTCTTCCCTCGTGGGCCCCCTCAGCCGGCCGCCCCCGCCCATAGCCCCCCCCCCTTTGTTCCGGTCTCCCCCTGGGCAGGCCCCCGAGCTGCAGGATGAGCTCATGCTGTCCCAGCCTTTGCTCTGCCTTGACCTGAGGGCTCAGCAGCTGACTCCAGCCCTTAGGGACTGGCAGAAACTGTCCCAGGGGCCCCACTGGGGCTCTCATGCAGAAGCCCCTTCCCCTCCCACTCCCACACTCCAAGGGGTGACTGTTTGCTGGTGGTTAAAGGCCAGAAGGAAGGGAGACCTCAAAGGGTTCGTGGATCACCTGGGGACAAAGAAGAAGCCCCTGGTGCTTCCGCTGGTCTGTGCAAATGGGGCAGAAATCAGGTGAAGCCTTGGAAAAGTGCAAGAGCTGTGTCCCCCTGGCCCCCCAGTGGCCCTCGAGGAGTCTGGGAAATGGGAATTCTCTCTTAGACGAATGAGACGCAGAGAGACAGACGGACAGCCGAGCACATGAACGTGGTGGACGGGAGGCCCTCGCGCGGGCCCTGCCCCCATTGCGGTGCTCTCCTGGTCCGGAGCTAGGGCCGCACTCCTCCCCTCTGCCCCTTCCCAGCGGCGCGGCCCAGGCCAGGCTCGGGTCCCTGGGCTCCCGGACCACCCGCCCCTCCAACCCTTTTCTTGTTTCTAAAGTACGCAGACCCCGTGGCAGACCTGCTGGACCGCTGGGGCGTGTTCCGGGCCCGGCTCTTCCGAGAGTCCTGTGTTTTCCACCGAGGAAACTACGTGAAGGACCTGAGCCAGCTGGGCCGGGAGCTGAGCAAAGTGATCATCATCGACAATTCTCCAGCCTCTTACATCTTCCACCCAGAGAACGCGGTAAGTGCTTTCGCGCCCAGGGCCTGCGCAGAGCTGCGGGGGCAGCTTTCCTCCCCTCCCTGAGCTCCCCCTCCCAGAACAGCAGGGGCTCCTCGGGCTTCGCCCGGCCCCCTCTTCTGCATTTAGAGGAGGGGGCTGCAGCCGTGCTCAGAGAGGTTGGGCCCCGCAGGAGCTCCCCCAGGGCACTGCTGGCCCTGCTTTGGCCGTCTGCCTGCTCCCAGCCCCGGACGGGGCCGGACAGCCTGCCGTCCCCCAAGGCCAGTGTTCCCATATGACAGTGGAGTAAATTGAGGCTCACGGTGAAGGGACAGAGGAAGTGCCGAAGCTGGGCGTTGGACCCAAATGACCTTGCTCCCCGGTTGGAGGGGCTGAAGGTTGGGTCAGGGGGCAGTGGGGAAGAGGGAGAGTCAGTAACCGAGAGCTCAGCCCCCTGTGCTCCCCTTTCTTATGAAGGTCTGGGGAGTCCCTGGGAGGCCCAGACCATCTCAGGAACAGGAAGTGTTCTGGACACCCCCTCCCCCACCTGGGGCTGGCTGCAGCCATCTCCCCATGTGCCCAGCGACGCCCTGACACAACGAGTGGGAGGGCAGGGTCTGTGACCGAGCCGCCCACTTAAAGAGGATGGGCTCCTGCGGCCTGGCTCTTCCAGCCCACGTCCCCTGGCTCCAAACAACTTCTGAGCGTCCAGAGGGGGCACTTCTTGGTTTGGGTGCCATGCGGCAAGGGCAGCAGGGGCCATCGTGATGCCATCCAGCGCCCCTCGCCTTTGGCAGGAGACAGGCCAGGGTGCCCGGGATCCCGGCCGGGGGAGCCTCAGCAGAGGCGCCAAGAAGGCTTCGTCCCTTCACTTTTCTCATGTTTATGTTAGGAGGGCCCTCCCCAAATAAAATGTCCGCCGGGAAGAGGCGGGTGGAGAGGTGAAAGTCTTCTGTGTGATGGGCACAGAGGGTTCCCCCAAGAGGAAGGAGTGGGGGTGGAGGCTGGACCAGGGGAGGCCCAGAGTGCCCGAGGTGGGATGGAAGTCCGGGGCTTCCTGATTCCACGTCTGTCACCGTGGCCACGTTTCCAGGAAGTCTCTCCAAGGCCACAGCACGGGGAGAGTCGCCGGGTTGCCGGGCTCAGGTCCCTCCCCATCACCACAGAAAAGACCAGAGATTGTCAGCAAAGCACATAAATGAAGGAGGTCAAGACTGCTCCTCGGGGGTCCCCTTAGAGGTGTTGGAGGCCCTGAGTCCAGCCCCCCAGCAGAAACGAGGCGGGCAAGCGAGGCCCGGGCCGACACTGACCGGCCGCCGCGTGCTCTGTTCCAGGTTCCCGTGCAGTCCTGGTTTGACGACATGAACGACACCGAGCTGCTGGACCTGATCCCCTTCTTCGAAGGACTGAGTCGAGAGGAGGAGGTCTACGGCATGCTGCAGAAATTCGGCCCCAGGTAGCCCTGGTCTCGTCCCTCCTTCCACCCTGGCCGTGGCTGTTGCTGAAGTCGCACGCAGGCTCCGACCATCTCCGCCGTCCCCGCTTGGGAATGGACGCTGGGAGGAGGCAGGCTCTGCCAGACCTGGAAGGAAGACGAGCAGGGGCGGGCGGGCTGGCGGGCGGCCCTCGGGGCCCGGGGCCGTCCCCCCAGGACAGCTCTGCCGAGCTTCCTGTCTGTCTCCTACGGTGTAGTTGATCATGCCTCTTTTTAAAAAGGAAAAGAAAATCACTATTTTAAAAGGACCTCTTTTCATGAATTTCATAAATAGAAACACGTTTTCCTGGATCGCTTTTTCTTAAAACATACCAAAAAAATGAATGAATCTTGATGTGTTTCAGCAGTCGAACCCCTGCTCCTGACTGTCCTTCTTCCGATTCGACATCCAGACCTTCTCCCTCCTGTTCCTGCGCAGAGCAGTTGAACGGACTCTTTCCTACTGAATGAAGTGCCTTTGGAATGTTATTTTGAGATAAAAGTTAATTTTTGTATACTGCGTATTTCCAGACATCTTTTAATCTTTTATTGTCTAACTGCTTTTAAAAAAAAAAAAAAAAAAAAGAGAGAGAGAGTTTTACAGAGCATTGTAATATATGATAACTAAAAAGGCGGAAAGAGAGGGCGGCCGAGACGCCAGGGGGTGGGATTTCCGGCCCGTGGCCACGCCGGGCCTTCCCCTGGGAATCTCTTGGCGTTTCCCGCGGTTCCGTGTTCGTCTCCATCGTCTCCATCCGTTGGGCCAGCCCGGAGGCTCTCTGTGTTTGTGCGGCCCGAGCTCTGGAGGGAATGTCTCCCGGCGGGGAGGTGTGGGGTTGGTGTTTTTTGCAGCGGTCACAGATCGGCTTCCAATCCCTTCCCTCCCCGCCCCGAGATGTGACGCCGTCCCATCGCTTCTCACGCCCAGCGGCCATCCGGACGTCCTTTGCAAATGCGGTGACAAAACCCCCTATTTTCTTTGGAGGCCAAAAAAGAAATCTCTCTACACGTCTTTCCTTTCAAATAGTCCGCTGGGGTAAGCTGGATATCACGTCGAGCTGTTCTGGGAGCTTCCTCTTCATTGCTGCTACCGTTCTGTCGGCTGACGGAACCGCCCCGGCGGCTGTGATACTGTTCTTCGCCACCGTGCCTACACCAAAAACCCACTTGCTTTGATCTGCCAATATGGGAGCACCCCCTGGACCCGGGAGCGCTCCCGTCTCACCTGGGGAAACTAAGTGACAAAAATAAAGCGTCTCTCCCTGGCATCTGTTTTGTGGTAGAGAGTCCTCCCCATCAGGGCCACCCTCGTGCCAAACAACGGGGGAGGAAGAACGGCCCTCGAGATGTTTGGGAACGTCAAGGGTCCGCCCCCTCCCAGAGCCGGGCGTCTCACCCGAGATGGAGCCGCTGTGGGAGCGGCGGGCCGAGAGCCTTCGTTCCCCATCCAGTGCCCGTCGCCCTCGCTGCAGAAAAAGGCCATCCGGACTCGTGGCTTCCGAAAGAACCGGCCACTCTTACTCGCGGGCAGCGCCCTTGTCCCGTGCCCCTTCTCCTGCAGAGCTGCTCTGGTGGAGAAGAGGGGACGGGAGAGCCCAGGTCACGTGCGGTCCAGCAGAGGTCAGAACCGGCTTTTTGCTTTAATTTGTATTGGATGCGGAGCGATGAACCTTGCTGCCAAAAAGCGCGCCCTCCGTGTCGCGGACACGTCCACGTGGGCCCGGGAGCGACGGGCGTCTCCTTCCGTGACGAGTGTGGGCAGAGCCACCGTTCAGTGCTCATTCATCCAACCAGTGATTGATTGACCCCATTGCCTTAAATGTCTGTGAATGAATGTTGATCCTAAGTGTCTTTTCATGTCTCAAGTCGTCACGTACACAGACCTTGGAACTTCTGCTCTGGCCTCCGGCGGACAGATGGATTTCAACGAGACACAACCAAATCATGTTCTTTCTTGGTGTCCCGGGACCACCTTGAGAGAGGAGAGAAGGCCTTGAAGTTCATGAAGCGGGAAGACTGGCGCGCCGTCCGCGGCCGGGCGGTTCCCGGAAGCCCCGTCCAGCAGGCGGGTGCAGGCGGCCGAGCTCAGCGGGGCCCTCTCCTGCGCCTCGAGATTCCCTCGTCGTTCCCGCCGTGTCGGCCGGGGCCAGGCACGCGGCGTCAAAGCACCTACACTTTAACGAAGCAATAGCATCGGGAGCTGGAGGCCAGAAAAGGAGCAGAATGTTTGCTTTAAAAAGGAAAAATGGATACGGGTATTTTTAATTATTGCCATTTGTTAATTTATAGGCATTCAAAGTAAGAAAAGGTTCCAAATGTTGTATCTACATGTGCCATATGTCTCCCTCCATCGCCAAAGCAGTCCTGAGTTGAATCTTGTGTCGAGCCGGAGAAAAGGGGCCTTTACGCGGCAGGCTGTGGCCCCTGACCTGTGGGCCCACCTCGGTGCCTTTGGGGAGGCCAGGGTACCAGGCAGGACGCCTGGGGTTCTGGAAACCCAAGCGAGGGGAGCCGTGTAGAGCAGGTAGAGGAGGCCCGGTGCCCCGGCTTCTCGGACAGTGTCAGGGTTGCCCCGGGGCTGTTCCCAGAAGTCAGAGTGCGTCCATTGCTTCCCCCTCGGGTTTTCCGAGCCGTGTTTCTGTTCATCGAGAAAGGTTTCCCTGCTCTGCTGGGCCGGTGGAAGGAAAGATCACATCCTAGGGGCGCCAAGAGAGGCTGATGACGTGGATGTGGAGAGGAGGGAGCCGTGGGACGGACGTGCACGGCCTTCTCCGTCTTAAGTCACTTTCTAATCGACGCCGAGCTGTGGCCCCCGGCCCCTGATGTCCACGGTGCCGGGCGGGCGGGAGGAAGTGGCAGCTGCCTGGGCTTCTCTTGGCCAACTATGCAAACTGAGCTGAACGGTTTTGGGTACGTTTTGCTGTAGACTTGGTGCCATCTGCCTTTGGTCTGTTCTTCTGGGAGCTTTCTTTGCAGATTGAGACCCGGTCAGCAGTGGGCGAGGGCCTTGTCCGGGCAGGCCTGGATCTGTGAGTACCTTAGAGGCGGAAGGAGCCTGGAGGAGCGCTGCCTGAGGAGCGCGGGGCCGTGGGAGGAGGGCCGTCACTCAGGAGGGTGCCACGCTTTCCTCACTGTCCAAAATAAAGTTTTTAACAACGGATAGACGTGGTGCTGTGATTCATGGTGGGGCTGCGCTCCTCCCCTCTGCTCTCTCGGGCCCGGTGGCTCGCCATCAACCTCTGCTCCCTCCCTCAGGGGCAGCTCGAGCGGAGCTTCTCCTGACGTCCCTTGTACGTCACCCCAAACGCGGCCTTCCCCAGCCCCACCCAGCAGGCCTCCCCTCGGAGCAGGAGGAACGTGTCAGGGCGTCCGGTAGCCCCCACAAGGCCGCGCGCCCGCCGTCGGGGCACTCTGTCAGCGCTGGTTCCTGTGGAGCTCCACGGCGGCTGCTGCAGGACTGACGGGGAAGGTAGCCAGGGCCCGCTGGGACAGCCGTCTCACTTTTTATAAAAGTGGGTGTGGAGCGGGCCGGGAACCTCCAGGCCCCAGCAGCAGAGACTGGCCCTCAGGTGAAACAGGGAGCTGTGACGGTGGATTCTGGACAGGTCCCGCCCCCTGAACTGTCCGGCAGGATCAGCTCAGCATTCCCCTCTTCATGCAGGGCCAAAGCTCCCAGGGAACAGGCTGGCGAGGTCAGGGCTCTCTGGCCCAGAAGGGCTTTGCACCAGGTGGGCTTGAGGGGAAAACATTTCTCCTGATCGTGCTGGGAAGATGGGAGTGTCCAGATGCTCTTGTTTGAATACCCTGCCCCCATCTGGCTCACCCGGCCCAGTCCCTAGAGATGCCCAGGGAGACCCACAGGGAGGCCCCGAGCTGGAGCCGAGGCCGGCTGGACGTTACTCCCTGGCTGCGCTCAAATGATCCCTTCTCTGACACTGAAGAAGACAAGGAGGTGGGTAGTGAAGGGGGTGGTTAGAGTGCCGGCCCTGGCCACAGATCGTCCCTCCCCAGAGCCATCTGTCCTCCTGTCAAAGGTGCTCGGCCTCAGGACCCCGTGCCAGGGAGAAGGAAACTGGCCTGGGCAGGATCCATAAATAGCCAGGCTTGCAGCAGGGCGCTGGGGAAGGGGGCCACAGTGAGCTGGGGGTGGGGGAGGGGGCTGGGAAGGGGGCCACAGAGTGAGCCATGGGCACAAAGTGAGCCGGGGCCATACGGAGCCCCTGCCCTCCAGAAGCCTGCATTCCCCTGTGTATGGGTGAAGGAAGAAGGACCAAGCTGGTCAGGGTGGGGAGGAGGGGAGAGCTGAGGTGGGCTCACAGGAAGCAGATTCCCAGCCCACCGAGGGCAGAGATGAGGGGCCAGAGTGTCCCAAGGGCCAATGGGGCTTGACCATAGAGTGCGGGGAGGCAGGCTAGAGAGGCCCGTGGGCCCTGCTCCTCTTCCAGGCCGCCCTTCCTGGCACTGACGGCCTGCTTCTACAAGTGCAGAGGTAGAATGTCCCTCAGCTGTGTCTCAGCGGCCCCCCCAGCCAGTCCCCTCGGCCCTTCTGCTCCTCTGTGGTCCTGGCAGGCTGGCCGCCTTCAGAGGCCTCAGCCCGCTGTAGCCCCTCCCTGAGAAGGGGAGCCCAGATTCTGCTTCCACCCAGACCTCCCAGTGAGTCCCTGCTCTTTGTCCTGGAGCCAGGCCAACTCCCCCCACCCCATTGCTCTTGATTCCCCCCCGGGGCCAAACAGAACCACCCGAAGGCCTCTCGTGTTCCTCCTGGGCCTTCCCCTCACCTGGAGTGGGGGCAGCCTCTGCAGCTCCCCCAGGTTGGCTGGTACCCCCAGGAGCTCGGGATCCTCCTCACTGGCTCAAGCCCCACTGCCCTGTGCTCCAGCTCCCCCAGCCACCTTCCCATCAGATTTCTTTGCCAAAAGAATGCTTTCTTCAAAACATCCAAGCAAATGTCCCAGCATTCTCCCTGGTGCCCAAGGTGCCATCTCCCTCCGTACCTCCTGCCCTCCTCCTCCCCCTCGTTACCTCCTGCCCTCCTCCTCAAAGGATCATGGGAGGGCCCCTACCCTGGTTTGGTTCAAGTCCTGCATTGCACTGGTCCGCCCAGCCCCCTCCGGAGTCCCTGGCCAGCTTCCCCAGGCCTCCCTGCCCGGCCGGCCGCCACACCCAGCCTGCATTCCTAGACCCTGGCTGTGGGGAGATGGCCACTGGGAGAGGCCCAAAGTCCAGGCCCAGGGGTTGGTGGGGAGGGGTAAAGGTCTTTGGAAACTCCCCCTTTACCACGTGATGACAGAGGCGAGTGAAGGTGCTTTCACCTTCAGACCAAATGTGGGGAAGAGCTCTGACAGGCAGACTCCATAGGAAGGCGCCAAAGGTTCCCGGACAGCGGCTGCTCCCCGGCCCACCACAGAGCTGCCCCACGGGCCGGCTTTCCGGGCTCCCAGAAGCAGATCCAGCTTCCCCAGGGGCAGCTAGAGTGAGGAGATATGTCCTTCCTATCCACACCTCTATCCCTGAGCAGGCTCCTGGAGGACAGGGAGCGCGCATTTTAATTTATGCCCTTGATACTTTAGAGCCTGCACACAGGACTGGGACAAGCTCGCCATGGCTTCCGTGCTGCTCTTGGCCAGGCCCAGTGGGAGCACTCCCCGAAGGTTGAGCTCCCCAACGCGTGGCTCCCACTCAGAGTTCTTGGGAACTGCTCGTGAGCCCCCCAACTGCAGGCTTCCCTCTGATCGTCAGTAGCCTCGCTTCTCTTAGCAAAGGGATTGACTCCACGGGTAGAGTAAGCCCCCCCGAAAATAACCCCCAAAGTCGGTTGCGTAACCTGCAGGCAGCCCAGGCTGAGTGGGAACAGGGTCGTGCGTCAAGCCCACGCGGGACCCTGGGAAAATGCTCGGCTCCTTGTTTAGGAAAATCCTGGGATCTCGGTCCAGAGCCAACATTCTTTGGTTCCTGATGAGCCGGCTTCCTCGCCCCGCTGTCTGGTCCTCCTGTCCGTGTTTGTCCTCTCTGTGTCTGGGTCTGATATCTCCTCCCACTCCAGAATATCCAATGACACGGACTGTGGGGCCAGGGCGACTAGCACACTCCCTCAGGACTCCCTCCCCCGTCCCTGTTCTCTTCTGGTACAGGTCTAAGGGGGCTCTCCCCCACCCAGCCGACCTCCCACTGAACTGGACTGCAGACATTTATTTCCCCCAGTTTTTAAAATCCACCCGAGTTATGGTTGCTCGGTTTGGCCAGCTAATCGGTCAAAGTTCTGACCCCAACCAAAGAGGACATAGAAGGACATATGAGTCACACAAAACACTTCCCATATTGTGTTGTGAGAAAAAACGCAGCCCAGACAACCACCACGAGAAAAATAAAGCTAAAAAGTGCTCCTGAATCTGCATACAGACTCCATCAGTTCTTTCTCTGGAGATGGATGGCATTCTTCTTTCTTTCTTTCTTTTGGCCGAGGTAATTGGGGTTAAGTGACTTGCCCAAGGTCACACAGCCAGGAAGTAAGTGTCTGAGATCAGATTTAAACTCAGGTCCTCCTGACTTCAGGAGCTGCCCCTACGGATGGTGTTTTTCATCATGAGCACATTAGAAGTTCCCCGGATCATTGTGCTGCTGCAAATAGCCCGGGCACTCACAGTTAAGCGTCCATGACAGTATCACTATTACTTTGGACACTGGTATCCTGGTTCTGCTTGTTTCACTCTGCGTCACAACTTGTTCAGCCATTCCCCGCTCAATGGGCATCCCCTCAACTTTCACCTTTTTGCCACCCATCACAGACCTTCTGTAAATATTTTTGAACGAATGGGTCTTTTTTGGTTTTCTCTCTTTGGAATACAGACCTGGTTGTGGTGCTGCTGAATAAAGGGTATCCGTGGTTTTCTAGCTTTTTGGACATAGTTCCAAATTTCCCTCCAAAGTGGTTAGATCACAACTTCACCAACAATGCATTAGTTTCCCAATTTTCCCACATCCTCTCGAACATTTGTCATGTTCCTTTTCTGTCACATTAGACATCTGCTATGTGTGAGGTGGTACTTCAGAGTTGTTTTCATTTGCATTTCTCTGATCAATAGTGACTTAGAGCATTTTTTATGTATCTATCAATGGCTTTGATTTCTTCTTTTAAAAACTGCCAGTTTGGGAAGCTAGGGGGCACATTGGATAGAGCCCCAGCCCTGAAAGCAGGAGGACCTAAATTCAAATGTGACATTTGATATCATACTTCCTAGCTGTGTGACCCTGGGCAAGTCACTTAACCCTAATTACCTTAGAGGGGAAAAAAACTGCCAGTTCATATCCTTTGATCATTTATCAATTGGAGAATGGCTCTTATTTTTATAAAAATCAACTTAATTCTCTACATATCTGAAAACTGAGACCTTTTTCAGAGAAACTTACTATACAATTTTTTCATACTTATTATTGTGTATTTATTTAACAATCATATTTCCAGTTTTAGACATCTAATCATGTTAATTGTTTGAGGAAGATCTGTCAAAGCCTCTCCCTTATGTTCTTCCTCTCCTTCCTTCATTCAATCTCCAATTTTAGAAGCTATCTAGGAATCTGGAGAGGTTCAGGATTATCCTTTTTAGGGTCTTCCCAAGTGTTTCATGTGAAACAGCTTCCAAAAAATCCATGTGGCACAGTTCACAAACAACTGAAAATGAACATTCTTTGATACTCCCAAATACAGATATCCTTCTACAAAATTCTCATGCGAAATATCCTCAAGTAGGTCGCTCTTGGTGCTTGCAAAAGACTTTCCCTGAGCCCCCACTCATAAATAAAAAAATAATAAAAATAAAAAAAAAAAGTTTAGATGAAAGGAAAAGAAAATCAAACCGCATTTCAAAAGAAAAACATTTTTCAGTTGTATCTGATTCTTCATGATCCCATTTGGAGTTTTGTTGGCAAAAATACTAGAGTGGTTTCCCATTTTCTTTTCCAGCTTGTTTTACAGATGAGTGAACTGAGGCGAGCAGGGTTGTGAATTGTTTAGGGTCACACAGCTAGGAAGGGTCTGAGGCTGGACTGAACTCAGGGAGATGAGGCTTCCTGATTGCCCAGCGCTTTATCCATTGTGCCACGCATGTGTGGAACCACCAAATAAGAGTTTCTAATTCACAACACACAATGATAATTCACTAAACGGTTTTTCTTATTCTTAAGCCAACCTTGACTGCTTTATTGTGTGATGTGTCCTGACAGTTTGTATAAGATCTTTGTGGATTGTGGGTCCTCGGTCGGAGGCCCCTCTGGTGACTTGGGGTAACCCAGTGGCTACCAACTGAAGAAGTGCTTGCCTATGGACGGAGAAAGACCATGGCCCAAGGATGGCGATAGCTTCAGGGAGTGAGACCCCTTGTGGCAGAGAGAATAGGACTCCCTGATGCTTAGAGTTCAATAACCCAGAAGAGAGCTCCATCTAAGAGAAAGTTCATCACTACTCTGAGAAAGGAGAGGAGGAACTCCTCTGTATGGGTGCGCTTGCCCCTTAGCCCACATACAACTCACCATGGTACTCTAAGCTTGAACCCACTTACCTCAGGGATATGTGTGTTTATGAGCAGAGTGCGCTCCCCAATTTGGAGGAAAAGTTCTGTACCAACCCTTCTTCCTCTAGCAGTTTAGTTAACGTGTTTCTAAAGTGGAGTCTGCCTGACAAATGGAGAGGCCTGAGCTTACTGATGAGGGCTCATGATCAATGCACGAAAAATCCAATCCCACGGGATTTCTCCAGAACCTTGGGTGAAGTTAGGTCCCGGTGACCCAAACTATAACTAGGAGTAGAAGTTGGAGGAGTGGGCCAAGGGGGAACACTACCCTGAAATCCTTGGATCAGCTGCCACAAAGAAACAAGTTCCTGGGAAACTGCCCGATCTTGCTTTGTCATGGATAATGCTGAACTCATGGTCAATATAGTTAGATCCTGAAGGGATCTGAGAGATCTCCCCAGAACATCCCTAGCAAGTGGGTACCAAGTCTCAGAAGTTCTCCCGAGACATCCTGAACTTCCAAATGTTGTACATAGTATTGGGATGTTGTGTCTCAGTGCATAGAAAAAATATTCAGAAAGACGAATTCTAAATCCAGCCCTGCTTCTTCCCAAGTTTTTGAAGCCCTTAAGCTCTCATTTCTTCCTAAGTGGTAGGTAGCTGAGCTGTTCTTTCTCCAACCTGTTAGGTTCTTCCTAAGTGCTAATGAGATAATGAGATATTAGGTTTTTACTAAGTGCTAAGTCGGTACTTAACAATTCTCTAGTTCCGGCCTTTCCTGGGAGTTTGACCGGTGAATTCCTGGGGAAGAGCTTGCATGCTTAGGAGGAGCAAGTTCATTGGTTGAAGTAATTCTTCCCAGAAGCCCTTGCATTATCCCATGCCCATTCTCTGGGAGGATAAAAGAGGGCAGCTCTGGAGGAAAAGAGAGTCTCTGCTCTAGACCAGACTTGAGGCAGCTCTCTGCAGGAAGGGAAATCACTTCTCTGGACAAGGGTTAACGGCAACTGTCTGGAGACAAGGGCTCTCTACAGGAAGAAGAATCTGTCTGAGAGATTTGAGTTGACACAGCAGATCTCCTCCCAGAGAGCGATCGGCAGCTTCTGGAGACAACAGCACGTTACACAACCAACTGGCTAAACCCCAAAGTCCATGACAGGACACAAGCCTTCTGCAAGCATACTTATTAACTGATCCCCTCCACCCCTGTCCGGGGAAGAAATTCACCATTTCTAGCATATGGAATGGGCCAATATGGAGGATGATAACTGACAATCTAATTGTAACTCGGACCAAAGGGAGCCTTGAAGGGAAGGATTGTCCACTGGGGAGCACACCCCCCTTTTTTTTTTCTGAGGCTGGGGGTAAGTGACTTGCCCAGGGTCTCACAGCTGGGAAGTGTTAAGTGAGACCACATTTGAACTCGGGTCCTCCTGAATTCAGGGCTGGTGCTCTCTCCACTGCGCCCCCTAGCTGCCCCCACACCCCTTCTCGAGAGAATCCCTGAATAAAAGACTCTTCTGTCCCTTAAAAGAGCCTTGGTTATCACTCTACTCTGAGGAAGCAATGGGCAATGGCAGCTCCTTCCAGGCTTGCTCCTCAATCCTGCCGTGCTTCCCCGAGCCTTTTCATGACACTACTATGTACAAACAAGCTGTACACTGATGAACTGGAGATAATCAGCAGAGGGAAGGCCCTAGAATTAAGGGAGGGAAAGGAAAGGGGAAGAGAAGCAGCATTTATTAAGCGCCTACTAGACACTATCCTAAATACAAGTATTAACTCGGCTCCCGAAGCACTCCAGCCACCTTTTCTCTGCTCTTGTTCTGTGGGACTTTTTCAATATTTTCACACAGCTGCTTTTTTCCATCAGTGGACTCCAGAGCTCTTTACAGAGCTATCAAGTCAGTGAGCACGTCTATCCCTAGTTTTTTTTTACCATCATTCCCTCTAAAATATTCAATCAAATATGGATTTTTTTTTCCCCTTCATTATTCAGGGAAATCTAATTCATCCTGAGCTCCACGTAGAGGTCTTGGTTTACTCCTATTTGGCAAAAGACATTTTCTTTGCCGGATGGGTCTCCTACACCTCATGCCCTTCCTCAGTGAGCGGGCGTAGGCCAGGCCCGTCTCTCCCTTGTTCCGGCTTTGTTAGGGCTGCCTCATTTCTTGGCTCTCAAACCAGACTTGACTCATCCTGAGCTAATCCTCTCCCTGCCCCCACCCCGCTGCATCTCCCAGGTCCTGCCCTTGTGGAGCCAATTGTACTGACATGTATTTTATTCCCTTCATTTCGTTGAGGTTGGGAAAGGGGACCCCAAAAATATGGGGTCTCACACCGGGGCCCCGAAAGAATGTGCAGGCTTGACTCCATCTCCTATGAAGGGGGAAAGTTTATTGTGACAGTACAAAGTGGGCTTGGATTTCTAAGAAGAAATTAGCCGAGAAAAAGGAGCCAGGAGGCATTTCTCCAGCTTCTGTCATTGATATGCTAATTCTCTGGGGAGGTAGAGAGGACCGAGAGGACCGAGAGGACCGCGGTTCTCCGGGCCGGATTCTGGCCGACCATTTTTTCCGTCAGCCATGAATTGAGGAGTGGGCTTCTGTTGCCCCAGGAGTTTGAGCGGAGGGACCCGCGGAGGCCAGAAGGTTATCTGAGCAGTGATCAGAGTCACTCTGGGTGTGGAGTTTCCCCAAGCGGAAATTCTACAATTACCGACTTCTTGCCGGAGCAGAAGCCCCCCCCCCCATCAGGGGACCACAAAATTTTATTGCATCCCTTCCATTTGCAGAAGCGCAGACTTTGAGAGGGGGAAGGACCCCCCCAATGGTCCTCCACCCCATACAAGTCTGTCATCAATCGGCTCTGCCGGCTCCAGACACCGGCAGAAGTAAGGAGGGCGCCACCCAGCCCCGGCTCCCGCACGCCTGGGCCCCGGCCCAGACCTCCGGGCCGCTCTCCCCGGTGGGCTCCGCCGCCCGCTGCCGGAGAGACGGGACTCTCTCGTTTTATCCCCACGTTCTGGGAAGTGGCCACCGCCCCGGCTGTGGTCCGACTCCGGGACCCCGCCCTCCCGCCCTGCCCCTGCTCCGCGCAGGCTCCCGGCTCCGCTCCGGGACGCACTCTCCCCATCTCAGGACCTGCCCGCAATCGCTCCCAAGGCCAGGGCCTTTTCCGAGGAGTTTGGTCTTCCCATTCCCAGGGTCAAAGTGTTTCAGCTTTAGCATTCGTCCTTCCGGTGGAGGTTACAGACCGCCCCCGAGGCCGAACATTAACTTTCCTGCGGTACACAGGCAGGCGCAAGGGGGAGCACGTAAGCACCTACTATGGGCGAGGCACTCTGCGGGGCCTCTGAAAGCGAGGCCGGCCGAGGCTCCTCCGGCCCCGGAGGCGGCCTCCACGAGCCCATCCAGGCGGAGCCCCTCCTCCCGGCTTGCTCCCGGAGCTCTCCCCAGGCCTCGGGCTCCAACGCCGAGGCCTCCCGCATTCGCGGTTCCTGCCTCCGCTCCGAGCACGCGGGGACAGGTGGCATGACGTCACTCCCGCGCAGGAGCGCGCCGTCAGTTTTCCGGATCTAGTTCACACCCCGCTTCAATATACTCTCATCGCGGGACAGTGCTTGGCTCCGGCACCTTGGCCCCCCCTCCCCCTCTTTCCCCCTCTCCCCCCCGCTATCCCCCCGGGCCAGGATGTCCGGACTTCCTCCCCTGAGCCCCAGGCCTAGCTCCTGCCCATAGCTCACTTCCCACACGCCGGGCGCTGAGCACAGTGACCGGCACGCAGTCGGCGCTTAGCAGGTGCTTGGGTAAACAGAGGTGATGTGACTCCGGGCCCGGTGGCGCCCCCTAGCGGCCCCTACCCGGGGCTTTCGGGCTCAACTTTAACTCTGAACAAAGGTCTAGTTCGGCCCCAAAACTAGCAGGGGCGGGGCGCAGAGACCAGTGGGGACATTTCCGTAACGGGGCCACGGGCTCGGCAGTCTAAGGCTCTTCCAGGCCCGCCGAGGGCCGTCATGCTCTAGGATGGAGCGGGGGCCACTCTGACCATGGCTTCGGTCCCTTCCTTCTGCAGTCTCAGTTTCCACATCTTTAAGATGGGGATGATGACCAAGCACAGACGCCCGCGGGCGGCGCTTCTCGGCGGTAAAGCCCAAGTAGCCTCTGACGCCCCCTGATGGCGGCGGCTCTGCCGTCCGCATCCGCATGCGCATCGCTCCGCCCGCCCGGCCGCCATCTTCCGAGGCTCGTCCCGCGGCGCCGGTGTCGTCTCTCCAGACGGGGAAACGGCCGGGCTGGGGATGGGCCTTGCCTTCTCTCTCTCCTCTCTGTCGTCGCCCTGCCCCCAGTCCCATAGATTTAGCCCGAGCTAAAAGCGCGAATGGAAGCTCATTGAAGGCAGGCACACAGAAGGCGCCTAATCAATCCTCTCCCGGGTCTCCAGAGGGCGTGGCCGCGCAGGACCTCAGCGAGTCCAGCCAGGGCCCCTCTCGCCTCTGCTTCCTGACTTTCCCCATAGGCAGAAAAAGAAAGGAAAAAGTGGGAGCAGGGGGGAAGGCGGGGGCGGGGATGGGGGAGAACCAGGGAGGCGGAGGGCCGAGCAGCTAGAACGGCCGGGGGGCAGGGGGGGTTAACGGCTCAGCCTCTTCGGCTTCCGTTTTTAACGGCTCTCCGTGACGCACTTCCGTTTGGAAAGGGGAGAGGTGGGAGCAGGTTCGCACACGCCGCTAGGGGGCGGGGCTGCAACTGGGGCCGGGCTCTGGGGGAGCCGCCGGAGGAGGGCGGGGTTCGTGAAGGCGAGAACGAGGTTCTTAAAGGGAACGCGCTCCGGAGCCTCCCACGTGCGAACCTGCCCACGCAGGGGTGGGGGCGGGGAGTGGAGCCAGCGGTGGTAGGGCGCGGGCATTTGTCCAGGCCGGAGTCGGAGAAGATGCATTGGAGTCTTCTCCAATGGGGGAGAGGGCTCACTGCGTGCAAGGACTAGGCCGTGGGTTAGAGCCCATGAGGGCTCCCGTTTTTAGGGCTCCTACTATGTGCGTGGCGCTAAGTGCTGTGCTTGGATGCCCTCAAAACCACCCTGGAACGGAGGGCTGGCAATTGTGCCCATTTTACGGAGGGGAAAGTGAAGCCCCGGGGGGGGGGGAGGGGAGGGAGGGGAAGTGAAGGGGGGAGAGTAACTTGCCCGGATCGCTTGGCTAATAATAAGGGTCTGGGTCAGATTCTAACTTGAGATCTTTTGGGTGGAAAGACGAAGAGCCGCCGTGTTGAGCGGGCAGAAGACCGCAGAAAAGACCCAAAAAACCACCTCGGAAGCCCCCTTGGGCCCCTCCACCCCGCCCCCTCTCAGTGGTTTCTGTGACCGGCTGTATCTTCCTCCTGCCTGTGCTAGCCGCGGATGGCCCGTGCCTGGTCCCGGGCCCAGCCTTCCCGCTCCCCAGTCACGAGGTCGTTGCTCCGAGTCTCTTGGGGATGGCTTTGGGCACCCGCGGGATTCCCCCCTCCCCCCTCGGGTGGCCCCCGCTGCCCTCTCGCCTCCTCTCCGGCCCCGCCCCTCCTGAAGCCCTGCAGACTCCCTGCTTGTCCAGAAGGGAGGTGCCGGACCGTCACTTGCCTGGACAAGTCCCGTCCCCTGCCTCAGTTTCCTCAGCTGTAAAATGAGCTGGGGAAGGAAAGCGCAGCTTCTCCATCTCCGCCGCTGACTGCAGTCACTCCCGGTGCTCCCTGCTCCCTCCAGAGCAGGAAAAGCCCTTTTTAGTTCCTTCCATCCTGGTCCTTCCGACCTCTCCAGTGCGCCCCCGATCACCGCCGGTCTCCCAATCCCACTTTATTCCGGCCTGGAAATGCCCCTTCTCACCTTCTCCGCGTCCCTGGGGGCCTTCCCCACCCCTTTAATCCAGCGCCTCCCCTCGGGCCACCCTGGTGTGCCTGTGACCTCCCTCCGGACCGCGACCCGAGAGCGGGGCCTGGCCGCCTTCGATCTCTGACTCAGCATGTGTCCGGCACACAGCAGGTGCTTGTCCGTGTTCACCGACTGGCGACACCCGAACAGGTGGAAGGGCTCTGGATCTGGGCCAACCGCGGGGGAGCGTTCAGTCCACAACACCCCCAGCTGAAGGGGAGCACCTCCGAATGCGAGCCTGGGGACAGCTTCTGGTGGGGCAGAGCCTAGGCCAGTAGCCGGCGAGCGATGCGAGGAGCCAAAGGCCTCCGAGGATGCACCGAGGATGCACCGTGGCCATATCCAGACAAGAGCCCCTGGTGTGGGCCGATTGGCCGTGCTGGAAAGTATCTGGCTGATGTCCAGCGAGCGCTCCAGAAATCTCCACTTCTACGCCTTTTGGAACAAAGTGTCATGCTGAACCCCGAATAACAGCCCATAGGGGATATGTGTGAACTCTGAATAGAAAAAAATCAACCCCCCTCCCCCCATGAGGACTGGGAAAATTGAGTCAGGAAAGCTCCGACTCCCCTTCACATTCCATCGTGACACCATGAAGGACAGAGAAGAAAAACAAGGATCAGGTGCCGGCCACTGACTCCCCTGGCTGGAGCTGCGTTATCTCTCTCCCTGCCTCTGCCCAAGGTCGGCCGAGTCACAACCCAAAACGCTGCAAATACCAAGTTAACTCCTCGCCCCCTGGAGTAGACTACAGCTGTAAAATGGACTGATGACATTCTCCCCCCAGCTAAAACCCCAGGGAATCCCCTGCCTCAGGTCCTCGGGACCAGTGGTTTTTGGACAAAAGTCCCCTTTCTGTCGGCAAACCAGTCTCTGCCTTGCCTCAGTTTCTCTGGCATGACAAAACCACAGAAACAACTCGAGGAAACTGCACTGTCCTCAGAGGGAAAGGGAGGAGCTCCCAGAGAACCTGCAGAAAAAAAGGAGTCGAAGGCAGAAACGCCCCCCAGAGCAGCTCACAGGCGCAGAGAGAGACGGACCCAACGCCCGCCCCACGCGGGGGACAAAGGTGGAAAGAGCTCTGACTGGCCACAGCTGCAGCCTTGAAGGACATCTCACTTATGTCGCTGCCGAGAGATGGAGGAAGGATCAGTGAGGGGAAATGAGGGAGCCCGGAAGGAGGGCGGCAGGACTGCCACCGGTTCCTGCTGGGACTTCCATTCGGAATCCTGGGACGGTGGTGACCGGAGATCACGTGCCGCGCACGGCCCAGCGGACCTCCGGGGACCATTATGTTCCAGCCGTTTTAGGAGACATCTGTGGCAGGCTCAGGCCGGGGAGGACGGGGGTTAAGGCTTGAAGTCTCTCGGTGAAGCTGTTAACCGGAAGGCAAACATGGAGCCGCTAGATGGCTCACTGAGTAGAGTTGGAGCCAGGAACATTCAAGTTCAAATCCTTTGTCACATACTTGACAGCTCCCTCCGTTTTCTTAATTGTTAAATGGGGATAACAGCACTGCAGCCCAGGGCTGCTGGGAGGGTACAATGAGATCTTATTTATAAAGCCCTTTGCGAACCTACGTAAATGCCAGTTCTTACCTCCTCGTGGGAGCAGCACAGGAGGGTCAGCGTGATTTGAACCTATTCCTGCCTGTTCCAGGCTGCAGACAAGCCTGCCCACACCCCCACCCCTGGACCAGCCAGGTAGCCCGCTCAGTAACCCGCAGGAAGATGGAGGCAAGTGTGGCGGTCCCGCGCCAGGCTACGTGGCCAGGTACTGCGCCAAGTAACACGACCTAGCCCTGCCTCCATGGATCTTAGGTCTTGATGGGGGAGGGACCCATCAATAACTGGGTCCATATAACACGGAATGGGCAGCAGGAAGGGCACTAGCAGCTTTGGGGCTGGGGCTGGGAATGGTCGCCCCAGAAAGTGGCCCTTGAGCTGAGTAGAGTTTGAGAAAAGGGGTAACTAAGTGTGCAGTGGGTGGAGAACTTGCCCTCCCCCTCAGGCACTTAACACTTACCAGCTGTGTGACCCTGGGCAAGTTGCCTGACCCAGATTGCCTCAAGAGGAAAAAAGACCCCAAGGGTCCTGATCAAGACTTGAAGTGCCAATGGGGGGACGTTGGTCCCGAAGGGAAGGGTTGCCCCTGGAGTTGAGTGAGTGTGTGTGTGTCTGGGGGGCAGGGACGGGGGTCACAGTCAGAACTGGGCTTTGAGAAAGTCACTTTGGCCACTTGGGAGGATGGGTTGGAGCAAAGGCAGGGGAGCAATTAGGAAGTGATTGTACTAGTCCAGGCGAGAGTTGAGGAGGACCTGCTCCTGAGTGCGGCCCTGAAAGGGAACCTCCTGAGAGCCTCCATATGGAGAAATAAAGCTCCAGAAATTGACCCTCCAGTGTCAGGAGGTGGGAAGGGTCACTGGGGGCCCCGTGTCCACTCTGTGTGCCAGGAATTGTGCTATTGAGAATACAAATGTCGACTGGCAGGGGGCTGATCTGCGATCGGACTCCTGCTCTCTGTCCAGCCCCCCAGAAAACTGAGTCCTCTGAGGGCAGAAATGGCTTCGCGGTTTGTGTCGGGCACAGAGCGGGCTCTTCCTGACTGCTCCGGGCCTTGCCCTCACTGACCTGGACCTGCTCCTCTCTGAGTCCTTCGTCTTCCTCATTTCCCCCCAGTGTAATGTTCTTCTCTAAAATGTAATGTTCTCTGGGAGCAGGTTTCTTGGGGGGCTTCTGGAGGCAGCCTTAGTTTCAGTTCAGTGTAATCTCCCCGAATGCATCCAGGGATTAAAGTCCAGATCCTTTATTTTCTCCTTCAAAGTCTTGTCTCTTTTCCTGGGCCCAGTTAGCTCTCTTAGAGGCCTGTCTCTCTCCTTGGTTTGGAGAGCTTAAGCGGCCTTCTCTGGCTTGTGAATCTCCTCCACTGAATCCTGGCTCTGAATCTCCCAGAGTCCAAAGGTTTCTGCTTCAGCCTCCAGCCACAACCAAGGTGGAAGGTGGAATGAATCTGTCTCTGCTCCGAGAGTGGGCTTGTCCTCGAGAGCTCCTCCTTAGTTATGCTCTCTTCAAGGTGTGAATCTTGAGGAATTATTATAAGTACTAAGTACATGTCAAGTAGAGAATCACTGTCTCCTCGATTCCACTCAGTACCTTGTCTCAAGTTCTGGCCCATAACGTCTCCTTGTAGGATCAGCTCAATCATACTGAACGGTGCTCAGATAATTATTGTCTCTATCCATTCCACTTTCTTAGTACCTTGTAAGAATCGTACCAGCCCGGCCTTACTGCTGGCTCCCATCCAAGGCCAGCCTCCTCAGCAGAGAGGCACCCAGTGCCCCGGGTTTGCCATGGCCGGGAGAGGTCGCTGCATGGCTCTAACTGGGCTTCTTGTCCAGCCCGGCCGGGTAGCCGAGGAGGGGAAGGGAGGCAGCGCCTGGCAGAACGCCTCCTGAGCCATCCTCCCTTCCCTTCTTTCCCCATCTTCTGCCTTCCCTGTTTCAAAAGTTTCTGTGGCTAAACATCCACCCCACAGAAGCCAAGCCCCTTCACCCGCTCCCACCAGAGCGTCTGTTCCCTCGGCCCCCCCTTTGAGAGTTGGGGGTCACCCTGAGCCTGACATCAGACATGGGAATGGGGCTCCCTGGTGCTCTGCACAATGAATGGCCATTCCCAGGGACACCGTCTTCCTGGCACTTCATGGACCCCAGCGCGAGATGTGCAGTGCCAGCTTTAGAGGCCAAGAGAGGCTCCTGCCAGCCTGTCCGAAAGCCCCGTCAGAGGGGGCAGGAACAGGCTGGGTCTGTGGTGGAGGAGGGCCGCGGCCACCCACATTCTCACTGGTGCTCCCCACGATGTGGCCTGGGAGGTAGCAAGGGAGGAGAGTCCTTCAGAAGCAGGAGGATTCTGGGGAGGATAACCTTGGGGGCACAGGCCCCTGGCCAGACTGACTGGGGCTCTCCATACAGGACTTGCTGAGGGTCAAGGTGATGGAGGAATGGGGGAGAGGCGGGAGCTGGGTGAGTGTAGAGGGGCTGAGAATAAGGGCAGGAGACAGATGGCAGGACGGGGGCAGAGGCTGCGAAGGCGGCGCGTGCTGGGAGGCCCAGTGGCTACAGCATCCACCTGGAAGCAGAGCCGAGTGCAAATCCAGCCTCAGTGCTTTCGATGCCCAGTGACCCTGGACAAGGCACTTACCTTCTCTGCCTCAGCTTCCTCGTCTGTAAAATGGAGATGTGAGCTATTGTAAGGTGCTGTGTCTGGCCCATAGTCATTGTTATTGTTGTGGGGGTGAGGTGGCCGGGCCATAAGGACAGGGGGCTCTGCCTGGGTGGGAAAAAAGGGACTCGGGGGCCCAGCTGAGGAGGGGCTGCTGCAGGTGCTCCCGGGGTCAAGGTCTCTGCAGAACAGGATGGGACTGGACACGGGCTGGGCGGTCCTGGGGCCCTGGGCTCCCGGTTGCAACTGTTGCAGAACAGGTTTTCCTCAAAGCCGCCCTCTGCCTGGTGCCCATTGTCGGGAAGGCGGCAGTGGAGGAGGAGGGGGAGGAGGAAGGAGGTGGGAGGAGGAAGGGGAGCTCCCGGCCAGCTCCTTGGGTTCCCACGATCCCTGGCACCAGCACACCGCAGAGACCTCCCCTTTGTGGGAACGGCCCCAGATCCTCTGTCCTGAGGCCTGGGCCGAGGCGGGGGCTGGGGGGGAGGGGAGAGGGGGGCTCCGATATCTGAACCTAGGATCCCTGCCCCCTCCCTGGCCACACAGAGGCCTTTGTTAATATTTACCCAGAGCCCGGAGCCGGGAGGCCGTGACTTACAGATAAGTGGCAGGGAAGGAACAGAGTGCCCAGGCCCGGAGACTGCCAGTGACCCGGCTTCCCCTAGTCCTGGGGGAGCCTTTCCCAGGGGCCCCTGGCCGCCCCTCCCCCTCCCCAGCACTGCTGATGGGGACTGGAGGTGACCGAGGCCATTCCTCAGGCCCCACAGCACGCAGGCCGGGATATTGTCCTTGAGGCAGCCAGGAGATGCAATGGCTACAGCCCTGAGCCTGGAGTCGGGAGGACTCTATCTCAGCTGTAAAATGGGATCACAATAGCACCTCTAGGGTTGTGTGGCTGGCACACTGGAGGTGCTTAATATATGCTCATTTCTTTTCTGGGCTCCAACTTCACTCCTAGGGAGCTCCAGGTACCCCAGTCTCTGGGGGGCCAGTTCTAGGGTTTCCCAGGGGCTCTGCAGACAGTGTGAGCAGTGACTTCCATGGGCTGGCCAGGGCTCCAGAGCTGCCCAAGTTCCCAGCACTGCTCAATGGGCTTCCTCTAGGCAGATTGCCTGGGATTGCCCCAGAGGGGGACCGCGGGGGGAGGCCGTCCTGGGGAGAGCAGCCCCCCCATTTCTCTCTCCCAGGGTCATGTGGCCCGTGGTAGCAGCTTTGCGGCACACATCTGTGCCTTGTCAACAACTCTCCCCTTCAGCCTGCTTTGGGCCTGGTGGTTTCCCATTCTCCCCAAGCCCTAGACCCTGATGCTGGAAGTCAGGCCTCGGACCCCTTGAGGGAAGGGGCTTTCCCAAGACTGCTAGTCCAGCCGGGAGGAGGGCCCCGGCTCCTTCCATCCCCCCCATGCTTCTTGCAGGCAGGTGACCCCGACAGCGCTGCCTGAGCTTCCCCCCTTCTCCAGCTCTGCCCACAGAGGGCACCCCTGCTTCGGGCAGATGGCCGTAACTGGCCGAGACGCCCACCTGGCCCCGAAATCCCCATCCTCCCGAGCCCCTCCGCTCCTCCTCCTCTGAGTGGCTCAGCTAGAATGAGCCACCCAAACCCAAGACATTCTGGAACACAAGGACCCCCAAAGACGCGAGTTCCAATCCCTCCCCTTCTGATCCTGCTTTGTGCCCTGGGCCGAGGCTTCCTGCTCCAGCCTGTGAGATGAGATTGGACCACCCGAGGGGAGGCTTCTGTTAGGACTGTGGGAAGAGCCCCCTGGGATTCATCCCTTCCCCTTCCTCCCCATCCCCTTCTCAAGCCCCCCAAAGCCCAGGCTGTTTTCTCAGGGTCAGACTATTGGTCACCTCCTCATTGGGCTTCCCACCTTCATTAAAGGTTTAACAACTGGGGCAGACTCAGGGGTCCCTGTCTCAGCCGGAAGCAGAGGAGGGGCTGCCAGCTTCCCCTGAAACCCCCCTCTGTGGAGCCCTTCCTCCGGGCTGTCTGCCCTGACTGCACCAGCCTGGGCCCCGCTTCCTTCCTCCTGGCCTATAGGCTCTCCCTGTGCACTTCCCACAGTCCTTTGAGGAGTTTTCTCTCCCCATTTTCTATCTTTATCCCCCCAGGATATAGGAGCACTTTGCCTTCTACGTGTCTTTGGGGGTGCGCCCTTGTGCTTGCACCTAGCCAGAGAGTACCGACATGGGGGACAGCCGCCGGTGGAGCCCAAGCCGAAGTGAGAGGGAGGATGGGGGAGGCCAGGGCGTACTGGGCAGTTCTTCTGGCAGATCTTTCTCATCTCTGGCCAGGGGGAAAGAGGTTCAATTGAACTCAATTTTCCAAGCATCAATTAAATGCCTACTGTTTACATGGAACTGTGCTGGGCCCTCAAGGTACAAACCATGTCTCTGCCCCAGCCGGGGGGAGAGCTCAGCGTGGCCACAGAAGCATCTGGTAGGAGGGCGAGATCTCCAGACAGGAAGGGCCACTGCACCCATCCACACACCGGGAGGGCAGGTTTATCGAGTGTCTGCCATGGGGAGGTGCCGGGCTACCCGCTGCACAGATATGATCTCAGCCGATCTCCACAAGTCTGAGGGAAGTGCTGTTGTTATCCCCGTTTTACAATTAAGGAGACTGAGGCGGGCGGCGGTCACCCAGCTGGGCTCCTCGGATCCGGGGCCTGGCCACCCCGCCAGGGAGAGCAGGAGGTCGCTTGCCTAACGGTGCCCAGGCAGCCAGCAGCAGGCCTGGGCCGAGCGGATGCTCAGTCTTCCTCCCTGGACAGTCCCTTCTGCGGCCCCAGGACATTGGGCCTGGGATGTGGCCTTGCCCTCAGACTCCAAACCCACGTCTCTGGCTGGGGAGGGCTCCCTGGGGGCGGAGGGAGACCCCCACCCCGACTCTGCCCCTGCCCGCGCTGCTTCCTGGGAGCTGCCACGGGCTGAGCCGCTGCCTTGCAGGCTCTCACTGGGGACCCAGCCGAGGCCAGCGGTGTGGCCGGGCCGGTTAGGGGTCAGCACCCGGAGGCAGGGACGGTCCTGGATTTCCATTCCCGACTGTCCCTGAGTAAGGGAGGGCTCAGGAGGGTCAGCGCCAGGGGCCAGGGGTCCAGATTAAGGCTCAGGGGCCCACATTGGGGGAGGCCACAGAGGCCTGGGAGAGAACTCCCCCCTGGGGCAGCCCGGGCCCAGAAGCACAGCCCAGGGGGAGCCCCGGTTCCCTAGAGGCGGCTCTCCCCGGAGGTGACAGCGGCTGGGCCGGCTCCCAGAGGCAGAGCTCGCCCAGGGCACCGGCCATTGGTTTCCCAGCAGCCCAGTCAGTGCCCGGGCTTTGCAGCAGTGGAGGGGAGGAGGAGGAGGGAGAGGTGGGGAGGGAGGAGGGGAGGAGGGAGGGCGGGCCCAGAGGACCGGCCACCGCAGGGGGGGCGGGAGGGGGCAGACGCCCAGCCCAGCCGTGCCAGTGCAGACTCCGGGCACTGCCGGCCGCAGGCACGACAGGTGAGGTCTCCAAGGTGTGTCCAGGTGAGTCCTGGGTTGGGATGCCGCCACAGGCCGGCGCCGGGGGAGGGAGCTGGGGTTCGGGGTCCTGGACCCCCCATCCCCCCGTTGGGTCCCTGGCTCTCCCGGGGCAAGGGCTGGAAGAGTGGGACTGGGGGGGCCGCCACGAGGCCTGGGGGGCACCCGCCTCAGGGTCCTGCCCGATCCTCCCGCCCCCTGCGGGCCCCTGGGCACGGCCCCGCTCCCCGAGGGGGAAAGGAGACTGTGAAACATTAACGGCCGGAGACACGTGAGGGGGGCCGGGGCCAGAGAGCGGAGGCGCAGCGGGGAAGGACGAGGGGGGGGGCGGGCGGCGAACCTTCGCATCCCTGTCGCCGCCGTTTCCCGAGGCTCCGGGGAGAGGCACCCTCCTCGCCCCCCCCAGCAGGGGCTGGGTTCCCTGTCCCCCGCCCACTCCTGAAAGTTCTCCGAAGGAGCCGTGGGGACAGAAGGGCTGGAGTGCGAGGGTCAGTCCGTGGGGGGGGTGAGGGCCCGGAGCGGGGTCGGCCTACGGAACCTCCTCAGGAGGGCCGCTCCCGAACCGCATCCCAGAGGCTTTGGGGGTTCCGGAGGGGAGGAGGGAGGGGGACGGGAGAGGGAGGAGGAGGAAATCACCGGCCTGCTCCGGGAAGTCTCAGAAAACTTCCTGGGGCGGGAGAGAAAGCGCAGCCCGAGGGGGGGGGGGGGCTTCCCTCCGAGGAGGAAGGGAGGGAGCCCCGGGGCCGGGGTTTGGGGAAGGGGAGGCCAAGCTGGACCCCCCCCCTTCCTTCCCCGAGGGATGGATGGAAAGGGGCGTGGCCCACTCCCCCGGCCCACCTGCTCCCCGGGCACCGCCCCCCGCGTTTCCGAGGGGCCCCCGGTCCGCGCCGGCTTTGGGGAGCAGGGGGCGCGCCCTGCCCAGCCTTCCCGCCCCGGCGGCCCGGAGGCCCAGAGGGAGGGGGCCGGCGTGGGAGGGGGCGCGGGGGCCGGGCTGAGCTTCGGGGCAGGAGCGCGCTGGAGCGTGAGCAGGAGGACGCGCGGACCCAGACGCGGCACGGGCGCTTCCCTGTGCGCTGGGTCCAGCGCCGCGGGCGGCGGGCGGGAGGGACCGGCCCGGGGCCGGGGGGCCGCGGGGCGCTCGGGGCTCCCTGCGGAGCTCTTTAACGGGAAGGGACCGGGAGGCTTCCCTGCCCTGGGCCCGGCGCTCCGCGCCCTCCCTGGGGGCCAGCTCGCGCTCCCGAGGTCGGCCCGGGATTCCTCCGGCGCGTCCGTGTGTGACATTGGGTGTGACATTGTGTGTGAGGGTATGTGACGCCACATGCGCTTCGGAGACCCCGGGGTCCTGCCGGGCCTGGCTCTGCCCTCCCCTTCTGGCCCTTCTCCATCCGGGGCTGCGGCTGGCGGGGCTCCTGAGTCACTGACGGGGCATCTCCTGCCCTCCCGGCTCTCCCTGGCCGGCCGCCCTTCTCAGAGTCTTTTCCCGGCCCTCCCCCAGATCTGGGGGCGCCCCGGGGCAGGAAGCTGGGGGCTTCTTGGCGCCTCCTCAGCCTGACATTTTTCACGCACAAAATGAAATCGTGGCCTCCCCAAGGCTGAAATGGGGTCGGAATCCTTTGAAGTGATTCTCCCGCCTCCCCCTCCGCTTCCCCCCACCCCAGGGCCCGGGCCAGGGCATCTTGCCCTCCCGGTCTCTGGGTCCGGTCCTGATCTCCCCCAGCTCAGATGGATTCAGTGAGCGCCTTAGCAGCCGTGGGCGCCTTAGCAGCCGTGGGTGCAGGCAAAAATGAACGGCAGCTTCTGCCTGCAAGGCCCTTCCCTTTTACCGGGGGATAGTCTCGGCTTTCAGGCAGGGCCAGTGTCCTCTGGACAAATGGGGAAGGGCTTTGAAGCCAAGCTGAGGAGAGAGCACTGGGGAGCCATGGGATGTTCTTGAGCAGGGGAGTGAACTGCTCAGGTCCCAGCTTTAGGAAAAGCCCTTGGAGAGTCAGGGAGAAGATTAGGAAAGCATCACCACAACAGGCGGGAGAGGTGAGCAGGGCATGGAATAGCTGTGTGAGCAGATGGAAGGGGAGGGAGGGGAAGGTAGAATTTTCCAACGATTGGATGGGGGGAGGGGGGGTTGGGAGGGGGAGGGGAGGTTAGGAGAGGGAGGGGGGGGCTCAGTACCAGGTCTCCCTCCCAAACACAACCCCGAGTCCTGCTTCCTTTCCCCAACCTCTTGAACTTCTGTCTCTGTTTCTCAAGGACACGGCCTCATTCTGGCCACTATCTCAGCCTCCAGTGTCCTTCACAATCTGGCTCCCACACGCAGGCAAGAAACATTTATCAGGGCCTCAGGTGTGCCGAGCACTGGGGATACAAGGGGAGGCAAAGGACAGTTCCTGCCCTCAGGGAGCTCCCAGGTTAAGGGAGACACAGAGCTCCGCAGCCATCACTGGGGAGGACCGACCCAGGACGGCCCCTCTCTGCCGGCCTTTTTGCTGCCCCCCCCCCCGGGGCTTCTGTCCCTCCTGCTGCCGTCCTCCATGCCTTAGCATTAGCCTTAGGATTCTTGAGATTCTTGAGAATCTTTAAGCTGCCTCCAGGAAGCCTCCCCTGCTAGCCCCCCTCTGAGGCTGTTTGTAAAGCCTGCTGGCATTGATCTGTGGAGCTGTCCTCCTTGGGAGTTCTTGGTTCTCATTTATATACCATGGTAGTGTTGTCTACACAGCATGTCCCCTTTCTGGAGTTCTTTGTTCTCATTTACATAGCCTGGTGGTGTTGTCTACACAGCCCCCCCAGTTCTTGGTTCTCATTTACATAGCCTGGTGGTGTTATCTACACAGCCCACCTCTTGGGAGTTCTTGGTGGAGTCTGACCGGCTCAGTAGATCTTGATTAGTTTGCCGAGCCCGGGTCCACTGCAGGATTTGCTCCTGTGGGCGGGTCGCCATTTTGAGCGAATGCTTTGCCACTTTTGGGGGGCTACAGCCTCTCATCCTGAGCCCGTGACGGCCTCCCGCCGAGCCCCTGCTGCCTCTGCCCCAAGCTGTGCCCGCTGCCGCATCTTTATTTATGTGGGTCCTCAGAGAAGCCTGTTTCCCCCACTGTAGACCACCCCTGGCTTCCCTGGAGGTCAGTGCAAATCCTACCTGGGAGAGCAGAGGGGAGGCCTTAGGTTGGGCAGGCGCCAGCAGAGAGGAGGCCCTGGGAGGCAGGGGGCAGTGATGAGGCCGGGCAATGACCCCTGGCCCAAAGGATCGATGGGGAGATGGGATGTGAGCCTTCCCCTGGGCCAGGCTGCCCAGAAGAGGCCGGCCGGGGGGGCAGCAGGGGCCCCCCTCCTGAACTCTCCCCACTCTCCCCAGGCCTTGGAGAAGCTGAACCTCTTAAGCCTTGGGCTGAGCCCCCCCAGCTTCCACTTGCTTCCCCCGACCTTGAGGCAGTTTCTAAGAGGGGGGAGCTTCCTGAGGCCCTGGAGCCCCTTGCCCAGCCCTTTTTTGGGCTGGGGGAAGGAGGTGCAGCTCCCCAGGGGAAGGGAGCCCCAGGGGCCTCGTGGGCAGAGAGAGACCCTTCCCTCAAAGGAGGGAGAGAAGCCTCGGGACCACATCCTGCCTTTGTCACATGTGGTGTCTGGTGCTGAAATCCAGCCCGGGGAGGGAGTGGGCTCTGGGGTCCCCTGGACCCCCTTCTTGCCCTCAGAGGGGTTCCCTTTGCTGCCTGGCTCAGCGGCAGCCCAGACTCCGCAAACATTGACCATGGCAGGGGGCAAAGACTGGGTTAGACGTTCTTCAGCTCGGGGAAGGGGCCCATCGTCACTGGCGGGGCACAGGGAGAGCATCGGAGAAGAGCAAAGGGCCATGTTAGAGAGGGGAGCACCATCAGCAGGGAAATCCGGGAGGCCTCCTGAAGGAGGGGGCAGGGGGGGAGGGACCCGTCTGAACCCTGCCATTAACACAGGAAAACTGTGGGGACCCAGGAAGGGAAGGCTGGGAGCATGTCAGGAATGCAGGGGGAGACTGGGATTGAGCCAGAAAGCTAAACTGTAGCCAGATTGTGGAAGCCGGGGAGGGGGGGCGGGGGGAGTTGGGACGGGGGAGATGGAGGAACCGGAACGGGGCTGGGGGGATCAAGGACACCCAGGCTGTGACCATGAATGAGGGAGAGCGGGGCCAAGGCCATGTAGCCCACGGGTGAGCAGGGAGGAGGGCCAGGGCCGGATCCCAGCGCCCCCGCCTCCGGCCTCCCCCGCCTCCGGCCTCCTCGTGGCCACCTCCCCCAGCCTGACTTCCCTGGGATTGCTTGATGGAGTTCTAAAGCTCCCGAGGGGGGCAGGGCCCCAGACCAAGGAGGTTTCCGCAGTAAGGAGCTCGAGGAAGAGGATGGCCAATGAAAGCGCAGCCGTCTCCCAAGTACTAGCGGCCAGGTCCCCTGCAGCTTCCGGCCTGCCTGCTTCTCCTTCCCTCTGTTTTCTTCTTCTCTGGGCAGCCGAACGCAGCCGGCCTGGAGTCAGGAGGACCCGAGTTCAAATCCCCCCTGGCTAACTGTGGGACTCTGGGCAAGTCATGGGACCCCAATTGTCTCAAGCCAAAACAGACCAACCCCACAATCTTCCCACAACCGATCGCTACCTCCTTCCCCCAAGCGCAAACCCAATGACCCGATGCCCCACGGGCTGCTCCGGCTGCCCTGTCCGGGCCTTCTGTGGCGGGAGGTCACTGGCCGTGGCCCGGGGCTGGTCAGCGGGCACGGTCTCAGGCGCTCCGAGGCCGTTTGCTTGTTCTGTTTCTGCTCCCTTGACCGCACCAGCTCGGCCCTTCACCATCGCTCATGGCACCGTGATGGTCCCTGGCATTCACAAACTGCAATTGGTTCGGTTGCTCCCCAAAGGAGAAAGATGGGGATTTAAGTCCTTCGCCAAAGATCGCCACGAGTCTCCCCCTCCACTCGTGTCTGACCAGGCCCCGCTGGGCCTCCTCTGTAAACTTCTGTGGCTGCAGTCCTGTTCAGCTGGAGCTGCCGTGGATGAGCCACCAGGGCACAGCGACAGCAAAGAGAGTTCCTAGGACCCCTCTCCCCAGCCCCTGCCAGATCCCCTCCATTCCTGATCCCCGCCTTGCGTGTGCCCCAGCCTTCTCCGATGCATCCACGGGGCGTTCCCCTATATGCCCTATGTGCCCCTTCCACGTTCCCCATCGGCAGCTTTGGTTCAGAACCCCTGGAGACTTTCAGAAAGGGACCAGCAGCCACTGAGACAGCTGGACTTCCCAGTGTGGACCTTGCCTTTCCCCTCCTCCCTTCCTCTCAGCACCCCCAACTCCAATGTAGGGTCCCCCAAATATCTCTTCGGTCCACTACCACACCGCCACTCGGGTTCAGTGGCTTTCCTTGTTGTAGAGTTCGCCTCCTGCTCCTCCTCGCCTTCGAGGCCAAATAATGTTCTCCCGGGCATATAGCGCCCTCCTTATCTGCACGCTCCCCGTTCTGGGTCACAGCTCTGAAGAGGCGGCAGGCGGAATGATTCTGAAGAGAGACAAAAGCAGAACTAGCCCCTGTCCTCGACGGGGCTGCCATTCCCGGTCAGGAAACGCTGTGTACACTGATCACGAAACGGCAATGAATGGGAAGAGTCACCCAAGAGAAGGTTCAGACCCACCTGGAAGGCCTGCCCGGGTTGGCTTTAGAGCTGAATCCAGAAGGGGGCGGGAGCTCTGAACGGCCAAGGCAAGGGAAGGGCGGTCCAGGCACTGAGGCAGCCGGTCTGGGCAAAAGTCTGAAGAGAGGACATGGAAGTAGTTGCAGAGAGCACAGCTGGAACAGTGCTCACGTTAGCAAGCTCACAGAGCGACCGGCGGCCAGACTCGAAAGCCCTGAAGTTTGAAGGTTATGCTGGAAGTTGGGGTGCTGGGGCATTCACAGAGGGGATGATGGCTCAGAAAGTGGTCTGTGAGGACAGTCCCTCAGTAGCTGTGAGGGGCAGGGATTGGCCTGGGGGGAGGCTCCAGGCAGGGTAGGAAGGCTCTCCCATGGTCCAGAGAGGGGCGTCAGAGGGCCTGAGGGAGGCACTGCCTGTAGGCAGACAGAGAAGGGAGACCCACATAAAAGATGGACACCGCAAAAGAAGCTTAGAACCTGACTGGACACATGAGTGAACAAGAGCCAGAAAGGAAAATGACCCTGAGTTGGGGGATGGGGGACTGCTCCCAGGCTAGTTAGGGAAATGGTTGACTGGGAAGAGTGAGGCAAGGGCCCATTAACGGGGGAGCCTTGATGTTTCTCCCTTGCGAGCTTGTGGTGCTTGTCCAGTTGTTTGTCTTTTCTGAATCTCCGTGATTCTGTTGGGATTTTTCTTGGAAAAGATAGTGGAGTGGTTTCCATTTCCTTCTCCAGATCATTTTATAGACCGGAAAACTGAAGTGTCTGAGGCTGGATTTGAACTCGGGTCTTCTGCACGCTGTACACTATGGCGTCACCTAGTGGTCCCGGGCTAACTCAGTTTGGTCCAATGGCCTACTTTGTGTGAAGAACTCTTTGAACCCATCCTCCGCACTGTAGATCGCTCTAGGCTCCATAACATTTGCAACTTGGATAAGCATCTGATCCCTTCCTTTATCCCAGTCATCTATAAAAACATGGCACAGCCCGGAACCAGCACAGATTTCCGGGGCACTCCATTAGAGACCTTCCTCTGGGGTGAGCCATTAATGACTGCTCTTGAAGCCAGATCTGCCTCTGCCCAGTGCAGCATTGCAGAAGTGAGCCTCTCTGACATTTTTCACAGTCGTAGCATCAATTTTAAGAAATGCTTGACTAATGTCTAGGTAAACTAGGTAAAAATTAGGTAGACCTGCCAGCACAGGAGCTGCCCCCAAAAGGACATTCTCTGCTCTCGTTGGCTCTTGAAGAAGACACATGGACTCTGGGCCTTTTTTCTAGATGTTCAGTACTCAGTCATCCTGGGATCTTGTCCGATCCCATTGGCCTGGAGTTAGCTTGATTTCATCCACTTTGCTTTTTCACAGTTGGGAACGCCTGTGCTCTCCTCCCAAAGTAGGACTTCTGCTCTCCTGGCTTTTTCCTGGATCACTAATCAAAAGGGGCTCAGCCATCCCTCAGCTCTTTGAGGAGCCAGGAGGGAATTTATCTATATATCTTTTTCTTTCTCTTTTTCCTTCCTTCCTTCCTTTCTTTTTCCTTCCTTCCTTCCTTCCTTCCTTCCTTCCTTCCTTCCTTCCTTCCTTCCTTCCTTCCTTCCTTCCTTCCTTCCTTCCTTCCTTCCTTCCTTCCTTCCTTCCTTCCTTCCTTCCTTTCCTTCCTTCCTTCCTTCCTTCCTTCCTTCCTTCCTTCCTTCCTTCCTTCCTTCCTTCCTTCCTTCCTTCCTTCCTTCCTTCCTTCCTTCTTTCCCTCCTTCCTTCCTTCTTTCCCTCCTTCCTTCCTTCTTTCCCTCCTTCCTTCCTTCCTTCCTTCCTTCCTTCCTTCCTTCCTTCCTTCCTTCCTTCTTTCCCTCCTTCCTTCCTTCTTTTCCTCCTTCCTTCCTTCTTTCCCTCCTTCCTTCCTTCCTTCCTTCCTTCCTTCCTTCCTTCCTTCCTTCCTTCCTTCCTTCCTTCCTTCCTTCCTTCCTTCCTTCCTTCCTTCTTTCCCTCCTTCCTTCCTTCTTTCCCTCCTTCCTTCCTTCTTTCCCTCCTTCCTTCCTTCCTGCCCTCCTGCCTTCCTGCCTTCCTGCCAGAAGTGTAAGGTGTCTGGGGCCCCAGGTCCTCCTGACTTCAGGCTGGGGCTCCACCCACTGCACCACCCAGCCGCCCCTGTTCCATTCCCTTATTCGTTCAATTGTTCATTGTGCCATGAGCGCCTTCTGGTCCCCAAGCCTGCGCATTAACAGAGCCTGGCACTGGAGTCTGAGTTCCCCTTGCTGGTGCCTATCGGGCTTCTGAAGGCCCCTCCTCCAGAGGAGGTCCAGGGGCACTGCAGGGGAAGGAAGTGGGGCGTTGGGAGCCGGCCAAGCCCCACGAAGGTGGGCTCTGTGACCCAGACATCCCTTCCAGCTGGGCGTTGGGAGCTGGCCAAGCCCCACGAAGGTGGGCTCTGTGACCCAGACATCCCTTCCAGCTGGGCGTTGGGAGCCGGCCAAGCCCCACGAAGGTGGGCTCTGTGACCCAGACATCCCTTCCAGCTGGGCGTTGGGAGCTGGCCAAGCCCCACGAAGGTGGCCTCTGTGACCCAGACATCCCTTCCAGCTGCCACTCGGGGCTCCCCCATCCACCCTCCCTCACCAGCCTCTTTCGGTTCTCGTGTTTTAGCCCAAACCAGAAGGATGGACAAGGACAGCGGCCTGCCCTCCATCGACAAGTTGCAGGGCCTGCAGATCTGGATCATTGAGGTGAGAGGCAGACGGAGGGAAGGCAGGGAGGGGACAGTCCCTGAGGGGGCAGGGGGATGCTGGGAGCCAGGCTGGGCTGGGGCCGTCCCCATGAGTCTCTCACTCCCTCTTCCAGAACATGAAGATGGTCCTCGTCCCCCAGAAGGCCTATGGGAGTTTCTTTGAAGGTGACTGCTATATCATCCTGCATGTGAGTAGTCCGGAGCCAGGCTGGGACTGGGGGAGGAGGCGCTTCTAGGGTGACGGCCAAAGGCACCTGTCCACCTGCCATTCAAGGCCCAACCGCCCATTGCTGCCTTCACTCAGTGTCCTTTGCTGCTCTGGCTCCTGTTCTCCATTCTGTCCCCAAAAGCCGGCCCGTCCAAGGTGTGGCTCAAATGCCGCCTCCCTGAAGCCTGCCCCGATTGTCCCTAGTGAAAATCCAATCCAGCTGGCAGACTTTGTTACGTGCCCACCGTGTGCCCAAGGTGTGCCAGGGATGCCAGGGTACAAATGAGCCAGGCGGAGCCTTCCAGGACTTTAGAGTTTCCTGAGAGATAGTGAGAGAAGTGAATATGAGAGAAATACAGAGAGGGACAGAGACTGGGCCACGGAAAGAGAGACTGGATCGGGCCCAGGAGCCGTCCACCTCCTCCCGAGATCAGGGCAGGGGTGGGAGAGGGGGCTGGCCCTGGGCTTTGGCTGGTAATGAGGAGGGGGGCGAAAGAAAGGCTGTGGGGGAGGGCCCAGCCCCCAGCGTGCACCACTCCCCGTCCCAGAATGAGAAGACTAGCCGGGGCCTGGCCATCGACATCCACTACTGGATCGGCAAGGACTCGGCGGTGGACGAGCAGGGGGCGGCAGCGGCCTTCGCGGCCCAGCTGGACGGGCTGCTGGGGGACGTCCCCGTGCAGCACCGGGAGGTCCAGGGCTATGAGTCCGAGGTCTTCAAAAGCTACTTCAAGAAGGGCATCATGTGAGTGGGGCCCGGGCTGGGCGGGGGGCCCCTCTGCTGGAGTGCCAGCTTCTGGACGGGCCGGGAGCTTGGAACGGGCGGCAGGAAGCAGGCAAGGGGCCGCCCCTCTCCCCCTCCCCCCATGGCTGCCCCCTAAGTGAGGGGCTCCTGGTCACGGCTCTGTCCCCCCAGTTACAAGAAGGGGGGTCTGACCTCCGGCTTCAAGCATGTGGAGACCAACATGTACAACATCCAGAGGCTCCTCCACATCAAGGGAAAGAAGCCTGTGACGGCCACGGAGGTGAGGAGCCCCGGCCCCCAGCGACCCCTGGGCCCCGCCGGCCTGCCACCGGCCTGGGAAGCATAGAGGACCGGCCTAGAAGAGGGCGGGGGACGAAGGGGGGCCGGGCCCGGCCGGCATGTGCAAGGCTGCGCCCAGAGCTTGGCGCATCTGAGAGAAAAAGTGCCCTGTGAATGGGGAGGGGGGAGCTCCCAGCTCAGCCACTGAGCGACCTCGCAGCCGGGCTGGCCCTCTCCCCAGGAGGGCCTTCGGTGGGGGCCTGAGAGAGTGGGGCTGGGGGGGAGGGAGAAAGGGGTCCCAGCCTCCTTCGTCCCTGGGAGCTCCTTCCCAGCCCCACAAGTGGAGCAGAGGCCGGCACCCGAGTCTGGGGGCCCTGGAAGGGAGGCCATGAGCAGGGGCTCTGGGTCAGGTCTCAGCTCCAGTGCGTGCATAGGGCAGGGTGTCACCCACGGTCCCCCATGGACACACAAGGACACCGTCACTCCTAGTCACACAGGGACATCACCCACAGTCACCCAGGACAAACAGGGGCCTGCTTCATTCTTACCCTCCCACTTCCTCCCCCCCCAGGTGGACCTGTCCTGGGACAGCTTTAACAAGGGAGATGTCTTCCTCCTGGACCTGGGGAAGGTGCTGATTCAGTGGAACGGCCCCGAAGCCAACCTGTCTGAGAAGTCCCGGGTGAGTGCTCCCAGGCCCGGGCAGGCGAGGGCCCCGGGAGGGCAGCTGGAGGAGGGGAAGGCGGCTGCTGCCGGCTGAGGGTTGGGGGTCCAAGAACAGGCCGCAGAAGGGGGCTTTGGCCTGGGGGGCTGGAGGAGGCCCGCCCCTCAGCTGAGGGCTTCCCAGGACACCAAGGAAGCCCCTCTGGCTGCCGCTGCCCCCTTCTCTGGACTGCTCGCCCGGGGCTTCTTTCTCCACAAGTCTGTGCCCAGGGCACAGTGCCAGGTCCAGGGGCGGTGGGAGATGGCCCTGAGGACATCCTGGGCTGCTCCGGCCTCTGAAGGAAATGGCGGGGAGGGAGGCTCAGGGGAGGGTGTCTGGGGGAGGAAGGCTCCGCAAGTTGTCCCCGGTCTGCGGCCCGGCAGGGACTGGCCTTGGCCCGGAACATCCGCGACGGCGAGCGGGGCGGCCGGGCCCAGATCGGGGTGGTGGATGAGGAGCAGCTGAGCTCCGCCGAGCTGCTGCAGATCATGGAGACGGTGCTGGGGCCACGGGCCGGCTCGCTGCGGGACGGCGTCACCGAGGAGAGGGCCGACGAGTTCCAGAAGGCCAACCTCCGGCTGTACCAGTGAGTGGGCGTCCCAGGCCTGGCGCCATCGCCTGCTCGGAGGCCTTGCTTGGGGTCCCTGATCGCAGCATGGCTTCGGGGGGGGGGGGGGAAGGGGCCCTTGGGAGCTGGAAAGGTCTGAGAGGGCCAAGAGCGAAGCTCATTGATCAGCAGGGTGACGGATGAGAAGGAGGGATCGAGAGGGGGAGGGACCTGGGCAACGTCGGCCATCCCCCAGAGGACAGGACTCGGGTGGGAGAGACGGGGCCAGGCCCAGGAGGAATGGGCCGAGCTGGAGAAAAGGGAAGAGAAGGCAGGGGAGAGGCCGGGACGAGGGCACTCACCTGGGCCTGCCTCCCCCAGCCTTTATGAAAAGGACGAGGACTTAGTGGTCCAGGAGATTGCCACGCGGCCGCTGACGCAAGACCTCTTACAGCATGAGGTAAGTTCATCCCAGGCTCGAGGCCCGTAGCCCAGGAATGGCGGCCTCCCCTCTGAGGCTCGTCCCTGGCTCAAGGCCTCAGCTTCAGGGCCAGTGGGGACGTCCCCCAGCTCAGCCACAGAGACCCCCCACTCAGCCCAGCCCATCCATGGCGCCGTTCTGCAAATTGAGCAGCCCCTCCAGCCTCCCAGCACGGCCTCCTCCCCCAAACCTGACCGCTCACTTCTCCCCGATTGTTGGGCCCGCTGAAGCATGTGCCTTCCCGGGCGTTCTCCTCCTAGGACTGTCACATCCTGGACCAAGGGGGCTTCAAGATCTACGTGTGGAGGGGCCGTGGCTCCAGCAAGGAGGAAAAGAAGGCGGCCTTCAGCCGGGCAGTGGTGAGGCCCCAGCGGGGCTTTCCCTGGGGCTCCCCCGGCAGATTTGAGGGACCCAGGCTGCACCCTGGGGAGCCCCTTTTCAGTGTGGGAGCCATCTGTCCCCCCCCTTATCTGGGGCCGGTCTGGTCAGATGGGAGGGCTGCTGGGGTGACCTCTTTACAAAAAGCGACTGAGTGTTTGGAAGGAGTGTTGGGGAGAGCGGATGGATGAGCGGTCGTGGAGGACGGTTTCATTGATCCTGCCTGGAGGCTGTGGAGAGCCCAGGGGATGCACCGGGAGGCAGGGTGCTCGGCAAGGGGCCCTTCCCTCTCAGCCCCACTCCCCACCCCCCAGGGCTTCATCCAGGCCAAGGGCTACCCAGCCACAACCAACGTGGAGGTGGTGAACGACGGCTTCGAGTCCGCCATGTTCAAGCAGCTCTTTCAGCAGTGGACAGACAAGGACCAGCCAGAGGGGCCGGGCCGGGCTTACAGCCTGGGCAAGACTGGTGAGGAAGGGGGGCCGGCCAGGGGGTGGCCCCGGAGCCGGGCCCGGAGGGGCTTCGGGACCAAGGACCGGGCTGCTCTGCCTCCGTTCCCCAGCCAAAGTGGAGCCCGTGAAGTTCGATGTGACCCACCTGCAGGGGCAGCCCGAGCTGGCTGCGGAGCAGAGGATGGTGGACGATGGATCCGGGAAGGTGGAGGTGAGAGACAGACAGCCAGAGACAACAAAGACAGAGGCAGAGAGACAGAGAGACAGAGAGACAGACAGAGACAACAAAGACAGAGGCAGAGAGACAGAGAGACAGAGAGAGACAACAAAGACAGAGGCAGAGAGACAGAGAGACAGAGAGACAGACAGAGACAACAAAGACAGAGGGAGAGAGAGAGACAGAGAGAGACAGAGACAACAAAGACAGAGGCAGAGAGACAGAGAGAGACAGAGGCAGAGGCTGAGACACAGTGAGCCAGGTGTCCCGAAGTCCTCCAGAGAAGCGGGGACAGGGACAGGGGCAGGAGCAGTGTCCAGGCTGGAGGGGGACGAGATATAGGAAGGCCAGAGCGCCCCCTGGAGCTTCACTCACTCAGGGAAGTTCAGGAGGGCCTCTGGGTGGAAGCGGCACGTGGAAGGGAGCTGCGGCCGGCTGAAGTCGGCAGGGTGGGGGCGGAGGGAGGGGCTTCTGAGGAAGGAGGGGTCCCGAGCCCAGGCAGCCGATGGGGAGAAATTAAAGACGAGGAGAGAAGGGGGATGGGGGGGGCGATCTGCCGGAGAAGAAGGGGCAGAGGGGCCATTTGTGCTCCGAGAGCCTTGGCAAGGGAAAGGTCACCTGCCCGTGAGACGGCAGGGGGGGATGGCGGCGGCAGAGTGACAGGAGAGGGAGGAGGAGAGAGCCCGACACACCACGCCGCCCTGTCCTTAGCCGAGGGGCTGTGGAGGGGGAGGAGCCGCGGCTGGGGGAGGGGGCCCTGAGGACTGGGGGGGGGCTGCAGTGAGGGCCGGGGGAGATCGCCTCGTGGAAGCCTGGGGGCCCGGCCGGCACCCGGTGGCAGTCCCAGTACTCGCCGCCTGCGCGGCCGCCCCCTTTTGTCTCCTCCGTCCGGCTTCCCGGCTGGCCCCCGCCTCGTCCCTAAGGCTCAGAGGAGCAGGATTTGACCGGAGGCCATCCTCAGTCCTTCTTTTTCTCCTGACTCTCCTGATAGGAAACCCTCCTCTAGTTCTCCACACTGACTGTAGTTACAGCGACAATCACCAGGATACCGTGGATCTGGACTTTACAACGATCCAAGGAGGAGGGGGCTCATGGGGGGAGGGGGGCAAGGGACTGGGCCAGGGTCACACATCGGACGCTTTCTCTGCTTTAGCCTTCCTGTCTCCAAGCGCAGCTTCCCGGCTGCCAGGCCGTAGTTTGTAGGGACCCATCAACCGCATGTTGTCTCCTTCATTAAAACGTGGGCTCCCTGAGGGCCAGGAGCGCGTTTGGCTTTTTGTATCCCTGGCATTTACTGAGCTTGGTGCCAGGCATACAGTCAGTGCTTAATAAGCGCTTGTGGACTTGCCGACAGGAGGTGCTGCATTCAGGTTGCGAGTTGTGGTTGAAGCTGCCATTTTGTGGCAATGCGCTGTGGATGGAGAGCTGCAGAGGCAGAGATGCTGGGGCCGGCCTCACTGCAGAGGCCGTGGGGGCGGGGCGGGGGCCTCTCCCGAGGAGGGGCTTCTCGTGCGGGGAAATCACAGGTCTGGGAAAAACCATATTTGTCTACGGTTTCCTTTTTCAGTCTTAGCCTGGTCATTTACGGGGTCGGAACCAGCCTCTCTGGGCGGGGTTCTCTGAGGGACCCAGGCTGGACGGCGGGGCCGGCTTGGGCGCTCACAGCAGCCGCAGAGCTCCCTTTGGTCCCATCGGGGCTCCGCCCCCTTGGAGTCCTGCCACACGCCCCTCTCCCTCCCCCCCCCCTCCGGGGACATAGAAAGGGGAACCTGGTGTGGAGACTTGGAGGCCTGGGCCGGGCTGGCTCTCCGATCTCCCCTCAGGTGAGGGGGAAGGTGAGGATGTGCAGAGCAGTGTGGACAGCATGGGTTGGAAGTGGTGATGGGAAAGGTCTCCCCCACTCCTACTACCAGCAAACACGCTCAAAAAAAAAAAAAAAAAAAAGAAACTTATTTTATTTACAAAGTTAGGGGCTTTTCAGAAATAGCATTAATTCATGCTTCATTGGATATTTCCCTCTTCTTTTCCCCCCATTGGGACACCACTTGGTTCCTTAGTGAATTTTTTTTTTTTTTTTTGGGCAAATCATTTTGGGGTAAGTGACTTGCCCAGGGTCACACAGCCAGGAAGTGTTAAGTGTCTGGATTCACATTTGAACTCAGGTCCTCCTGACTTCAGGGCTAGAACTCTATCCACTGTATCACCTAGCTGCCCCTCTTAGTAAAGTTTTTAAAGTGAGGACTCAACTCCATTCCTTCCCTTTCTGCTTTGCTGAGATTGCCCCAAGCCCTGTTTTGGCTGCAGGCCAGAGATTTTGATAAAGAGTATTCTATTACCCTTATCTTTTACTTTAATCAGCTGGGTGCTTTTAAAAGAATAATGGCCTCTTAAAAGAGTGACTGAGAACCGTTACAGACTGCTCACTTTCTCGGGTTAGAACCCCTAAATCCCAGCTAATTTGTAACCCAACAAATAATCCCTCCATTTTCTTAGATCTTTGTGTGCCGGAGGGGGAAAGAGGCTATTCTTTTCCCATTAAGTTCTCTTTATTGGAGTATTAATGAACTAATGAATGAAACAAAGCACTTACTAAGTGCTTTTATGTGCCTAGCCTGGGGGGGTGGAGATACAAAAAAGAAAGCAAAGAGAATCTCTTGTAATTAAGGGAAAAGTATACTTATAGGAGGAGGTTGAGTTTGGAAATTTGTAGGCATGAGAACTTACTTTTTGGGAAGCCCCAGCCACAAGCCATCCTTTGTTCTCCAGAGTTCATCACCACACTTCCTGGAAGGTCTCTCCTCCCCTCTCCCTTGTTTCATTGTCCCTAATGATGCACGTAGAGTAAGGGCTGAAGGAACCTTAATTGACTTGACTCTTCAAAGGCACTGACAGCGTTGATCCTCTATTAGAAGTAAAGTAAAGAGCTGTGGAGAAAATGATGGGAGAGAAAGTGAATAGAAACAGGCAAAAAAATGAGCCTGGATATGGCATCTAGGTGGGATAATCACCAATCAGAAGAGTTCTGGAAATAAAAAGTCCTAGAACTAGCCAAACCTATTGTACCCAGCTGGTATCTAATAGATGTCAGAGTGAAATGAATTGAATTTCATTCTCTTTCCTTCTTTCAATGTCTATGTTTCTGTCTTTGCCACTTTCTCTTGCTACCTAGTCTAGTAGAAGAGAGTTCTAGATGTCCACTTAGGAGAGACTTGGTAAAGATCTTTACTGTGATTCTCAGCTGCTCAACAACCAGGAATGAGTCACTCGTACTACATCTGTAAAATGTGGACAATGGTGTTTGTGCATGAAACATAAAAAAGCAGCTTGGATAATAACTCAGGTAAAGAACCTCACAGCCTTATCTGTTGGTTGGATTTATCACAGTCCGATAGTGAGGGGTTAACATAGCCTACTACAGTTCTTCTCCCTTGTTTCATTCTCTCTGCTGATCCTAGAAGTTGTCTGTTCTGCTGCAAACCTCTTAAGTGCTCATGGATTTTAAGTGGATAGACTCATTTTTAAATTCAGTTTTGAATTCCATGGAAAAATGTTTCTCTTTCTCCTTGCTTTCTGATTTAAATTAGACTGTCCAATGTCAATACATTTTAGTTTATTGTGGTTGATGACAATATCAAAACACTTAACAGACTTTTCAAATTGAGGCTGTCAATCTGGATTGAATATGGTTCCTATTATGAGGTTGGGCTTTTTTAAAACTTCACTCTTTGCCTAATTTTCTTTTTAATGAAAGAGTTCAGTTATTAATGTTTCAATACAATGGCTTGATTGTTCTTTTTCCTATGACGCTTTTTTATATTATTGTTTAATTTACCACCATGGAATACCATCTCTGGCATAGGAGAATCAGAAAGTGACCTATATAAAGTGCTTTGGAAGGGCGAGTTGTGTGGCTGCTTATAGTCACTATTATTCAGGAAAACCACCAAACTACCTGCTCGTGGTCCTTGGGAAGGAAGCTCTGGCCAAGTCTTTATTTCTGGATAACAAAGCTGAGGGCTTTGGGATCCTTCTTTTCCAGCCTTTTGCTTCTCTTTATAGTCTGAAACATTAAGTGAATCAGTCAGTCACGTGCTGGGAAGAGTCTTGAATGCTTTTGGCTGGTTTTTCATCTGAGGGAAAAGTGTGTATAGTTTCAAGTCCTCATTCGGGGTGCCCTTTGGAAATGCACACGTCTCGAGGAAGTCTTCGGATGGTTCTTCCTAATAATTCTGCATTCAAGGCTCTTGCTTCTTAATTTTGTGCAATAGATTCCAATTAGTCCAAACTCTGTTCTTGAATTGGTCATTGGGCATTCCCCCCATTTGATTTTAAGCTTCTTGAGGGGAGGGAGGCTTTTGCCGTGTGTGTGTGTGTGTGTGTGTGTGTGTGTGTGCAGGCTTAGCACACAGTAAGCGCTTAATAACTGTGTATTAGCTAGCTAACTCACATCAACTGGTGCCCCTTGGGACGGTGCCCGTTCTGTTGCTGGCGAGTCTCTCCCCTCGTTCCTAGTGTTCCGACATCACTGCTGTGCCTGGGAGTGTCAGGGGGTGGCTTTCATGGATTCTCCCTGTTCCTGTTGCCCCTTGATCTCAATTACTCTCCATTTTTTTGGCCTTTTCTTTCTTGCTTTTCCAGGATGGCAAGGATCTCGAGGCCGCCGTACCTCCCCCACCCAGCTCCATCCCTTGGGCTCAGCTCCCTTTCTGATGATCCACTCTGTGCTGGGATCGTTTTCGGAATCACTTTTCCTTTTCCTTTCAGCGCTTTCACCTCCCTCAGTCTGTTGGGCTTTGCTGCACTTGAGCCCTTCAAGGTTTCTATTAGACTCTTTAGCCTTCATCCCATGAATACCCCTCATCGCTGCCCTTTGAACTCCTGGTGCATCGTTAACGGTTCTTTAACCTGAGACATTCAGAGCATCCCCCCCCTTCCCCCCTCCCCTCCCCTCCCCGCCCCCGCCAGCTTGCCCTATTCTGGAGTTACGGCTTTGTCCCATCAAATGCTGATCCCCTCGGGGAGGGGAGCCCCACAGGCCTTAAACCCTGAATGCCTTAATGAGGATTAGCCATTCTCCCAGCTATTTGCCTCAAAAGATGGGTCCCAGGAAGCCTTTTTAGAAAGGGGGGTGGGAGCCCCAAGTCAGACGGCCACCGTGGCCAAGAAAAGCCTCTGGCTCTCCTGGGCCCGGGTTAGAACTGGGGGACACGTGTTAGGAAGCTCGGCCACAGAGCAGAGGAAAAAACCTGGAGCCTAAAGAGAGAGGGAAAGCAACCCCTGGCGGCTTCCATCGACACTGTCCCGACTTCCCCAGGGAAGGGAGAGCACTGGCAGCCCTTCCCAGGGGAGGACGGAGAATCGGAGGATGGCCCTGAGGGAGGCTGCCTCCTGCCTCCGGGCCTGGTCTGGAGAGGAGCTCAGGGGGTCTGGCCTTCCGAGGCTGGGGGAGCCCCGAGGACTCTCTCCCGCCCTGCCCTCCCCCTCTCAGCACCATCTCCCGGCTCCCCAGGTGTGGCGGATCGAGGACTTACACAAGAAGCCCGTGGACCCCAAGAAGTACGGCCAGTTCTATGGGGGTGACTGCTACCTGGTCCTTTACACCTACCAGAAGTCAGGGCGGGCCCAGTACATCATCTACATCTGGCAGGTGAGGTTTGGGGGCAGCACTGCCCCTCCCCCCTCGGGCAAGCCCGGCCAGCTCAGGGGGAGGGGCCGGAGGTCTCCCACGGATATATGTGACCTGTATATGGAAATACATAATGGTATTATCCTGGTATTCATTCATAATTCTCTATATTAGCCATATAGCCATACATTATGTGCCTCTATGTATGCATATATGCATTGATTGTGCTTCTACATACATTATGTCTGTATACATGTGTGCATATATTGTGCTTCTGCATACATTATGTCTGTATATGTGCATCGATTGTGCTTCTGCATATATTATCTATGTCTGTATACATGTGTGCATATATTGTGCTTCTGCATATATTATCTATGTCTGTATACATGTGTGCATCTATTGTGCTTCTGCATACATTATGTCTGTATATATATATGTGCATCGATTGTGCTTCTGCATACATTATGTCTGTATTTATATGTGCATCGATTGTGCTTCTACATATTTTATCTATGTCTGTATACATGTGTGCATATATTGTGCTTCTGCATATATTATCTATGTCTGTATACATGTGTGCATATATTGTGCTTCTGCATACATTATGTCTGTATATATATATATATATATATATATATATGTGCATCGATTGTGCTTCTGCAAACATTATGTCTGTATATATATGTGCATCTATTGTGCTTCTGCATACATTATGTCTGTATTTATATGTGCATCGATTGTGCTTCTACATATATTATCTATGTCTGTATACATGTGTGCATCTATTGTGCTTCTGCATACATTATGTCTGTATATATATATGTGCATCGATTGTGCTTCTGCATACATTATGTCTGTATTTATATGTGCATCGATTGTGCTTCTACATATTTTATCTATGTCTGTATACATGTGTGCATATATTGTGCTTCTGCATATATTATCTATGTCTGTATACATGTGTGCATATATTGTGCTTCTGCATACATTATGTCTGTATATATATATGTGCATCGATTGTGCTTCTGCATACATTATGTCTGTATACATGTGTGCATCTATTGTGCTTCTGCATACATTATGTCTGTATTTATATGTGCATCGATTGTGCTTCTACATATATTATCTATGTCTGTATACATGTGTGCATATATTATGCTTCTGCATATATTATCTATGTCTGTATACATGTGTGCATATATTGTGCTTCTGCATATATTATCTATGTCTGTATACATGTGTGCATATATTGTGCTTCTGCACACATTATGTCTGTATATATATGTGCATCGATTGTGCTTCTGCATACATTATGTCTGTATACATGTGTGCATATATTGTGCTTCTGCATACATTATGTCTGTATGTATATATGTGCATCGATTGTGCTTCTGCATATATTATCTATGTCTGTATACATGTGTGCATCGATTGTGCTTCTGCATATATTATCTATGTCTGTATACATGTGTGCATCGATTGTGCTTCTGCATATATTATCTATGTCTGTATACATGTGTGCATCGATTGTGCTTCTGCATATATTATCTATGTCTGTATACATGTGTGCATATATTATGCTTATGTATATATTTATGTTGGAAGAGCCACAAGAATCAGACTGGGAGGGCTCGCATGTTTAGGAATGAGCAAACAAAAAAGGCACAAAAAAAAAGTGAAAGGGAGTTTTGATCAGGAAAAGAGGGGAAAGAGAGAGCTGGAGGGGGCAGGATTGTCCAGGGATGGGATGGGGCAGCTGGTCCTGAAATCTCCCAGCCCTCGGCCACCTGCTGGGCTCGGCTGGCACCCCGCTCCCCAGGCCTGAGTACCAGCTCCTCCTAATTGTTCTCTTTCGGCCCTGCCTTCTGCTCCTGGGGCCGGGCCCTCACTCCTCCCTTTCTATAGGGTCGATATGCATCTGTAGACGAGGTCACCGCTTCAGCTCTCAACGCCCTCGAGCTGGACCACATGTACCAGGAGGAACCCGTGCAGGTGCGGGTGACCATGGGCAAGGAGCCTCGGCACTTCCTGGCCATTTTCCGAGGGCGGCTCGTTGTGTTTCAGGTAAGAGAAGAGTGGCCCTTGGAAGCCCCTCTGCTTTGTCATCTGTCAAGAAAAGGGAATTTGGGAAGACCATGGAGAAGTGGAGAGTGTCCAGAAGTGGGCAGCGAAGGACCCTGAGGTCACACCATCTGAGAACTGATTGAAAGAACTGGGATATTTAGCTTGGAAGAGAGAAGAGAATTGCTAGAATCAGAGCCATTTTCCTTCCAAGGGAGTTCCCAAGATGGCGGGGGGGGGGGGGGGGAGGAAGGTCCCTTAGCAGGAGGTCAAAATGACCAAATCCCAACATCATAGACCCTGGCAGGACCTCAGGGCCAGGTAGGACAGTCAGTCCCCCCAAAGAATCCCAACAAATGGCCACTGGTCATGGCCTCTGCTTAAGGGACGGGGAGCTCACCACACCCCTAGGTGGGCCATTCCCCTGATTCTGGGAGAGGTTTCATAGTTAGAAAGCTTTTCCCACCTTCCAGCCCAAGTTGGCCCTTTGAACCCTTCTCCTTGGTGCTCCTGGGCCTCCCCTCTGGGGCCAAGCAGAACTCAGTGAATCCCTTTCTCTCATACTGTCCTTGGAAAGCTTGGAGCGGTGGATCATGGCCATCCTCCCCACCTCTAGTCTTCTCTTTCCAAGCTGGACATTCCCAATTCCTTCGGCCGGCCGTAGGATGGTGTGAACTCCAGGCCCTTCCCGTTCAGGCTCGCCTTCCCTGGACATCCTGAAGCTTCTCAGTGCTCCTTCCAAAGGAGCACCTAGCCCTGCCTGTCCCATGGGACGTCCAGTGGTCTTCCCAGGGATAAGTGGACCCAGGTTCTGAGCCTCATTTTGGCTCTGAGGAATGACCCAGATGTTGCTGGTCTGAATTTTAGCCAGGCATGTGACCGATTCTCCCAGGCCATTCCTGTGGAGCCAGGGGAAGGCTGGAGCCTTTGTAATGGTCCTGTTCAGTGACTTCAGACTTTTTCAAAGAGCCAGACCCAAAGAGTAGCGCAGTAACAGACTGGTGTCCATTTGGAGCAAAGTCTCGAGTGAAGTGCCCCGGGATCTGTGCCCACTTCTATGATGGTTCACATTTTTATCGAGGACTTGGGGGAAGGCAGATGACAGAGCTGGAGAAATCACCAAATGTCGGGTGTCAGAGTTGGACTCCACCTCAGCGATCTTGACAAGCTAAGATACTGGCTCAAATCTAATCACTCACAATTCTACATTTGGATTAAAACAAAAAAACAAAAAACAAACAAAAAAAAACAAAAACAAAAACAAAAAACACAACCTCATAAAACAAGATAGAAGGGCATTTCAGTTCAAGGGAAAAGATTTGAGGTTCTTAGGGGACCACAAGCTCAATATGGGTGAACGATGGAATCTAAGGAGGAGAGACACAGTATCCTGGATGAAGAGGTGGTAGTCCAGCATGGCTTGGTCCAGCCTCTGAAGTCTTGTGTTCAGTTCTGGGTACTCTAGGTTTTTTTTTTTAGTAAATTTATTTATTTCTAATAAATGTTGGGAGAGAAAAATCAGAGCAAAAGGGAAAAACCATGGGAGAGGTTAAAAAACAGAAAAAAGAAGTGCACAGAGCATGTGTTGATTTACATTCAGCTTCCTCAGTCCTTTTTCTGGATTTACATTCAGCTTCCTCAGTCCTTTTTCTGCATTTACAATCAGCTTCCTCAGTCCTTTTTGTGGATTTACAATCAGCTTCCTCAGTCCTTTTTCTGGATTTACATTCAGCTTCCTCAGTCCTTTTTCTGGATTTACAATCAGCTTCCTCAGTCCTTTTTGTGGATTTACAATCAGCTTCCTCAGTCCTTTTTGTGGATTTACAATCAGCTTCCTCAGTCCTTTTTCTGGATTTACAATCAGCTTCCTCAGTCCTTTTTCTGGATTTACAATCAGCTTCCTCAGTCCTTTTTCTGGATTTACATTCAGCTTCCTCAGTCCTTTTTGTGGATTTACAATCAGCTTCCTCAGTCCTTTTTGTGGATTTACAATCAGCTTCCTCAGTCCTTTTTGTGGATTTACAATCAGCTTCCTCAGTCCTTTTTGTGGATTTACAATCAGCTTCCTCAGTCCTTTTTCTGAATTTACAATCAGCTTCCTCAGCCCTTTTTCTGAATTTACAATCAGCTTCCTCAGTCCTTTTTCTGGATTTACAATCAGCTTCCTCAGCCCTTTTTCTGAATTTACAATCAGCTTCCTCAGTCCTTTTTCTGAATTTACAATCAGCTTCCTCAGCCCTTTTTCTGAATTTATAATCAGCTTCCTCAGCCCTTTTCTGGATCTACAATCAGCTTCCTCAGCCCTTTTTTTGTATTTACATTCAGCTTCCTCAGCCCTTTTTTTGTATTTACATTCAGCTTCCTCAGCCCTTTTTTTGGATTTACAATCAGCTTCCTCAGCTCTTTTTCTGGATTTACAATCAGCTTCCTCAGCCCTTTTTCTGGATGCAGGCGGCATTTTCTGTCCCAAGTCTGTTGTTATTGCTTTGGAAACGCGGAGAAGAAACGAGTCTTGCATAGTCAATCACCTTTCTTGCCGTTATTGTGTTCAATGTATTCCTGGTTCTGCTTTTTTCGCTCAGCATCAGTTCATGTAAATCTTCCCAGGCCTTTTTAAGCTCAGCTTGTTCATCGTTTTTAATGGAACAATATTCCATGATCTTCATATAAAAACTCGTTCCGCCATTCCCCAGCTGATGGGCACCCACGCATTTTCCGATTCTTTGGGCACCTAGAACAGATGATTGCCTGGGCAGACAGACCACAAATCCACTTACTAAGAACTTACCATGTGCCAGGCACTGCTGGGCACTGAAGATACAAATACAAACAAAAAGAAGGCAGTTCCTGACCTCAAAGGGCTTATATTCTGATGAGGGAAGGCAAGATATAAAAGGAGCTGAAAGGGGGAGGAAGGGGAAGGGGAAGGTCCCCTCCAGGACCACGAATTGGAGTCCAGAAAGTGAGAAGCAGGGTGGGGAGGGCGATGAAGGCTGGCTAGCCCAGACCTCTCCTCAAAATGGAGATTCTGGGAAGAGAAAGGGGTCTACAGGGCAGCAGAAGACTGGCCAGCCCTGCAGAGGCAGCATGGGAAGGCTGCTGCTGAGTTGAAGATTGACTGGAGCAGGAAACCAGGACGGTGGAGCTCACCCTGGTAGAGAAGAGCTTGTGGGGGGCTGGGACCGGGGGTGGGGGCCTTTGGGGGCAGCAGTCCCTGGGGTCTCCAGACACCTGCAGCCTCAGCTAAGGGAAAGCTCCTTCCTCATGAGGACAGCGGAGCCGGGGGGGAGGGGCTCCCTTGGGAGGAGAATCGGCCTCACTGGGGGTCTCTGAGCAGAAATGGGGTGGTCCCCTTCGGAGGTGCCCCGGAGCTGATGGAGGCATCGCCATTGTCTTCCAGAACGGCTCCGGCCGAGACAGCCGCGTGGACCCCGAGCCAGACATCCGGTTGTTCCAAGTGAGGGGCACGGACGAGTACAACACCAAGACCACCGAGGTGCCCGCCCGGGCTTCTTCCCTCAATTCCAGTGACATCTTCCTGCTCGCCACCGGCCAGATCTGCTATCTGTGGTGCGGAAAGGTAGGACGAGCCCTGGGGAGCCGAGGGCCGCCCTGAGCTGGCGAATGCTGGCCGGGCACCTTCTCTGCTGGGCTGCCCAGGCCCACGGGGCAGAACCATCCCACCCACAGATGGCAAGCCCGAGGACACCGTGCTCACTCCCTCCCCCTCTTCCTGGATGATACCTGGGAAAATGGCATCTGTCTCCAACGGCTCTTGGGGGTCCTTCTGCATGCCCCTGTACAGGAAGGGCCTTCCCTCTCCCTCTCTCTGCTCTCCCCTCTCCTCCCCTCTCTTTCCTATTCCCCTTCCCCTTCTTTCCCCCCTCCTCTCCTCCCCTCCCCTCCCCTTCCT